>NC_138133.1:36254745-36564745 GCF_964188305.1 Podarcis bocagei | reverse complement strand
GGTGATCTGTGCAATTCTTTTGTTTCAAGGAGGATTGCGCTTTTGTCTTAATGATTATGTAGCTATCTAGTAATGCCAAGCATGGGTGCTATTTTAAGTTGTTTATCATCTAATTACATATTAAAAGCACAAATTGTGTATGATGCTAGGGGGCACACTGTGGTAAGATGCAAAGAATCACATTAGACAGTTGTGTTGGTTTCATTATGGCCTAGGACATAGCATCATGAAGAGTCCAGTAATGCCTACTGTTTATTTCACTAGATTTCTGATCAAAGCCTTGTCTTAGAGAATAATATTTCCATTGTAAGATATATTGCATGAAACCCCTGAAGATAAAAGGAAATACTTTTTAAATCAGGTATAAAATTGACCTACCATAGCCAGATAAATAATAAAAAGTATGAATTTTTGAGGCATTTGATTGTGGATACAGATACATAACTTTGTAAGGATAAAAATTAAATAGGTGAGCAAGAAGGGAATTAATTGTATTTGCAACAATGGTTAATATGGATTACTGGCAAATTATCAACATATCTAATTGATATTATTGCTGCAAGTAAACTTTCAAATATAGGTATTTTTTAAAACTAGCAGTTATTACATAGTATTCAAAATGTGTTCTAAAAGTACTAATCCAGTAAGCCACCGCTGTAATGTTGTCTGGTGTGAGGTTATTATGCTTCAGTTCCCAATTACGTAGAACAGGGATGGGAAACCTGTGGCCCTACAAATATTGTTAAACTCCAATTCCCATCAGTCTCAGTTATAGTCCAGACACATATGGAAAGCCACTTGCTCCCCTTTTCTGATAACAGAACAAACTGTAAAAAAAACACCGTTCCAACTTCCAACTGTATCTTCCTTTAACATGATATAACTGTTTCCCAAGAGCAGTCATATGGGCAAGTTCTTAATCAGTAATAATCAATAGTTTAGGTGAAGCACTGAATTGGGAGAATTAATATTAAAAAAAAAAATTAAGCCAAGGCACACCTACAGAATAACTAGTGATATTTTACAAATATAACGTATACTACTATTATAAACGCTGAAGTTTTAAAATTCTCTCCTACCTCCACAGGTGATCAAACTGAAAATAGAAAAAAACACATACCCATGATGTTAATGATACATGGGAGACGATGTTATCCTTGCGAAGTGGAGCGTTTTAAAAAGAAAAAGCAGGAAGGTTTGAACACAATTAATACAAGTAGTGTTAATTGGATTTTAAACTATCTGGCCTTGCTGTAGGGTTAGGGTAGTATCTCCCCCAGGAACAAGGTAGTAACATTTTTAGCAGGTGTGTGCATGTGTAAAATGGTGGTGAATATCAATAAGGAAATACAAGTATTGTCAGGTATTTTTTATGGATTTTCATGGAAGAGCTCATGTCCTGCCTGCTTTTAGTAGTATTGAACAATGATGGCTGGACTTCATTACTGTTAAGTATGTATATTTTATAATGGCTCTGTTGTTATTATTATAAAGGGTACATTGCTCTGTGGTCCAGGTTGCTGACACTGGGTGTCATCTAATGCCCACTTGTGCACTGGAAATCTGCTTGTGCAATAGGACCAGACCCTCCAAGTGTCCCTATTTTCCAGTAACGTTCCTGATTTATAGACACTACCCCAGTTTCTGATCGGATCCCGGAATGTCCCACTTTTCCTTAGGATGTCCCCATTTTCATTGGAGAAATGTTGGAGGGTATGGAGATATGCAACCCCCAAGCCATCAGAAGGCAATCCCGTGTAGGGAAGTTTAAAAAAATATATTAAAATGTTTTATTATGTTTTTTATATTTGTGGGGAGCTGCCCAGAGTGGCTGGGGCAACCCAGTAAGATGTGTGGGGTATAAATAGTAAAATTATCATTATGGGATGGGACGTCACTATTTTCATTGGATAAATGTTGGAGGGTATGCAGGACCCTCTAGAGAAGATTTTGGAGGTGAGAAGGGGCTGCAAGTGAGACGGGAGAAATGAGAAATCATGTTGTATGAGCAGATGTCCCCTTACCTTCCACTGGATCTCACCCGTTGCCATGTAGTTATTTGTTTTTCTCATATTGTTGGATTGAACCAAATGCATTCCTTGGCTCATTTGAGACATCTCACCAAACCGTAGTAAAGAATTCACAAACTTTTGGTTTTTCCACCTTCCTCCAGAGACTACTGTACGAAGGGACACTGCAGTTCAGAGAGGCTAGAGGAAGAAATCAGAAAAGAACCCCTCAACCATAATTTGCACAATTGTGTTAAAGCGCAAACATTGGGTTGAGTTTTAAACTATTGCTAACACAAGGGCTTGTTTGACATAATGTCTGAATGGAGCCACTGACTTTGATTGTTGAATAAAAGAATAGATGTGGAAGGAAAGTGCTGCAAATTAGGCAGGAGAAGTTAACTTAGGTTAAACATTTCATCTTTCTTTGGCTTTCGTCTCCTCCTTTTCCCTGAACATTTGCACCTGGTGAAAATTATAGTGCAAGAGGATCTGAACCAGGAACATTGGCCTTCAGAATATACAGAATACCTTTCTTCTGCACAAAAACTCATTATGAAATTCCAGTCTTTGAAAAGTAAAAGTGGACATCAATTATTTTGGCAAGTTGTAAAAGTCTTGAGGCAAAAGCAGCTGAAAGCAAGAAGTCCAAGAGTTATTAAGCCAGGAACAGGAAATATACTAACCAATTGACAAACAGGGCCTATAACTTTTATATTTCAAGTACTGTACTCTTCTCACATTGCAAGTATTTATATCAAACGTCTCTAGCCAAATCCTGGGCCGGAAGGTACCGTTGACGTACCTCTCTCAAATTGGAAAGAGACAGGATAAAAATAAACGAACATAAGTGAAATAAATTATTTAACTGTGTGTAGGATCACATCCTTATGGTATTGGTGCTTAAATGAGGTTATGAGTGTCACAAGTTTTGTGTCTGAGGCGTCAATTCTGTTTCTTAAAAATATTCCAACTGCCTTTCCTCCCCAAATCTCTGGTTTTGTAGCTGGAGGCCCTGATGCTCTCTGTGTTGCTGTCACTGTATATGCTGTGAAGGCAGTAAAAATGAGCACTAATCAATCTTTCAGAGCCAAGCAATGAGCATTAGGAGGCCACTATCCTGTGACTAAACACACCCCTTTTATGGAGTGTTGGTGCTAATAAAGGACAGCTTATTACTGAGGCAGAGACCAAAGCTTGGGTGAGGTCAACCATGACTGGCAGTCATCAGTCATTCTTAATGATACTTTTTCCCGTGCTTTCTAAGGGATTCTGAGCAGAGTGCAAATCATTTGGGGTCATCCATAGTTCATGTACCCGCAGATGGTAAAGGTTTTGAAAGTCTTTGGTTTAAACTTGTACTTAAAAAGTGGGGGGAATCGTTTTTTTCCAAGTAGACAAACAAACAAACAAGCAAACACAAAAAGCCCAATAGATCCCCCCCCCCAATGTTGTGTTTTCTTTCACTGTTAAAAGATGTTTTACACACTGGAGTGCTTGTGCATTATAAAGAACTACATAAATTTATTTTTTATGACGTCTGTCTTCTTTAATTATTACCTTTGATGTCTATTGGTGACTAAAGAGAGCTTAACAGGATTTCTCTCCCTTCTTAAATTTCGCAAAGTGAAACCCAGCCAGTCCCTGACAGATGTCTGTTCCTCACCTTCAGGATTATCTTATAAATCCCTTTCTGATGAGCGGAAGTGTCAAATCAAGGACAGGTCATAAAGTAAAAGTATAAACCTTTTAAAGAGAGACTCAAGTAATATATAAACATTCTGCACTCACTCTGAATTTTTTCTGGTTTGGAAAATATATTTTGGTAAGAAGGTAGAAAAGTTTCAGCCATTAGCTTGTGTGCATTTTTAGAAATGCATCATTTTGTTTTGTTCCTCGTACTCCTTCCTAATTTGATTTCAAGCATTCAAAGATAATAACTGTGCTTCAGATAAAACACGTCACTAGGACTTTTGGTTTTTTATGCACCTTTAAAAATACGACAATTGTACTGTGTTTCTATTTTTGTGTTTATTTAATTAATTTACATCTAATCACCCATTGTAGTATATCTTGGTTTGAAGGCTGTGAAGGCAGTGTGAATTTAGACAACAGCTGTCTCCCCCCTTTCCCCTTTTTATTAAAGTAAGCCTACTTTTTCTGAGATTTTAACTTCTGATACAAGTGTTAGTTTATTTTTACTTCTTAAAGCTGAGGTAAGCTGAAATCAACACCTTCTGGTTTCTTCTGTCAGTTCTGTATCACCACATATGGGGAAAACATGGTGTGTTGTGCATAAAATACAAAAGTTGTACTGATTTTTGTCTCAGGTGCACTCTTAAAGCTTTGACTTGCAACATTCAGTGTTTCATGGATGATGGAGGTTTAAACAACTTCTTTGCAGTGTTTAGTGTTGTAAAATAAGCTGTCTATTGCACAAGCTTATGAATTTGTAAACCACTTTGTGAGTGAAATGTGCTCTGAAAGCTGGGTAGAAATGCATTAAATAAATAAAAGTACAGCACCTGGCATGTTGGTACTGATACATACAGCTTATTATGAATAAACAAAAATTGTTTGATAAAACATAACAAAAAAGTAAGAATTCTGTTTGAGCTCAGACGCTTTAAAATGCACAAGTAGAAATATTTTCCTTTTATATTCTGTGCGCAGTGGTTCCTTCTTGGTATGTAATCCCATTCATTTTTAAACCATAAAATAAAAACCTTTTTTATTTTGTCCCATAGTTGCCCAGCGAGTGAGATGCTTTTGGTAATTCTACCAGTAAACGGATTTCTGGTGTTGGTTGGAAAATATGTGCAGCTTTCACAAACAATAGAAAATAGAATCAAATAGTGCTGTACCTATGATAAGAAGTGGTCCTTGTTGAAGCTTTATTCAAGAAAGCACTTAAAGATGAGGGTGTTTATGTATTTAAATTTAAGAATATGCCTTAAGTGCTTTCCTGAATTTGGGCCAATGTGCCTGATGCTTCCTCCTGTTTGAGACCAGATGTCATAAGAAAGAAATCAGGCCTCATCATGGCCCTGATTCTTTTGCTTATTGCATACAGTCCTCACTTGTTAAGTGTTTCTGTCTTTACATATGCAGGTTAGTAGAACAGCTTAAGTTAGGAATGATGGGCCAGAAAACAAAACAAAATCCCCTTTAATAAGAGCCTGGACATTTGCATAGCACTTATTCTCCAGTAAGTTAGTTTTGCTCAGGGTACTGCCTTCTGATCCTATACAGTACCATAGTAGGGAGAGGTTGCAGTTGCCACGTCGTGTAATTCCACAACCCTTTAGTTGACACTTAGATATGAGCTTGCAGCTGCCTAGGTTGTAGGAGCCAACTCCTAGGGGCCAAGGTCCCTTCAGCCCCCCCCCCAATAAAATATTTGAGGAGGCCGGCGGCCTTCAACGTTGATGGGCATTGCCTTCAAATGGTGTGCATGTGCCGCGTCTTGTGATAGATTATACGGTGCGGACCTTGCCTGCCTCCCTTATTTTATTCAGGTTGGTGCCCTTGGCCTAGATACACCCACACCCCACACCAACTACTTGGTGGCCAATTAACCATGGATTAAAACGTTTTGGTTATAATCCAAAAATTTTCTGGGATTGATGCACACAATAGAGGATTTTTTCATTTTGTTGAATCGTACTGGAACACTCAGTGCTGAGGTTTTGGAGCGGGAGTCTCTGATTCATGTAAAGAATCTGGGTATGTGCTTGAAACTTTTGGGTTTGGGTGAATGTGTGAACAACCTCAAATGATTCAAGGCCTGAGAGTGGTCCTCTTATAAGGTTTGCAGAGTCCATGGTACATGAGGGCCCCAGGCCCACCCAAATATATATCTTAAAGATATAAAGTATTTAATATATATTTATCTTAATATGTCATATGCAACAGCTATATATCTTATATCCATATATATTGTCTATATATCATATACAACAATTTTGCTGTTATATAGTAATGTAGCTCTCTGTTAATTTTTTCTATGACAAATAGTTCAGGTTTAATTAAAAATTTCTTCTCATAATAATGTTTCACCACTGATGATAAGATACAGTGGTACCTCGGGTTAAGAACTTAATTCGTTCTGGAGGTCTGTTCTTAACCTGAAACTGTTCTTAACCTGAAGCACCACTTTAGCTAATAGGGCCTCCTGCTGCCGCTGCACCACCGCTGCACGATTTCTGTTCTCATCCTGAAGCAAAGTTCTTAACCCGAGGTAATATTTCTGGGTTAGCAAAGTCTGTAACCTGAAGCATATGTAACCCAAGGTACACTGTATGTTATTGGATACTGGTGCATATTCAAACTAAATTGGGATGGGTTCCCCCAAATATATTTCAGACAAGGGCTCACATCAAAGAATGGCTGCCACTGAGCCCCCAGATCCAGGTAGATCATAAGGGCATCTAGAGAGGCATTATTGGTTGTTGCCCTCAATCTCTGGAAATCCTTTCGAAAGCTGAAGTTAACCTATTTCAGCAGTATTGAAATACCTATTTGGCTTTGGTTTTCTGGGCACAATTAAGCTTTTTATTAGGAATGAGGTTTTAGTACATATTTTATTTGCTGCCTGGTTATTATTTGAATACTATATAATGGTCCATCAATTTAATGGGTAGGGTAGGTTACGTTTCGTACCTTCTGCCTCACTTGGCCTATGGTATTGCTTTTTTACTTTTGGCTCTCAGCTGTGTTTAAGGTGCTTTGAAGCCATGCTAACAGGGAAGGTTACCTCTGGGGAAGTTGAAGTGGTTTTACAAGTTGCATGGAGCACCTCACTTTCCCCTCCTTGCTTATCTTCATTGTCTTTTCCGCTCCTTGCCCAAATGCCAACTTTTTGACCAACCTCTGCATCCTTAATCTCCTTGATATGCAGGCAATAGAAGGTGATCATGCCTATTTTCTAGCTGTTAAAATTGCTGTTAAAAGCCACAAGAACAGGCCAGGGTATTTTATTTTCTGGTCAGTTAGCAACCCAGCCCTAGGGAGGCACTAGGGAACGAAAGCAGTTCTATGAAGATGGAGAAGTGGTTTTAATTCTGTGGCTTCCTTTTATTTTTACACAGCGGCCCAGGAATAAAATGGGACACAGGTCCCAATGATATAGAAATTAACACAGTATTATAAGGGCTTTATGTTCCAGTTACAAAACCCTATGTGTTGCATGACAAAGGACTTTCAAATAATTTGTAGCTGGACTATGAACTCTCCCAGAAAATTAAAAGAATACTGCTGATTTGTACATGAAGGTTATTTCATTTAAATGCATGGAAATTGCTAGTTGCTTAGCATTAAGGCTGTGCTAAAACAAAATGTCTGGGTAACAAAACCAGTTAATGTCGTTTACAACTGTCCAGATGAAAAGCTCTGCACAAATCTACTGTTGGCTCTCAATATGGAGTGATTTTTTAACCAATGTGAGTGAAAGGTCATACATACTTCACTTCAGCTTAAATTGAATTTACATGATACAGATGCGTAAGAGCATGTATGAGAATACACCACGGGTGAACGACTTCTACCTCACATGCCATCTGTAGACAGATCTTTATTGATATGGGCATCTTCTGCTAGGCCTGTGGGCAGCGAGGAGAAATTTAGCACCTTAAGAGTGGAGAGTTTGTTATATTAACCTGCCTGCCACGGACAGACAACACACAGCAGTTTCCTTCCTAGGTGAAGTGTGAGCCTTTCAGAGATCCTCATTGTGGCCATTTTAGATTCAGCTTCCCTGCCCCCTATGCACGGTTGATTTTCAGGTTTTTCTTCCCTTTTGGAGCTCAGATCCTTTATTTTGTCTTTACAGCCTGGCTGAATAGAAATCATTTATTTTATGCAGCTTTGTGCTTTTTCCCCTCTACAGCTAGTATCTGCATGAATGTGTCGTAGCCCGATGCGAGTTCATTCGATTAAATAAAATGCTTAAATTGTAATCCGTGCAAAACGATCATATTTGAAACACTTGATGTCTCGGTGAGACTCCATAATAGTGATCAGATTTAAATGATTTAACACAGTAGTTGTAGGGAGGGAAATACAGTTTCAAGACATCCGTGTATTTATATATAAAAAAGATTAAAACTAAAGTCAGATATGCTTCTCCCTCTCCCTCTCTCCTTTTTTTAAGCAGTCAAAAGATATACTGTATCCTCTGTGAAAGGGCGCTTTCAATCCAGTTATCCACTTTACCCAGTTTCAGATTCCAGAACCTTCTACACACCCTCATTGGTTAAACCACTAAGCCTTTGATTCCTTCCTGATTACACTATGCAAGACATCTATCAAACACTGTCTTATCTGTTTGTAAGGCAGCTCAGGCCTCAGATTTAAGTCATGGGTTTTGGCTACAAGTTAGAGTGTGATTAATAATTGACTAATGTAGCTTTTATTTATCACAGGCTAGCACATTTCACCATTACCGAGTTAACATAAATTAAGTGTAAGCTGTCGTTCAATCTGTTTTTCAACTCCCCCCCCCACCCCGCTTCAAATCCTAAGTCTATCTTTCACTTTTTAAGAAACAAAATCCTTACACAGGGCACAGTCTTAGTCAGTGCCAAAAAGTTGATTTCCTTTTCAGTGGAGTCATATATCACTAGCCCTCCCAGCTGCAGTGTCAGCCTCTGACAGAATGACATGTGTCATTTATCAAAGGGGCCAGTCCGGGCCTTGGGAAACGTACATGACAAAGCCTGAGAGAGTTCATTTCGTAGTCCCCTCCTACCCTCTCTGAGCCTCTTGCCAGGAAAGCCTGTGATGTTTCTGTCTTCACAGCATTACTGTAAGTCCTTCAACCTTCACAAAATTAACCCTCACAACCTCCACCATCATCACTAATATGGATTCTTCCTTGGAGAATTCGGAAATCTTTCTTTCTTTCTTTCTTTCTTTCTTTCTTTCTTTCTTTCTTTCTTTCTTTCTTTCGGGGGACACAATTAGTGATGGTATATTCTTGCAAAGTTTAGCTGCATTTAAGTCATCTATGTGTGGGGCACTACTGTACAAGAAGTAAAATACTAAGTTTTCTCGTTACAAGAAAAAAGAGACCTAACAATTTCCGAAGTGTTTCAGCCTCCTCTCTTAAACACACTTACTGCAGAGTAAGCCCCATTGTTCAATGTAGGACTACCCACTCAGGAAACATGCATAGGATTGTAATGTTGCTGTGATATAAAAGGTCTGGCACTGCACAGAATAACCTTCCCTATGCATTTTCATGCATTTTGTCGTCGTTCAGATTTTGTCTCTGCTAAGCTTTTTGCTTGGTTTTGAATATTAAGTACTTCAATATAAAGTACCTGAACAGGTAACATAAGGGGTTTCTTTTCTGTGTAGCATGTATGACTCATACAACACCTGCACAAATAAGGTGACTTAGTTTACAGAATTCTCCGCAAAAAGTGCTTCACTTACAAAGAAGAAAAGCAACTGCAACTAAAATAGTTTTACACTCAGTTGTTTATTTATTTTTTAACCTTGTCATTCAGCACTATTATAAGGCCATTAAGATTAACGGCTCAAATGTGATTATTTTCTTTTAACCATAGATTAGACTGCCAGAATATAAACATATTTTTAGCTGAAACAAAAGTTTTCCCCAACTGTCTCGTTTTTATTTCGTATGAGAGAACAGTTATTGTTTTCTCACTCACACAGACCCCTTTAAAAACATTATGCATAGCTGCTGCTATCACAGTAAAATTATTTACAGCATCAGATATCATTTAAAGAGATAGCTAAGGGGACTGTAGCCTCAGCGAGGAACTTTCTAGAAAGGAACCCTATAAATTAGCCATTGCTCAGGAGTGGCTGTTTTCTAGTCAGGGCTGGTCCTTTCATTTGTCTACATAAGGCTAATTTATTTTTGCAGCCAGATGTGAGCTGACAGCCATCACTCAGAGTTTCCTTCCCCCACTGTTAGGAGGTCGGGAAAACAGTCACGTTTCCCATTTTACAGAATCCCCATCAACATTATTGAAGATGGATGTATCTTTAAAGCAAAGATTGATTGTGGATATCGGAGTTATGGTGTCATTTATCATGGTGAATATTATTTAGACTTGGATTGTACAAGGCTGTAACTTGAGACACAGCCAGGGGAGGGACAATCTGGAAACGAGGATCCATGAACTTTAATGGATGGATGCTTTTTCAAAGCTCCACTCACTACAGCATGATTTACTTTTCTTACAGAAAGGAAACAAGCATTTCAGTTTTAAAGGGCCAGCATGCCTTCTTGTCTCCTTTTGTGGATCCTTCATAGAAACATCAAAGGCTTACAGCTGAGACACAAATAGAGTGATTGAATATGAATTTTACATGTATGCAATTAATCCTAGCTTAAATATATCATCATAAGAGACATTAAATGAGGTGCACTCAATGCTTTTGTTTGCTTGGGCCTTTAGTCACATGGCTGCTGAAGTGCTGCAGCCTAGCTGTATTCTGTATGAGATATCATGAAATTCTGGTAGCATTAAATATAACCTGATAACCAGTGTGTCATATTGTGAAAGCTTTCTATATCAAATGGAGTCTAAATCATACAGTTGCACGTTGCTTGAAGAGTCCTATTGATATGAACCAACTATCGACACTCAGTTGTCCAGCATAGCAGTACATCTTTTGATACATAAAATGTGGCAAAATGAAGGTTTTTTTTATAAAAAAATAACCTAATTTTATTGAGATTTTTTTGCAACGTATAGTAAATCATTCTTATTGCCATATGCCCATATGGTATTACTGCAAAAAAGAAAAAGAAAAAAAGAGAGAGGTCTGATCTGTGTGTAATGTTAAGTTGATAGCAATTTGTGGTGTTTGTACATTATATTGGCTGATACTTAATCGTGGCAGGGGGTTAGGATCATATCCTTGCTTCCCAGCCTCCTTTCCTATTCACTGCGAATTCTCATCATTCCAAACCATAATTTGCTGGTACATCCATATAGAAGTTAGCCATAGTTCCTAATTTGGAATTGGTAACCTGCTTCAAATCAGAGTTTCAAATGTTAGGTGGGAATGTTTGCATTAGCTGCAGTTAATGACATTGGATGGTGAACCATGGTTAAGCGCTGTGGGGAAAGGGTGGGGAAATCCATGCTTGAGAGGGGAGGACCTGGGGGAAAGGGCATATAGTCTACCACCTGCAGTCAATCCTATAACCATGGTTAAGGCATGACTTGGATTACATATATGCTGGTCTTGGAAGTACTTCCTTACTTTTTCAGGTGAAGCTTGCAACGATGCGTAAAGCACGATGATGTAGTTCTGCTTAGAGTGTTGTTGCCAACTCGTTGTTCTAGAACTTTCATTAAGTTCGTAACAATGTAATTTATATTTCAAAATGCAGTCGTTTTAAATTTTGTAATGTTGTTTGTGCTTAAAACTAATTTAACCTTTCTGTAAATATTTTGCTAAATTTTAGAATATGAGTAATCTGGTGAACCAAAGAATATCATGTATGGTATGAGTACAGATGATGGGGTAAAGAATGATTTCTGAAAATGAAGGCATTAGAGGATCTTGATAATGTGATGCTATGGACCCAGGAGAGGCTTGCTCTACTGATTGCTCTGGATGGTTTTTATGCTTCACAAAAATGGCTACTGTTGGGTTCATTATGAGGCCTTCCAGATTTGGTTTTGAGCAGATAAATTTTTTACATAGGAAATAAAATGGGCATGAGGTAACTGGAGGGTGTCTCATCATGTTCCACAGATTTCATTCTCCAGTTTGTAGAGATCAGTTTCTAGTTGTAGGCAGACATCTATTAGTGAGTAGTCTTTCTAAATAATAATCGTAAGCTACGTTTTTGACTCGTCTGCTGCTGTTGAATTAGTTCCATTTTACAGTTTACTGTTTTGATGATTTGATGTTCTTAATACGTTTTGGTGGCTGCTTTGAGTGAGTAACTTTTTTAGGACCAAAAATTCAGGATAGGAATGATCCTATCAATAATAAATGACTGGAAAACCCAACACTTCAGCATATACAGGCCGTAATAGGCATTGGAATATCTCCTTTTTAACCCTAAAAACAAGGTGTAAGTTTGGTTTTAAGAGAAAGAATATAAAACATTAATGAAAGTTTTGTGCAAGCAGAATTAACTTTTTTCTAACCTGAAAAACAAAACAAGGTGTAAGCTTGGTATTAAACTCAAAGTTAAAAGAGAGAGAAATAATATAAAACATTAATGAAAGTTTTGTGCAAGCAGAATTAACTTTTTTCTAACCTGAAAAACAAAACAAGGTGTAAGCTTGGTATTAAACTCAAAGTTAAAAGAGAGAGAAAAAATATAAAACATTAATGAAAGTTTTGTGGAAGCAGAATTAAAATCAACAAAAATAAAAACAATTATGAACATCTGTTTTAGAATGCTTATCAGTTCTGTTTATAACAAACGAAGAAAATCCATTATCTGCAACAATAAGGGGAATTTCCTTTTCCAAATGTTGATTTACTTGCAGAAGTGTGATCTTGCATTTAGATATTTTTGGCAACTAATGTTCCTCTCTGGTGTTTGACATTATAATTTCAGGGATACCAGTCTGCATTCTGAGCAGTTTATAGCCTACTTCACAATGCAGTTACGATGAGGGGTTGGCATCTAAACTAATTTAGACACTTTCTCTGATAGGGAACCCACAGATAGCATGATCTACAACTCACTTAAGCCAATGTTATTTGATTTTAGCCTATATGCTCCAGTATTTAATACATTTTGGAAATAATAGCATTGAATTTAATATGCTCATAATTGTGTCCACCTATGGCAATTACAGGGGAAATGGCAATCTGGTTGTGGTGGCATGTTGCCAAAGGCTGAGTTCAGTACATGGTGACAGGTGCACACAACCAGCTTGGGTAAAATAGCCACTAGGCTTTTTCACTGCCACCAGATGTAATAGTTCTGACAATGACCACAGCCTCAGTAAGTGTGTTTTAGGGTGCAGCCTAGTCTTAGACATACTACTTGATTTGAAGTCAGTTCCATAGATGTTGAAGAGAATTCCAAGCACATATTTTTAGGATCAAGATTAGTCCTATTTAGTACAAATAAATTGGCTCAAATCCTAATACTTTGGCTTAAAATTAAATGGAGTTGTGGTTTGGGTTGTCAGCCCATTCTAGACCTATAAACGTGGTTGAATTTGCATGAGGGTTATTTTTCTCCCGACCTGGAAGCATGCAACATGTTTACAAACAGGAAGCAGTTCATTATATTCATATTTATCACAACATCTGTAATGTCGACCAGGGGTCAAGTCATTACACTAAATTTATTGTAACCATTATTAATGCATGTAGGCTTGTGCCTCAGTTATGATATAAGACTGCTGTTTCCTGATTAAAAGCTGTTTGGCAATGCCGAGATAGAATACAGATTCTCCCTGCCTCATGGTGACTGACAGCAGCTTCTGGTATTCTTTTTTTCTGGCAGTGGAGTATATTAATATGAACACACCTTGCAGAGTAGGCTCAAAGCTGCAAGAAGTATAGAATGCAGAAAACTGTCTAATTTCAGCAGGCACAACTGTGCCTCCATAAGGTAGCCAAATTTATCACGGCACATTACAGAATGCAGCAAATGTCATGAAAGCCATTGTTTTTTAATTTTTTCCCTGGGTGTCTGAATGAGGTGATTTATGGTAGTTATCCATCTTAAGGGTCATCTATCAATTTTTAGTTGCTAGGCAATCAAACTAGCAGCTGTTTGCTTTGAATCAAGCTGAAAAGTTGTCAGTCATCGCATGCAGGTATGACCTTAGTGGTTAAATGCATTACCATGCATGCAAAATTAAAAGAAACAATGTCCTCCATTTCACCCATCATGTATGACATATTGTAAGGCTTAACTATAGTTGTAGTACAAAATGAAGTGGTGAAAAAGGAGTTTGTGTGCACTACATACTAGACAATACCTTCTGTTTTCCTCCCCAAATAGCTAGTTATATCTTTTCAGCATGGAACGTTGTTTTCCCTATTATCCCTTTCCTTTCTAAGAAGTGTTCATTTTGAAGACAGCGACAAAAGGGAGACAAGGTCATCTTCTAAGATACAAATTCTTAGGATGGTAGAACCTCCCTACTATTCCAGCAGAAATTTTGCTCTTATGTTTCAGTTTCCAGGGACCTTAAACATTGCATTGACACAAATGTTTAGCATTGGGGAAGCCATATTCTATTAATGAAAATTAGATTACCGTGGCTGCGATCCTAAACACACTTACTGGCAATAAATTTCATTGAGCTACGTGGAACTTTCTACTGGGTAAACATACTTAAGATTGCAGTGTGTCCATGAGTGTCTCCTGCAGTCAGCTTGCTAATGTTATCTTGAGAGGATAAATATAAGAAAGAGAAAAACTATTGTGCAAGCCATACTCAGGCTTTGTAAGCAGATGATTCTAGTGACAGCACCACACAGTGCTCATTTTTGAAGCGTTCACATTCTGCTCAACTACTGCTTGTTAGTATCCCGATATACTAATGCCCTGCTATTAGTATACAAAGTTCTTCACAATCTTTTATATCATCTGTCCTCGTAACAAATTATGAGGTAGGTCTTTAACATTCCTGTTTTGCAGAAGGAGCACTGAGGTCGAAGGATAGTGATTTAAAACAGAAGTATGTGTGGTACAGTGCTTGCTACTGACTAAGCATCAGGAAGAACTTTCTGACAGTAGGAGCTGTTCGACAGTGGAACGGTCTCCCTTGGGAGAATCCTCCTAGAGACCCTCTTTGATTTCCCAATGCACTGCATGGTGGTACCGACCACGGCCCACCACAGGGGTTACAAGAGGAATTTATGTTGCAAAGTGTAGACGCTTAGGCAATGAAGTGTACGATTTGGAGTAATGGCCCCTCTTTTCCTCTAATAATATAAACAAGAAAAGGGGACATGTGGGAAAATGATTGCTTGTACATGAGAGCATGAGCAAAGTTCTTATTGATTGCTTGTACATGAGAGCATGAGCAAAGTTCTTATTGTTGCAGGGTGATTTCATAGCTAGAAGCATCCTTGGAGCATGAACAGCGCGTGAACAGCTCGTGCTGTCCTATATGATTGGCTAACGTAGCATGGCCTGATGCTCGCATAGTCTAGTGCGAATGTCCTTATCTGCTGGCTAGAACAAATTGCTTGGCTTGTATTTTGTATCTTTCTGATTTCACACAATAAAAGCTGTGCTGCATTAGCCCTAGGAGCAGCCATATTTCGGAACCTACCATGGTGTGAGACTGATTTTTCTTTGGATGCCGAGCTGCAACTCGACAGGGACAGACTCTTTTTCTTGGAGGTTTTTAAGCAGAGATTATGTGGCCATCTGCCATGTATGATTTAGATGAGATTCCAGCATTGCAGAGGATTGAGCTAGATGACCGTTGGGGTTCCTTCCAGATATGCAGTTCTGGAAAAGCAGTCATCACCACTTCTTTATATTGCAATCTGTACGCAATTTTGTGTCTGCCTGGTCAACTGCTGACATCCTCCAAAATACAGAAAAATAAATAAAACGAAAGCCTCAAGAGAGTGTAACTGCTTTTGAAAATCTAAACAACCCAGCCTACCCTGGAAATATTATACAGGGTTTGATGCAGAGGATTCCAGACAGCATTTGAAGAGAATTGATTTGCAGATGGCTTCAGCAAGGAGGGCAAAGCTGTGTTTAAATGATCCTTCAATGTAAGAATCTAGACCAATGTCAGAAAAGTTCACATCCTGTACGTTCTAGTTAATAAGAAATGGCATCTATCCACAACAATAATTTTGTACACCCCTCGCCCCCCCTCCCCCGGCTGTTGAAGAAAGAACTTCTCTGAGTTGTCAAGAAGCTTCATAGAAGAAAAGGGAGAGAAGCTTTTAACCATGTGTACTGTGCATTTCTGACACCGTATTTATTTTGAGTTGTTTTGGGCACGGTTCACCATGGAAAAGTGACATATAAATTAAACTGAACTAAACTAAAAATATGCTTCTTGAAATTGCTTGAACTTGAAGCATTATGTGCAGCTCTGTGTATCAGATAAATCAACAGTAAAACTCTGACCTGTGACATGCTCCTGAGAGTTCTTGCCAAAACACTACTGCAGTGATTCTACTGGTTACAACACTGCTTTCAGTAGATGCACTCTGTCTTGATCAACAGTGCTAAACAGGACAAGGGCTCAGCAGCCTTGACAATTTTTTTCTCTTTTTGGTTCGTAGCTTCAGCTGACTGCATATAGGCAGAGCATTCCAAAGGTGGTGATGGTAGATTCTCTTACACAGAAACTGTCATTACTTAAAACCTGCTGGCTCGGTCCAGCCAGGGCAAAAGGCATTGTGGACAGGGGAATTATTTCCTTCTCCCGAAATTCAGACTTCATTTTGTTAAGAGTCCTGGGAATTGTAGCTTTGTGAGGGGTAAACTACAGTTCGTAGGATTCTGTGTGGGGAAACCATGACTATTAAATTGTTTTAAATGTGCTTTAAATGTGTGCTGTAGGTGTAACACAATTTGCTCGCCTCTGCTGAAGTAGGAAATACGGATTTAAAGAGCCCACACAACACATTTGGGAACTATACACACTTTTGAGGAAACTGATGCAAAGTTGTACTGGTGATAAAACCCTTATGCTTCTTTAAAACAATTACCAATTTTAAATTATTATTATTATACTATTTTCACATAGGTTTATAAAACCAAACATAGCATAAATATGGAAAGTAAGAAAAATAAAGTAATTAGAGCCTTTACATAAAACAAGGATCAGTTAAAATCTACAGCACATGTGTTGAAGCTAGTGCCATGCATACAAATAAATGATGGACCCATGATAAGGCATGGCCTGGTGATCACTTTCCATAGTGAACTAGAAAGCTTCACCAGACATTGAGATTACTAGTCTTTGCTATGAATATATAATTTTATATTTTCCAGGCTTTGCTGGTGGTCTATCCATATTTTTGATAAGTGTGATTGATGAGACAACTAGGTAGGCAGAAAAGTTTAGCCTTGTGGTAACAAGACCATGGATTATCTGGTCCAGTATTCTGTTTTCTCAGTTTCTAATGAGATTCCAGTGGGAAGCTCACAAGAAGGACCTGACTGCAACATCACCCTCCCCAGTAACTAGTATTCAGAAGCTTGCTGCAGTTGCCTAGGTCATTATGTTTTCAGCTGTGCAGAATCTAACTTGACAAGCTAGTGACAATCTGTACTGTGTGTAGGAGTTTTGGGTGCCTGCAAAAGTGTGTTTTGCTTTTCCACTTTCCCCACTGATGTGGTGAGAGCTAGTTTGTGCAAGCGTACTTCCTTTGTTGAAAAGATGCTATGGATGTGCCCTGAAGTCTCAGGGTCTCCCACTCCAACTCTACTGCAGAGGAAGTCACAGGTGTGATATAACTCCCAAGAGTAATGAAAGGGTGGTTGGCAACCATGGATTTGATGCTGCTCGGTTTGTAGTTTGTGACACAGAATTTCCGCTTGAGGTATTTTTATTTTTATTATTTTTTGCTATAAGCCCCTTCAACTTTTTCTTGGCTCTCGGCTCCTGGTTGTCATTTTGCTGCTTGAAGGAGGAAGGGTTTTGTTTTCATTTTTTCTTTCTTTCAAAGCATTGAAAACCACAACACTGCTTCATCTGGCTAGCAATTCTCTTTTGTAGTCTTGGACTGGGGTGGTTAGCACCAGTAAGGCATATAATGTTTATTCCTGAATACACTGAAGGCAAACCTCTATAATGCTTGGAGTTTGGTCTATATATCTATATGAGTGACTTATAGACTACTTGATCACAGTAGGTCAGGTTTCAATGATATGGCTAATACTCAAGGCTTTCTTTTCAGCTGGAGCTCACTGGATCTCAGCTCCAGCTCTTGTCACGTGAGCGCCATTGCCATTCTAAGAAAATAAGGGAGAAGTTCATGGTGAGTTCCAGCACCTATTTTTCTAGAAAAATCGCACTGCTGATATTAATCCCTGTCCTCAAGGGCTCAAAGCTAAAGTAAGGAGTTGAAAGAAAGATAAGATCCCAAAATAGCCTATATCAATATAATAAAAATTAATAAGAGCCATGTTCCATCATTCCCTCTTGTATCTGATTCATCTCACTCAGGAGCCACCAGGCTCACACATCACACTTTGGAACAGTGTTTTCCCACAAGGAACCTCTGTTTGGAGGGTAGGGGTGGGGAGGCAGTACTGTTGGGTGTGGGCATTGTCATTCCATATTAATTTAAAAAACCCCAAAACAATAAAATATTGTTGTTTTAAAAAAAGAGTAGTCATTGTGGTGCCTGCCAGGTGTTGCTGAGCTATGAATCCTATCAGGCCAATCCAGCATGGCCAAGTGGTTGGAGATCAAGCAAGTTGTGGTCTAACAATATATGGAGGGCACTGTTTGCTTCTACTGAACTAGCTGATATTCCTTTTTCTCTACTTTCTCTTCTTCACCATATTTTTGTTCAGCGAGGAGCTGAAACTTGTTTTTCCAACCCAGTTGCAGTCACTCAGCCCAATGCTCAACCTTCTTGGTTTTCAACTTTTTAATTCTACCAGAGTTGGGAATTGTCTGCTATCAAATGCATGTCTTTCAACACAGAAATCACAGAGCTTACAAAACAGGTCTCTGTACATCTTTATCTGTTTTGTTTTGTTTGTTTTGTTTTGTTTGAGAGTACAGAACTAATTTCCAAAGCAATCTGAATATTTTTTTCAGCCTGAAAGTAGTTTTATGTAACAGATGGGGCATACTATTTTTGAGATGGAATGCCAGACAAAGGAGATGAGTTTCTATTCTGGATGACCAAAGCTCTCTCCAGAGATTGGGTAGGAAAGGAAGGGGAGGAGGAAAATACAAGAAAGGGTTGAACTATAGCTGATGATTCTGTATAAGCTTTCTGCAGCTATTTGAGATTGGACACGTGTAAACTTCGTTTGTCATGTGAGAGTAACTGTAATTCCGCTGCAACGTTGGGCAAACAGAAAAACGTTTGTTTTCCGTTTTGTTCGTTTATCAAATTTGTTCCACCAGAGAAGTCAAGGCAGCATACACAGAGTTATCCCTGTGTTTTTATTAAACTTGGTAAATTATGACAGAAAAGGAAACCATTTGCATGTAGACGAAAGGAAATAATGAAAAAAACACACCTCTAAAATAATATGTAGCATAAGATCAAGCAAGAGAAGACACAATTACAATATTTTCATTTGGTGAGTCTGTACGTGAATTCCTTAGTTATCTCATTTCATCTTTCCAACAACCATTTGAGGCAGGCTACTCTGAAAGAGGAAGTATGTTCAAAAGGTATGGCGATATTCGTTAGGATAGATAGCTTTAATAAAGCACTATGAGAACTCAGGAAGGAGAAGTATTTCAATCTGGTGGTGCTGTCCCCCTAGAATTTAAAACCTCTTGGGTAAGTGGGGAGTATGTGACACTGGTGTGAAAAGTGAGATTGTGTTCCCTTGAGAGAAAATGAGAACTGATGTGATTGAATGTAAGAAATAGTAGCAGATGGTGGAAACCAGTTGGTGATCTTGTTCTCCCTGAAGGGCTTCTGCTTCAGCTAACAGAAGGGGAAAGCAGACAGCTTTTGGAGATTTTCCCTCCCCTGTGCAGTTGCCAGGACCCCCTAAAAACTGAGTTGAGGAACCTTCCAGAACAGGGTTGAAGGTGGCATGGAGATATGGAGGGGGAAAGGAGAACTGGCAAAACCGCCCTTCCCTCCCTTTTTATTAGCAGGTGTCCACTGGATCAAAAGCCATGGTATCCACTGGATCAAAAGTGACAGGGCACTAATTGATTCCTCACAATACTTTAGAAAAGCTTCAGAAGAAGTTTGTAGAAAACCTTAAAGTAAGCCTGAAGAAGTCTGTGCAAGAGCAAGTTAGATAACCAGCTATGAGGCCTGAAGGCTCACCCCGAAGCCGGTGGAGTGCTGTAGTCAATAGCCGAGAATTGAAACAAGGGGACACTAGAAACTGGTAGTTTTGAGGAGAGATCGATAAATGAAGTAAATGGTGTGTGTTGGTTGAAGATGAAGCATAGTCTTGGAGTTCAGGATCGGTCTAGTGCAGAGTGGCAGATACTCTGTTCCTTGCTTCCATTTATGGTTGTAATGTTAAGGGAACCCTGTCTGTGTTTTGTACATTCCAGTTCACCAGAGTCAGGAGCTCTTCCAGTCTAGGTTTTACAAAAAGCTCAGGAGCTCTTGATATGGCATGGGCCCTGAGGCATTTGAAGAGAGATTTCTGATGGGCTTTTCCCATGTCCTATATGTGTGTGTTAGAGTTTGTTCCAATTAAAGTCATTTTGTCACCATCAGTCGAGTAAAGAGTTGATCTTACAGTGGTATGCTTGCATATTGCAAATAAATTAGGGCCCCTCCGGGCATCTTCCTCTTTCATAATGACTTGTGTGCATGATGATATTGGGATGGCTATACACGATCTTGCTTTCAATATTGCGCCTGCAAACGTTACAGGACAGACATAGTTCTTCATTTCCAACCAGTGCGTGTCCCATAGCTTTCTGCTGAAATCCTGTTACAAATGTAACATGTTTGTTTGTTTGTTTGTTTGTTTGCTCCTCCTTTTGTTGCACTGTAGTGCAGGTATGTCCCTCCAAACAGCAATAATGTGGTAACATTGCGGAAGCATTACAGAAACACTAATGAAATGGAAAGATGTGTGGATGGTCCAGTATAAATCCACCTGTAATGCACTGATGATATGGCAGATTACACACACAAACACACCAAACAAACAAGCCAAACAAAACCAGCTTGGAGGCCCCCCCCCCCAGACATTACAAAGACAGTCTAATTCCCCCAATGCTCTCTCATCCAAACTAAATCTGTTATCACTGTCATGTGGAATAGCTCATGCCTAGTGGAAGAACAGACCATGTAACAGTATGTTTTCTTGTGCATTTCGGTTTTTAAAAAATGTATTTCACTGTGTTGTGGTAGAAAGGATTCTGTGGGTGCTTCCAAACCCAGACATTTAAAAGATGCCCTGAATTGGTGTGCCTTACTGCTGCAAGCCACGTGGAGATTCCTTCTGATGCAAAAAGATTAGCAGGATCAATCCAAGGGGTACAGGCCAGATCAGAAATTGTAGCAATAAAGCATGCACTAGTACGTCTTCCTTAGATATTCATTTTCTGTTTAGTGCCACAGGCATTGGAAAACTTCCACCTAGACACAGCCTGAGAGTCTGATTTGAGTGTTTGAGATGAGCTTTACCTAGGTTTTAAATTTCTTTTCCACGGATAAAGGTTTCTCAGCATTGACATGCTCCCCCCCCCCTTTGATGAACTTTAACCACTTCTTCTGTTTTAAAATTAATTACTAGTCCAGCTGTTTTAAAATTCTGCTGTCTGATTACTACCCTGTGCACTTTTGCTCTGCAATTTTATTTGCTACAAATGATCAAAGCATTCTGTGGTTTTTCTTGGATCATGGAAATAAATAAATTGGATAGTGTCAAGGGCAGAAAGCACTGAAAATGGACAGGCAATCAAAAGTCAAATTCAGTAGAAAACACAGGTGAAAATAGCTAAACAGTGATCACGAAGAACATAGAACAATGTGTCATTGCTATCAAAATACCAAAATGTGAAAGAGAAAAGTTGCTCACAACTCTGATACAAAATGTCATGTTGCTGTGATCATTTTATTTACTTGGTTGTAAACATTTGATAAATTACATCAGCCAAATGGAATATTTACTTTCAGAAATTGATGACTTTATTTCCTGAGAGTGTGTGACCTCTCATGCATGTATGTAGAGCAGGCTATTGTTTTTCTCTGGTAAAGTTAGTTTTCTCGGTCTATTTTGCTAAGAGAAGTGAACTTCACGTAAGCCTTCTGCTTAGGTGGATACTTAATGGTGGTTATACCACTATGACAAAATCTAGTTGTAAGTGATTATTACATGACAAAGCAGTAAAGCAGTTTATTACTAGAAGTTGTAAATTATATTCATTGTGTTGTGTTTGAGTAGCATTCTTTTGGCATAATGTGCTCAGCTCTCAACCAGTAATCTGAGAACGGACCTATATATGGCCAACAGAACTAAGTTACCATTAATACTCTTTGTATTAACTTGTCGGAGAGCATATCCTCTCCCAGTGCATATGGTTTGTCATTGATAATTTTACTTACATGTTGACTTCCAGTGCAGTAAAATTACTGCCTGCAGGCCCAGTTACAGACCACAAATGACTAGAGAATAAATAATATTGCTAGTATGATAATCTCTTACAGTTGGTATTTGGCTTTCCTGTGATATAGCAGCAGTGGAAGTTTCTGTTAGCAAGATTCAAGTACAGTGGTACCTCAGGTTACAGACGCTTCGGGTTACACGTTTTCAGGTTATGGATCATGGGAAACCCGGAAGTATTGGAAAGGGTTACTTCTGGGTTTCGCTGCATGCACAGAAACGCTAAATTGTGCTTTGCGCATTTGCAGAAGCATCAAATCGCATCACATGCATGTGCGGATGCAGCGCTGCAGGTTACGAACGCTGTAGGTTGGGGACGTGCCTCCGTCACGGATTATGTTCGCAACCCAAACTTCCACTGTATTTTGAAACAGAAGGGTAGGATGCTTCTTTCAAAAACTGTTTTGCCAGAAAATCATTTTTGTTGGTTTACTTATTTTCAACTGTCTAGAAAAATTAAGATATGTGATATGTGTGTATCGCAAATGAGTTCCCTTCTCTTTGGTAGGATTCTGGTTAGTTGCAATTCGTTTAATGTTGAGATTACATAAATGTAGGGAGCTTGAGACTAACTTGAATTAGAACTGAACATATTTCTTAGAATTGTGGTAGTGCAGTAGGGTTGTCCATAGTGATACCTGCCTGGTTTTCAGTTTCTGTCATCTTCCCTCTCTCTCTCACCCCCCTCCTCTTTCTTCTCTGCACTTCATTTAAAAAAAATCTGCAAGAATTGCACAGCTTTCCTGAACTTTTCTATTTCTATTTTATTTTATTTAAATATATATTTAAGTATTACTCTTTTACAGCTCCGAAAGATATGTATTAAATCTGCCTTAATTCCCCTGTACCTCCAGCAATGCATGTTTCAGCCAAAAAAATTGCTAATTGTGTGTGGAGTACCATTGGAATATTGTTTTAGGTTTGTTATCCTTCAGTTCCCTTTTTCTTTTAAAAATCTCTTTATTTGTAAAGCCTTCTTTGAGCTGTTCACACACAATTTTTCAAAACCAAAACCTAACATAAGCATAAACGTGAACAGTATCAAAAGCAAAATAATTAGAGTGTATACGTAAAATGAGCAGAACACAAGATCTAGAGCAATGAAAGTTACAGTCATACTTGCAAAGAAAGCGAGTGCTAGAGAAGTGACAAATAAGGCATGATACAGGGAACACCTCTGAATGTGAACTATAGAGCCATGTCATGAGGCAGAACTTGCAAGGCTTTAACATGCATGTATCATTTTATATTTCTGGGAGTTTGCTGCTGATCTAGCAAGGCTCCTGTCATACTAATTAGACCCCAAATAAGCAGAAAGGCCTTTGCTGCATCTCTGCCCACGATAGCTTTAATTTGGTACATAAGCTTCTTGAACCTGAGAATATACCACACTTTGTGAAATCATTGGACTAATAATAATAATAATAATAATAATAATAATAATAATAATGGTTAGTCACTTCCCCCCCCCCCCACAGAATTTAGGGTGTGCATGAGGAATTCCAGTTCTTAGGTATAAATAAGGAAGGGTGGATGTTTACTTAGATATCACCCTGTTGATGTTAACTTTTCTGCATTTATTGTTCCTTATGTGATAATGGAAAACTTACAGGATGCACAATTTACTTCATTTTGCATTTTTAGATTTCTCACTACTATAGTTTTGTGACTAAATCTGAGTCGTGAACAAAGACAGTACTCCAGAACTATGCAAAATGGGTCGGATTTCTTTCCAAAGTCATTTTTTGTAGCAGATGAACATGAAGTTGCACGTTTTGCTTGGATACACACTGAAAGTGTCTCAACTCAGCACAGACCTGCACTAAATATCTCATCTAGTGCCAACACACTTTCATGTCTGATTGACAGATGTGTGTATCTGCTCAGCATCTTGCTAGACAGAACAAAAGAAGTATGGTTTCTAGGTGAATATGTGCCTAGCTAACTGGTATGATTGCTACGAAACGTAATTATTCATTTCCTGTACCATGTGCCTTTAATAATTAGCAACACACAGGAAAGGGACAGTTCCAGAGTTAACACCCATTCGCGGGTTTCAAATTTGAAGTAATTTGAATTGTTTAAAAGCCTTGAAGCAAAATACCACACACACCCTCCCAAAAGGTGACCATATTTTGT
This sequence comes from Podarcis bocagei, assembly GCF_964188305.1. Classification (NCBI taxonomy): domain Eukaryota; kingdom Metazoa; phylum Chordata; class Lepidosauria; order Squamata; family Lacertidae; genus Podarcis; species Podarcis bocagei. The sequence goes on along the minus strand of NC_138133.1, from coordinate 36,540,361 downwards.
CTACAAGGCTGGTTTAGAAATAAATTTTCCAGGGGTATTAGTGTCTATCATGGTTCTAATCTAGAGGTAAGTATATGGTTAGTAACTTTCAATGCAAGATTAGCAAACTATATTAGTGTGTAACCAGAAGAAATAAACTGGACAATATTTCATGGTTAATTTTCTAAATTGCCTTCTTTTTTATTATTTGACTTCATTTTTACCCCGGGCCTAAATCAAACCGCTGGTTTTGACCTATGAAGCCTTAAACAGCTCAGGACCACAATATCTCATGGTCTACCTCTCCCCATATGAACCAACCCAAACCCTGCAATCATCATCTGAGGCCCTTTCTTGCATGCCTCCTCTACGAGATGTCTGGAGGGTGGTGATGTTTAGAAAGATGCTGGATGCAGATAGTGAGAGTCATAGGCCTGGCCTAGGTTCACTCTCCAAACTGACTCCTATTCTGGATGAAGAATATTTCATAGAGGTTTGGTGGCAGAGAAATAACTCTGTGATACAGCTCAGAAAATGTTTTTTTTCAGACAGAAGTCTTAAGGCCCTATGTAATATAGAGATCAAACGCCCTCAAGATGAGCAGGTTGATGACATTTCATTGGCAGCCTGTGACATCTAAAAGCTGAACATTGCAGAACCTAATTAGTCTGAACATAATTAGTTATAAGAGGTACCTGACAGAGCATCAAATCAGTGCAAAAGATCTTTGGTTGGATTTAGGACCCCTTTGAGGGGTTGGGGATAGAATGAAGAAAATTGCATCTGGTGCATTGCAAATGAATGATGCCAAACTTAATTATTAAAGAAGAAACATGAGATCAAGCACAGAGAAATGAGCGTGTGTCTCAGTCTTTATGGTTGGAGCACAGCTGTCCTGGACAAAATCTTGACTTTGGTGTGGTAACATCAAGAGTGACATCAAGAAATGATGGAGATGCAGAGGATACATGAGGAAACAACACAGCAGCTGCAGGAAAAAGAGGGGGGAAATGACACCGGGAGTTTGGGTTAGCTCATCTGGAAGAGTCAGAGATGAAGAAAGATTTTGAGAGTTGGTGAAACAGCAAAGCAAATGGAAGAAAAATGGAAGAAGCAAAGATCACCAGTGTTGAAGCAATGATTCTGCAACATCAACTTCGTTGGACTGGTCATGTTGTGCGGATGCCTGATGATCATCTTCCAAAGCAGCTACTCTATTCCGAACTTAAAAATGGAAAGCGTCATGCTGGTGGTCAACAAAAGAGGTTTAAAGACTGTCTCAAGGCAAATCTAAAAAAGTGTAGTATAAACACTGACAACTGGGAAACATTGGCCTGCGAGTGCTCCAGCTTTTACCAAAGGTGTTATGGGCTTTGAAGACACTCAAACTCAGGACACAAGGGAGAAACGTGCTAGGAGGAAGGCACGCTTGGCAAATCCACACCGTAATCAACTCCTGCCCGGAAACCAATGTCCCCACTGTGGAAGGACGTGTGGATCCAGAATTGGCCTCCACAGTCACTTACAGACTCCTTGTTAAAACCGTGCTCATGGAAGACAATCTTACTCGGCTACAAGTGATCACCAAAGAAGAAGAAGAAAAAGCAAATGTGAATTGGAATGGCACCAACTGAAAAAGAATCCAGCAGCAGTGGAATGCCCAGATTTCCACTCTGTGCCTGTTGACAACACTCCAGTCCAGTGGTAGAGATACCTTACTAACGGACCATGAAAGTTTGTTCTGTAGTGATACTGGTGAGTGAAAACATTTCTGCTTTATATGTTGCTGTAACTTGCTCCCCAGTGCTGTAGAACAGCACCCTCTGCCCCACCGGGCTAACAAACACCATCTGCCTTGTGGAGGGAAATAAGAGAGCCAGGGCAGAAAAAACCCCACCCTCGGACATGGAGCGTTAAAGTGCGGACTTCTGCTTGGAAAGAACGAGGCAAAAGGCAAATGTGTGTATGCCCTAAACTGGATGGATCTTGGTTGGAGTTCTTATGTTCTTATACCAGAGATAAGAATCCTGTGGCCCTCCAAATGTTGTTGGACTTCAGCTATCATCCATGATATCATCAGCCATGCCAGCTAGGACTGGTGGCAGTTGGAGTCCAATAGCATTTGAATGGCCTTACAAAGATCTTACACAATAAAGGAAAAGGAAGGTTTGATTCAGTTTGGGTTTAGTTCAGTTTGACTGCCAGAATGTTGTTACTATTCTCCTAAAAAATGTTTCAAGTTCATCCTTAGCAAATATTTGCTTTGTAAAGGCATGTTCATCGCATTCTGGTCTCCAGTATGTTGATACTAACTCATCCTCAAATCACAGCTGAGCATAAGTAGATAATAGGCTTTATAAACATATTTGTTTTGTTTGTTGGTGCTGTACTGGTGTAATCATAAAGTAAGTTTGAACTTTCATGTCCCTTTATCCTCTAGTGATGGACAAACTTAATGAAACAAAGGAATTAATACTAGGATAGGCCTATAAATGTGTTTTTAGGGTCACACTGTGTGGATGCTGAGCTCTCAGTTAAATTGGAATATTCGTGTGGGTACACACACATATATGAGTAGTATTAATCAGAGTAGAAGGTGGCAGAATACAGTGGATTTTTAATCCTTTTGCTGTTACAGTTATTGCTGATTCACTGTAGTTGTGCCTAGGAAAGCATCTTTATCCAGGTCTGATAGACATACAGTATGTATGAGAGTACTATTTTCCTTTCCAGCACAACCAAACACGAAGATACGGTGAATAGGATTGGAGTAAATTTCTGTTCTGCTGTATGTGTTAATATCTAGGAATCCCACTGTAATCTCTGTTAGAAATTCTATTGTAAACTCTACCTCCATTTCAACAATCAGTTGCAACATGAAATTTCAGTGACAGGATTTCCTGTACTGTATATGAAATGAAGATGATTGCATAGAACATAAATGTGCCAGCAAGACAGATTTGCATATGGAAGTAGGTTTCTGCATGTGCAGCATGTATGGTTGTCCATTCACCTTCTGATATTTGCCCAGGTTTTGTAAGACAGAGTTAGATCAATGGCTAAACTAGCTCAGTATTGTTTACACTGACTGCTAGTGGCTTTTCCAGATAGGAGTTTTCCCTAGCTTTGGAAATGCCAGGGATTGAACCTGAGACTTTCAACATAGAAGGCAGATGCACTACCACTGAGCTGTGCTCCTTCTCCTGAGCTATGGGTCTTCAATAGCTCTTTAGACATAGCCTAAAAAATATAGCACTTGAAATGGCTAGTAATATCTTTATTATACAGGTAGGGATGTACATTCCCATTCTGGACCTCTAGTTGTTATATACATATAGAGGAAGATTGGAGTCAAAGAGAGGTAATCTGTGTAAAAAGATTTGGCAAGAATTTACCCAAATGAATCCCCCCCCCCCACTTAATGAGACATGAGATACTGTCCACCACAAGTAAAATACAGTACTAGTATTTGGGGATCTTGCAGTTGCAATTTAACACTTTGAAATGGTGGATAAGTGATCTTGTACAGCTGAATTGATGTATTGTATTCTGTACTCTTGAAATGAGCCTCATAAATGAGTTTAGGAAAGTTACTAGCTCACACATTTTTAATTTTTAATTTTACTAGTCTGTTGAGGGTTGGCCGAGGAGGAAATCTGCTACATTTCTAGTACGGGGTGTTTGTGTCTTCCATCCTATGCTTGGTTTCTGTGCTGGATGCAAGGGAGGGATAGAGCAGTCCATCTCTCCTCTGCCAGCCTGCTCACTTGCCTGTATATAATTCCTTGACCTCTATGTCTCTGACTACCAGGTGAGTGGTTAAATACAAAGCTGCTTTATACCTATATGCAGTATGTAGAGGATTCAAAATTACAGTGAAACAATAGGTGATGAATTATAGTTGAAATGATACTTGGAGAAAGTGATACAAATGAATAGGGGGAATAATGCCTTGAAAAAACTCTGACCTAACTATTACCCCATGGAGAATGGGAAACTGGTCTGAAATTTGTAATATATCCCTGTATAATGTTCCTAGATTATCACCTTCATAATGTAAGGAAGAACTATGTTAAAAGTTAACGAAGGAACTCCAATGGAACTCTATTAGAATATTTTTCCCACCATTAAATGACTGGTACAGACTTTTAATGGATGTTTTAACAAGGCTCTGTTATCCAAAGGACTATTGCTCAAATTGAAATCGGGCATATAATCAGTGAAGAGAAGCATTTTGGGTGGGAGAATATCAATGAAGTGCAAGTTGGTGGGGGGTGTAGCAGTGGGAAAAGGAAAGACGCAAGGGTTAGCCTGTATTTGTAATGACAAACGCCACAAGAATGGAGATGTGTAAACATTTCGCACAAAAATTATGGACAAGCTATCTTGAGAATGATAAACACATTACTCACACATCTTTAGATACCACTTCAGCTTTCGAAATGAACATGGCAAGGGAGACTTTGTAATCTCCTCTCCCCACTGTTTTGCTATTCTGGGAAATATTTGTCTTGACTTTTCATCAGACATGCAATTCTGGTGTTACAGGTCAGAATACAGGGAACTGCATCACTATTCTTGCATGACCACTGGGGCTATTGAGTGTGAGGAAACGGAGGTCAACAGTCTCACTGACCATGTACAAACCTAAACTAGTTCCCTGAATATGGTTATAATCTTTCACCGTCCAACTGCCCTATTCTTTGCAGCAAAATTCATAAGTCCTCACCAGTACCTTTGTGCTTTTCATTTCATTTCATTTCTATTAGAGTCTTTTTATATAGCCCAGTTTGTAATGTCTTACTTGCATTCCCTCATTTCCCCCCTTTCCTCATCACTGAAATAAGTATGCTTCTGCTAAAACGGTATTTTCTTCTCTCACCAAAATGATATCTTTCTCTTTCCTTCATTATATCCTGCATCTTCCAACCTCATCCTGGCACAGCTGCAGATTTCAGAAGCCTCTTGAAAGGCTGTGCTTATTGGGTCCCCTAAAGTGCTGAATTGCTCCATATCACAGTGCCAGCATTGGCTAAATTCATGAGCAAGCAGATCTGGCAGTCATGGTAGCCTTTAACGGGCCAACCATGTGGATAAGCAAGGGGGAGGGCAGTATTGAGGTGGGCACTTGCAGTAGTGCGGCTATTGCAGGGCATAAGTAATAATATTAGCTGGGGACGGGCAACGTATCAGCCCCACTATGAAAGGTGTTGATACATGGTCTCACATTGGTTCAAGCTTATAGTCATAGGCCATATATTTCCCAGCAATGGCCCATATTTGCCCACCATTCATTTTCCATCTTGCTAGGTGTTGGTTACTTGCTGGTTACGAATGGCATCATATTGGTTATGAATGGCATCATATTGGCCTTAACCCTGCGATAGGCTGATATTTAGCCATATAAAATAACCATATATTTGAAAACTTTGGTCGGTTAACACTTGTGATACCTAAGAAACATTTCTGGTTCTATCTAGATATTCTGGGGTGTTTTTCTTTTACGCTGAGTTATAAATTAGCGACCACAGAAATAAGAAAACCAAAGCCCTTCGCTCTTGATACTAGTAAAAGCTTCATACTGGGCATAAACTGTTGTTTCTTTTGGAATGAGGGAAGGCCAGCTCTTCTCTGAAAGCACTGAACTGGTTTAATTGAAAGAACAATTTGATTTGCTGCTATAGTTGCTGCTCCAGTAAAACAGCTTGGAATGCTAACAAATTTTTTACTTTCCTCTCCCAAGCCAAGGATTTAGTACTGGCAGGTGAACTTGTGAAGGCTGCTCTCAAATATACAGAGACAATAACTGTCTTGGAGGTGGAACTTTGTCAATATTTTTTGCCTTGAGCCAAAAAAACATTCAGAATAATGGTGTGCTAAAGTCCTGCTCAAAAATGTAGCAGCTAGACAAAGGGGAATTTATTCCAACTTTAGGACTGTGTGCTTTCTTAGTCATCTGTATGTTGTAGCATCAACTATCAAGACATTTGAGGATGCCTGAAGGCATGTTTCTAGTTTCCTTTAAGTGTACATAATGCCAACTATGTTTTTGTTCTAAACAGAAACATTGCCAAGTGTTAGATTCAAACTTTAACTTATTACACCCTGAAAGCTATTTGAAGATACCTCTGTATTTTAAATATTAGCCCAACAAAACCATTTATCATTACTTAACTGGGAAATAAAATATTTATAGGAGCTTGCCATTTAAATACTTCTATGTTCTTATAGCCTCTAGTGAAGACAAAGTGTGATAACAAAATACTGGGATAAATTGGCAATACATGATAATTTTATCATTATAGCAATGAATAAAAATGTGAAGACATCATGCACAGCTATAGAACATCGATACCTCCAACCCAGAAATATAGACAAAGGAAATAAATAAAACTATTTACACATGAAAAACAGTCTTCACTTCCCCTAATTAGGACTATAAATAGAGCTGAGCGGAATGAAGGTGTTAATGCCTCTCAAAAAGTAGCCCCATTTTTTTTGAAGTGTGTGTGTGTGGATGCATCCCTGTTGTTTCAGCGACTGGACCAAATATTCCCTGTTTTGCTGGGAAGTCACAATGAAACTGCTGCAGCATGGTGAAATAGAAAGCATTGTTCTAGATGCATAGGAGCGCAGATTCTGCATATCCTCATGATATTGCAGTTAGTGGAATGTGTGCTTGAATATACATTCCAGTGCGCATTCTGACCCAAATGGTGTGGGACTTCAGAGTGAGACCAGGTCAGCTTTGTTTGCTCACCACATAAGAGCGACTTTAGCATATTTAACCATGTGATCCATGGTTGTGGTGTGCAAGTCCTATTTCTGTCTTACCTAAAACCATTTGGACTCTGAGGGTTTTTGTTGAATGTTGGTAAAATGTCATGGTTTCCAGTGAACATGTAACAGGAATGCTTGAAAAGCCCAAGTGAGTGAAGCACCCTAATTTTTCTGCAAGTTTCCCCTAACTTCCTCGAGCAAAATAGGCCTTATGATGGGGAAGGGTGGTGGCTTAAGATACTTGGGACAGCTCATTAGCACACAAAAAAGGTCTTGAAGGTTTCTCCATAGCTTGGAGCATAAGTTCCTGCTGGGATCATGGGGCTGGTAGTTAGTAGAGCATGAGACTCCTAATCTCAGAATCATGGGTTCAAGCCCCACGCGGAGCAAAAAGATTCCTGCATTGCAGGGGGTTTGGCCTTGATTGCCATTGTGGTCCCTTCCAACTCTACAGTTCTATGATTCTATAATTCTATGACCAATGATCAGACTGGGTAGTAGGATGGATGTAGTTCAAGGCCCATTATAAGTCAAATCCAGCTCTGATTGTTCTGGGCTTAACTGCACTGAGGGTAGGTCTTGCAAGCAGGGAACATTTGTTTTTCTAGCTCCTGTTTAAAGTCTTGCTCTATCTCTTAATTCCCCTTAGCTAGGATCACATAGTGAAGGAGAAAGTAGAAACACTCTTATTAAGAATGATGCAGAAAGAGCAGCAGATGAAAGGAAGAATGTTTGTGAAAATTCCTAGAGATTGTAAACTGTAAGAAGCTTCAAAGTGGCATTGGCATATTGGACACCTCCAAAGCAGCAAATCCTTATGTCACCAAAAAACTGCATTAGAAGTGAGCTTTTGACTGTGCAGTGTCGCAAACACAATGCTAAGTTGCAGTTGAGGAATATGCAAACAGTATTAGTAGCAGAAAACAGCTAGGACTGGTTTTTATGTAGACATGTGCTACTGTAATTACACAATGAGGTACAGTACCTGGAATGCTGATATTTGCCAGTGTCATAGTTGTGGCATATGATAAGAGATAAAAAGTGTCTGCACATAAGAGATAAAAAGTATCTAATTTATAGCAGGAAGTCCATTAATTTAGATATCATGCCAAATTATAGCACAAACCATTGTTTTCAAAACCACTTCAAACTGATTCTGATTTTCTGGCTGATTGCAAGCAATGGTTTGTTAAGTCATGTATTGTGAAAACCTTAGTTGAGCTTTGTTTCTCAAGTCCTACCACTGTGACCACAACCATGGTTTGGCTTAGTGTGTTGTCCAAACCCATACACATTATAAACCGTTAATCAAAGTTTATTCTTAGTTTACAGCTTGTGGTTTGTCTGAAGGAGACAAACCATAAACCCAGAGTCAATTACACACCAAGCCAAGCATAGTTTAGCTTACTACAGCACAGCGGCACCAGGACCAGAGGAGAAGCAAAGCAGCTGAAATGTCCTCTATGGGACACTATGTACTCATGCATTCACACTAAGCCATGGTTTGCCCTAGCATTATTTGTGATACATCACAGCGTTGTAGTTCTCTTTAAACCTGTTGTACAGCACAGAATTTCATTCATTTACACATACATTCAAAGCATTTCTATCCTCATCTGGAAGAGCCCCCATTGTGGCTTAGAAATTAATAGGAATAACACAGCCCCTGTCCTCAGGCTCACAATTAAAAAAAGGCATGGCAGAAAAGGAAAATGGGAGTGGGAGGGAAAGCAGGTTCTGTCTCCAAATTCTTAATGTTTCAAGTTTCTTACAATGACCAGCTTCAATGGTAACTGACTGCTGTTCTCATGCCCCTGAGAAATAGCCTGGTGATCCAGCCTTCTGGATCACCTGAAAGTTGTTTACAAGGTGGGGCCTTTGGGCACCTAGCTAAAATCTGCTGACTTCTTGCCACTCCTGTCACAAAGTCCCCTGCCCTGCCAGGAGATGGCCTTACCTTACATGGCAGCTGGAACTGATGATCTCTGTAAGGGGATGGAGGGATCTAGCCCAGCTAGTAAGAATAGCATTGAGTACATGAAAAATGTTATCCTGGGGATTTGATTGGGAGTGCTTTCCACTGTCTATTAATCTGTAGGACTGGTATGAAAGAAACCGTAACTAAGAAGCAGAGATAAAGATAAGCTGCATCCATACATAATGCTAAACCATGGTTTGTTATCATGATCGGATGGTTTTCTCATGATTCTTCATGCATGAAAATTAAAGATTTTATTCCTGCTTTAGCTGCAAACCAAACATTTGCCATTATGGTTTGCAAATGCACTACAAACCTTGGTTACTGATTCAGGTTTGCTACTGACTTGAAAGTCATAGTTGTCAGTTCTGATCTCACGAGAAACCATAATTAAGATTCCTTAACCATAGTTTGATATGCTATGTAAACTCTGCCAGCTTCTTTATTTCAGAATGTTACAGCTTCTTTGAATTTAATGGGTAGCCTTAATTTCAGAATGCTGCTTCTCTGTCTTCACAGATCATAAACTATAGTTTCTTCCAGATTTTTTGTCAGAAAAATTTAGTGAGTTTAGATAGAAAAATACTTTTCTGTTGTTTTTGGCTGCCTGTTGCTGGGCCTTGTTTTGGATTGATGTTGATAGTTCTCCTTTCTGACCACTTGTTGCTGCTATTATTGTTTATAATAATAAACAGCTGCTACATAGCCAGAAACTTTGAGAAACACAGTGGTGTTTGTATTATCTGGAGGGATGCAAAACTTTTGATGGGTTGGAAAGGAAGTTAAGTATCAAAATATCCTGAATTGGGTTTTGAACTCAAACAGTATAACATAGCATCCATCCATTGATGGAGAGAGATAATGGGGAAGAGATGGTGTGGAATGGTGTAGCTTCATCCATTGAGTCTGTGTAACAGCGGAGAAGAATCTTAGTTTGAATCATGCTTCATTCTTCCCCCCAAGTTCCTGTTAAACATAACCAAACAGATATAATTTTTATGACCGTGGAGACTAGAACCAATTCCTTTAACTTAACAGAATAGGGATTTGCTAATATTTCTCCAGTTGTGCTTCACAGTCCTTACAAACACAACACACGCAACTCCAGTGAAGATCATTGTGCTTTAAACTCTGCAAATTGGCAAAGCCTTCGCGGAAAGTAACAAGGAGAGTGCTTTGAAAACCTACAAGAAAGTACTTGATCAAAAATATAAAACACAAAATCATGAGTCAATGGCAGTGAATTTCAGTTGAAGAATTGAAACCTAATTCATTGAACTGTGACTGAAAACAAACCATGTTAAATGTTTATTAACTTGTATTTCTGTTATCAGTGGATTTATGTGTAAAGGATAGGGTAGAGGGGAAGCTAGGGAAATCTTATCCTTCTGAATTATTTGCTTCTAGCCCTTAAATGGTGATGTAAGGGGAGTGTATTTTCCTCTTCCTTTTATGCTTTCCCCTCTGCTTTGAATTAGTGTAGCTAAATATATTATGCCATACTATTTACCTCAGTCTGCAGTTTCACTACCTCTGTATGGCTTCCCACTCTTAGAATTTTGCAAATAAATCACTGATCAATGTAGAGAGGCATCACGGCAAGTGTGCAGGCAGAATATTTTTTATGATGCCATAAACTGGATTTATTATTATTTTCTGCATGCAACTTTGTACATTTAAAGTTCATCTACATAGTACGGTATTGTATATGGGTTTCGTTTAATTGACGCTAATTAACTACGGGGCTGGGTTTATTTAATATTTTTTTTGTTTTGTAAAATAGTTACAAATCAGTATAGGCTATGCTGCACTGGTCTCCACGATTTCTGAGAAACTATTTTTGTCCAGTATAAAATAATATATTATTTACATATTTGTAGAATAAGGATGCACTGTTAGTCTTTTGTTAATTTCCAGGTAATTAAACATTATTGTCTATTTATGAAAGAATTGATGTGATCTGTTTATAGTATCAAGACTGCATGATACCAAACTATAGTTGCATCCCTAATTAATGTACATAATTGTCATGGTTTTAAGGTGAAAATTAAAAAATGCTGTCAAATTAATCATCTACTAGGAGTTCATTAATTAGCTAACCTCATATAAATGGGCTGCATTTCGATGACAACTAGGAGTGAAAACCTAACTAACTGAAGTCAGTAGGAGCATTTACATTGAATTCAGTGTGATTAGTTCCACAAAATAATTTTATCTATTCTAGAGACTGTATTGGGAAACAGGAGAAATCCGTGCTTTACAGAGGTTTTTCCAGACAGAGGTCTATCAATATAACCATCTTTAAAATAATAAAACATATTTATTGTTGAACCAAAATACACTGGGTTGTATTCAATACTATACAAGCAGAGTTCTGCTTCCCCTTCCTTCATGCCGCCCCAGATGCTTGCCCCACCTTTGGAGCAGATTTTGAGATTTTGAGGAAGATTCCAAGTAGGGAATTCCATTGGGCAAGGAGGACCTCCGTTGTGTGAGCAGAACAGAAGTGTTGGACACAACCCATTTTTAACTCTCCATCTGCCAAGGTGAAGTGTATAATATCGCCATTGTTTCATGATAATGTGCAGCATATTACAAAATATTTTGCCTCATAACACATTAGCAAAACGTAGTCCTTTTAACACTTCAGAATATATAAAGAAACAGAATTTATATGGCACTTGCTTAGTGTTCTAAAATGATTCACATGCATTATCTCATTCATTTATAAAACTCTGTAAGGGAACAGAGTGCTATTTCCATAATGCAGATAGGGAGCTGAGACTGAGAGAAAGTGATTTGCTTAAGGCCAACTGAGGTGAGAGATGAATGAGGAATTTCACATCTCACATTCTTTACCACTGCACTACACCTGGCCTCAGAAAAGGTCACATTGCTTTTTCAAGAATTATTGATAGCATGATACTCCTGAGCAGATTCATCTTGTTTCTGTAGGGAATTCTGAAATGTTGAAACATTGAGGTTTCAGTTCTATACTCACCTGGGGGAAAGCCAAATTGAACAGAGTGGTGCTTACTTCTGAGTAGACACACATAGGACTGCACTGAAAGTGGTATGTAGTTTTTAATCTTGCAATCTTAAAACAAACAAACAAACAAAAAAACTGGTCCGCAGGAAGATATCAAACATGAAGTATTAAATCAGGTTTATAGGGTTGTATTCAGTATAGGGCTGATGCAAGAGAAATTCCCCTTCTTTTTCTCCCCACTGAAGTCTGCCAAGCCCACAAAAAAGCCTCTCCTGAGGGACTGGGATGTGAGATAGAGGATTGCAGTGGTAGAGGGATTGCGAGAAAACAGGGCAGAGGCAATTTTCATGAGGCTCACATTCCCAGGCCTTTCCTGATTGTTCCCTACCTCTCTGATGTTACATCATGGGTAAGCGTGTGTGTACAGTGGAGAGGAAGGGGCAGGCATGAATGCCGTAGTGTAAATGTGACCCTGGGTATAATGCATAATGCATTAGTTGAATTGTTGTTGTTTTTTAAAAAAATTAAACGCTGCTTATTCAGAAAACTCTTAGAGTGGTATAAACTAAACAGAAATATATGGAAATGAAAAATACAGCAAAACAAGTCCAGCAAAATACACAAACATCAGTGGACAACCGTAAATGATATCAGCATCCCCTGAAAAATTTGAGTATTTTGAGCCAGTGTTAAAAACACAAATTGATTGAAGTCTGTCCAACTCTTGAGAAGTCAGAAAGATTCACAGAGAGAGCAACCGTTAGATGAATCTGGAACATGTTTTACCATCAGAAGGGGCAGTAAGGAAAAGGTGATCTCTTAGGTATCATGATCCCAAGTTGTTTATGGCTTTTTACCCTACTAACAAAACCTTAAATTGTCTGTTTTCAGGTCACTGGCCTATGATATTCCTTAGAGGTTGTGGTGGCATGAGCAAAATGTCCTTAGATGATCTAAGTGATCTTATAGGATTATACAGGGGAAAGAGACTGGTCTTTCAGGTCATGTGCAGTTGCACTTCTTTCAACAAAAAGCTGTGCATTGCTTTCATTAATGTTAGAAGAGCGATACTTACATACATGGTCTATTTTATTTTATTTGAACCTAGAGTATTTTAAGGGTAGCTCATGGTGGCTTACAATTATGTAACTGTAGCTTTATTTATATAAGAGGAACATTTCCCTTACTAAGTATTTATGAGACCAACATGCATTTTGAAATAGAAGCATTCAAAGGTAATTACATTTAAAAAAAGCAATTCTGAAACTAACAACACAGTACCCCATATCATGAATTTATACCAACTGAAAAGCTGGTAGGGAAAAAACTTTATTTTTCCTTCCTCCAACCTCTGTGTTTGTCCACGTGTATGGTATTTCATTATGGCAAGATTATTATTAATTATAGCCAATATATTCTTTTGTATTGTTAACCGTGTTTGCATTCATAATGCCTTGTACTAACTCATAAAGTACAACCAACACTGAATTTATATCTATCTGTTAAAGAAATTATACATTTTTTGCTGTAATACTAGTGGCAACAATAACCGTACCCTATGCGGTACATTTATTATCTCCGCCCATCCAATTAAATCTCTGAGTAGGTCTCTCTTTGTTAGTCATGATATTCAGATACCAACATTTCATTCTAATACAGCATAAAGGGAAAAATCAAGACTGCCTCCTCCCTCCCATGCTGCTTTGTCAAATCTTGATGTGCCATTTTTGTGGCATCGAGGAAAACAAAATGACCCTTCCCTAAATTCCTAATGCTACGTTATAATTTTAAAAATAGGAATAATCAAGCTATAGGAGAATAGATGACAGTGAAGAAACTCAGATTTCTTACTACACTATTGATATTGGTCTAACATTCTCTAATCTACGAAAATTAAGAATGGGGCCAAGTGTTTGCTCCTGAGGGCCACATCAGAAATATCCCGCAAGCCTGAGGGCCAAAGCTAATGCATATATTTTAGTTCTGCATTATTAATGTAATTTGCATGTCATTATCAAGAACTTAGGGGATGCCACGCTACAGCTTGTGAACACATTGAGCTTATTCTACTACTGTCATTCTGAATTGCTTTCTTTCAAACTGGACAAATTTGCATTGTGATATATGAACTTGAGGCACGATTCCCTGGAAAATATTGAACAAAGTCTCCTGAAATGCATACAGCTTTTATTTCACTAGGAATTTTCAATGAAACATGCAATGAAGCAAATGGTAGTTTTAAAAATTAGGGCAGTTGGAAATCACAATGAAGGTAAGTCCCCCCCCCCCCCAATTTGCCTTCTTGTTAGTGATCCTTTAGTATTTCTGCAGTTTCGTTTCCCAAATGTGTTTTCATAATAATAGCTAGAGGTTTGCATTTATTTATTTTTTATTTTTAAAAATGTGATTCTGTGGATTGTAATAAGAGCCTGTAGACCACACAAAAGTTATTTGGGGACTCCATATTGATTGCTTGCTATAAATTTCAGTTGCATTACTATTAACCTAACGTATTTGGTTCCAACCCAGCATAGTTAGGTCCTGTTAAATCTCACTTTCATTCAAGCTGAGGGGTTTGAAAAGTCTGGAAGCAGAGGATACATCCTGTAAGAAGCCTTGATTGTGGCCTATATGCCTTTTATCTTGCTGTTGTTTAGTCGTTTAGTCGTGTCTGACTCTTCGTGACCCCATGGACCACAGCACGCCAGGCACTCCTGTCTTCCACTGCCTCCCGCAGTTTGGTCAAACTCATGTTAGTAGCTTCAAGAACACTGTCCAATCATCTCATCCTCTGTCATCCCCTTCTCCTTGTGCCCACAATCTTTCCCAACACCAGGGTCTTTTCCAGGGAGTCTTCTCTTCTCATGAGGTGCCTTTTATCTAGCATATGACAGTGTGTGTGTGTGTGTGTGTGTAGACATTGCCTATCAAGCTCTTAGAAGGTGGCTTTTGGCAGCCTTTAGAAACACACACAACACCTGAGAGACAACGGAGGCAATCAAACTGCCTCACCTGCATGCAATTTTTAACAAAAAAAGAAATGTCTGGAATACATACTAATATAATATGTGTATATTAATATGTGTATATTTTAAGATGCTGCTGGCGTGTTTCTCTCCCCACCCCCTCTAATAGTGGTGAGTGCCGACAAACTGAGCCCTAAACAAGAAGTGGTGTTACGCTATGCTTGGAGAAATTCCAAGGGTTGCAGAAGTACAGAAAAGTCACACACGCACCTAAGGGGTACCCCCCCCAATACTGCACAGTAAGGACTGAGCATGCACAGTAGCCAAGAAATGTTGAGTGGCAGCAGGAAAAGAAATACAAAACTGAGAACAGGGAATGGAACGTCCCAATTCAACCTCATACGGTTTATAGCATCCTGGTGGAAAGCATGGCTGGTTGTCTAGAACCCCATTTCTGTTAGCTGTTGCATGTCTCATTTGTTAAACTAATTATCCAAACAGTTGTCTCTTCTGTACTGTCTCATTTTGCCATGTGGCCAGTGTTCCTTTCCTTTTGTAAAGCGCTTCCCTCCAAGAGATGATGCCATAGCACCTAGCCACAGGGAGCATTCTAGCAGCTTTTCACAGCAACATTATCTAGTGTGGGGTCTGCCTGCTTCTATGGGCTTTGGGGGATCCTTTCTTAAACAGTGAGTTCTGTATTTTTCTGAAAGTATTCAGACTGTACAGTACAGTGGTACCTCGGGTTACATACGCTTCAGGTTACAGACTGCTAACCTAGAAATAGTGCTTCAGGTTAAGAACTTTGCTTCAGGATGAGAACAGAAATCGTGCTCCGGTGGTGCAGCAGCAGGAGGCCCCATTAGCTAAAGTGGTGCTTCAGGTTAAGAACAGTTTCAGGTTAAGAACAGACCTCCGGAACGAATTAAGTACTTAACCCGAGGTACCACTGTACTATCAATTATGCCTTCACATAGTCTAGGACACTGGCTAATGTTACGGTGTTGCTGCTGCATAGTGTGTGGATCTCTGGTGTTTAGAAACATGATTTAGATTATGGGAAGGCTCCATGAGAGAAAAAAATAGTGGGTCTTGGAGAAGTCAGAAATTTAAAATCCTCAGTACCCATTCCTGTCTCTACTAAGCAGTTTGCATTCCTGTATCTTGTGCTCTGACCCTTATCTGTTCTTTACTGGACGAAGAGTTCTGACATGGAGAAGGATGACTACATTATTTCAAACTGTCTGTCAAACTGTACATGGGTCATTGTTTGCCGTCTTCTACCTCCCCCCTCTCAAAAAACTTGGTTTGGAGACTTTTGCAGACGTGAAATCCTGAAAACCCACATTAAAGTTCTGTTGATTTAGTATCAAGAACCTTTATTGCTAAAAATGTGTGAGATTTACCATAAAGCAATGTGAAGAATAAATGGTTCAATTTATCGCATTTAAACCTTTAGTGTTTTTTTTACTTTTGCACATTACTGAAAATAAAGCATTTTAGTAGCTGCTTAGTTCTTTTCGAATTGAAACATTTGAATATATGTATTTATATTTACCGTAGCCAAGTGCATTTAACTTTCTGTTTGTATATACACAAACCCATATAGACAATTGTGCATACTTCAAATATGTCCCCCCCCCTTTACTATATATTGAACAGCTTATTCTAGGAGAGTAGGCTTAGTCTAATAATGACATTCCCTATGTGGATGAAGAAATTGTGCTATGAACTATTAAAGAGATTAGTTTTTGCTTAGAAGTGGCAAATTTATTATTGCATCTTCTGATAGTGTTCTATCCTACTTGGTAGAGAACTAAACTGTTTTTTCTTGAAATACAGTTAATATCCACATCTCCCCCCCCCCTTTGCCATCTTTTCATTCACCTCCACTGCCTCTCAGTTTACTCTGGCAGAGGCCTAAGTAAAGTAAACCATGTGCTTTTGTGCTGTCATATTTGATTTGGACTATATTCTCACTGTTATTTGAAGCTAACATGAAATGCAGTGTC
The DNA here is from genome assembly GCF_964188305.1 of Podarcis bocagei. NCBI lineage: Eukaryota > Metazoa > Chordata > Lepidosauria > Squamata > Lacertidae > Podarcis > Podarcis bocagei. The sequence goes on along the minus strand of NC_138133.1, from coordinate 36,523,657 downwards.
TGCATGACCCATTTTAGCAGCCCATTATCATAATTTCACTCTCATATGGCTACTGAGTTAATGTACTTACAAATGACAGAGAAAGCATGTTACATGACCTTAAGGGTTTTCAAAAATTAAATGACGTAGTAGGTTATATTTCAAAGAATGGCTAAAGAGAACATTTTTAATTATTATTATTTTTTGCACCTTAAGGTGTCACTGGTTAGCATGGCAACGGTATTTGTGCATGTGTTAAATATGTGAACGTATCAGCTTTATCAGAATCTGCATTCCATAATTCACTCAAAGAAATTTTGGAAGACTGATTTAAAAACGGTTCCAAAGAGAGGTTGTTGTTGTTTTGTAATTGCCTAATGCTTTACATTTCTTCATGTAGGGTAGAGGTGGCTTTTTTGGGTAATGTTTCAGTTCATATTTGTTACAGTGCTATTCAGCTAAGTTTTACTCAGAGTAGACACACATTCATTTAATTTCAGAAGATCTACTCTGAGTACAACTTTGCTGATTAAGGGCAGTATTCAACTAAGTTTGAAATTTGTTCATGCACAAGTATAAAGCCCTGAAGAATTACTGAGACAAGATTTTGGAGGCTGTCATATAATGGATCCTATTATACGATGATGACTCTTCAGCAGCCTTGTATTGAGCAACTTTCTTGGCAGCCATAGATAACAAGGGATTTCATGCAGGCAAAAATGCAGCCCGGCAAGAGGAGGTAGCAATCTCTCCTTCCCTCTTCCACCCATGTGCTAGGTCTCTCTGCTACCTGGGGCTGGATGAAGGAACACCTCCTTAGCTCTTTCCCTTTCCACCAGCCCTCTTGCTAGAAGGTTTTTTGTGTTTTTTTACTACCCCACTGAAAGGCTACTGTTCTGCATTCCCATCATGATTGTGAAGGAGAGAGCTTCCCTTCTTCTGCAGCCAGCATGAGAAGGGCAGAACAAAGACTGCGGGCTAATAACTTTCATGGATTTATTTACAAGACTGCTCTTAAAGAGTCATTATTTCACAGTGAAAGTATGCATGTATTCATGTAGCATTTGGATATGCATCCTATTTTAAGCATACAGGATTAGCATTTTATCAGGACATAGAGGCCTACTTGGCTTTTCAAATGGAGAGTCTTTGCTGGGTTTTGGTGAAAGGCATCAGTTGTGAATTACTGAAGTGTTTCTCTATGCATGAGTGCATGCGCGCGCGCGCACACACACACACACACACAAACATATGGAATGAGCACAGAACCTGGGGTGGTTTCCAGCTAAGTTTTACTGAGAGCAGACCTACTGATGTTAAATGAACCTCAGGCATGTTCATTAATTTGACCAGGTCTGCTCTGAGTGGAACTTAGTTGGCTACCATCCATGGAGTCTGGATACATTTTCCCGATATTTACATATTTAAGCCAGCAGTGGTATGTTTTTTGTACTCTTACACAGTAAAGATCTTCGTTCCTGTGGAACTAGCTACTCCAGAATTACTTCAGAGCAAGCAAATAGTTCATGGAGTACAACCCGAAGCTCCATGGAGAAGCTCTGCTGCTTTCTTGTCACTGGTGCAGAATAATTTGATAAATTTACAAGTATCTTCATTATTAGTCTTTGACACTGTGGCTAAGACTAGGGAAATATAGAAATGCAAGCATGTTTTCTGCCATCAGAAGCCGTAGCGTTTAGCTAAAATTAGAAAGTTATATGTAAAAGTTTTGGGGGTGGAGTGGTGGAAGAAAATGCTGCAAGGACAGAATGAAAAAGATCCACGTAAATTATGTTTCAACTATCCTGTATTCTAATTCTTACAGCAGGGTTGGGCTATCGTCATAATGTAAGCTATTGTCTTACCACCTTCCAGCTTGATTCCTACTGTTGGATAAATGCTGGAGGAGATAAGTGCAATGAGTGGTGAAAACCTTCTTGCACTCGCAGATGATTTATTTATTTCCTTCCACATATATCCTGCCTTTCCCCAAAAAATATGCACCCAAGGTGGGATACATGTGGTTCCCAGGTTGTCATTTAAAAACTCCAAATGCCAATAACCATAAAAGCACTTAGGCTGCAATTGTGAACCTCACTGAATTCAATGTAACTTATTTCTGAGTAGACGAGCAGTAGAATTGTATTGTCAGTTTCTGTCCAATAGTTCTGTTGAGTGTTGTCCTGCTGCTGCGAGCAGTTTTTCAGGGAGCACATGGAACTGCAGTAGGAATCAGAGGCCCAAAGAGTGTCTGTACAAGGATGCACCTTCAGATCTTAGCCATATTCCAGTGGCGTAGCGTGGGTTCTCAGCACCCGGGGCTAGGCAAGTAATTTGCGCCCCCTTACCCGTGGATTTTAGCACTCGAGTCTCTTCCGCGCCCCCCAGACGTTGCGCCAGGTGCAGCAGCCCCCCTGCACCCCCACGCTACGCCACTGCTCCCACTACAAGTCTTCAGGACAGCCATCCGAAGGCTGGCGCGGCGAGAAGGTCTCTCTGCCCCGCCGCCAGGCTTCGGAGCAGCCTTCCGAAGGCTGGCGGCGGGAGGAGGTCTCTCCACCCCACCGCCAGCCTTCGGAGGAGGTCCGAGGACAGTGGGGTTCCTGCTTCCTCAAGGAGGGCCGGCCAAACGCGCCCCCCCAAATGTTGTGGCCGGCACCCCTGGCACCCCCCACGCTACGCCACTGCCATATTCAGTTATGGTATTCAAGGATTTTTCAAAGTACATATGATACTAAATGCATCACATTCTTCTATGTGATTTTTTTTTAAAGAAATACAAATCTTCCAATACAAAATCTTGCAGCAGTAAGTTAAAAGATTTCACTGATTTAAGTTTACCAGATTGCTTTCTTCGGCTGGTTAGCTTTGGTCTTGTTATTCTGCATTCGTTGTATTTAACAGTCATTAGAAGTGATGGTGGTTGAATACAGAACTGCCCCAAAGACCTTATCTATGTAGAAGCTTTACACGATGGATACCATATTTAAAAGACTCTATCCTGCATGCCATTGTTGCCAATCCATTTATGCTTTTATATACCCTTATACAGTATATGATGTATTACAGAGGCCAAACTGGCCTCAATGAGAAATCGGGCATTTAGTGTCACCTGTCCCATTCTGTGGAACACTCTTCCAGCAGGCACCCTGTTATTATTTTCAGGCATCTCTTGAAGACCTTTTTTTGTAACTGTTTACATTTTTGATAAGTCAGTCATTTTAATGATCTTTATTTTTACAGTTTTATGGTGTTTTATAGTTTATTGTATATATTGTTGTGCACTGCCGTGTTGTATGAACTGGCGGTATATGAATAATTGTATAAATAACATATCAGTCTGCTGCAGCAAAAATGCCAGAGTCTTGTGGCACCTTAAAGACTTAATATATGTTATCGTGGCATGAGCTTTTGTAAACTAGAGCTGACTTTGTAAGATGCAGTTGGTAAAAGGGGTGTATGTATGTGCATGTGTGCACAGAGGAAGCAGTTTGGCAAAAAGATCATGAATGCTGGTGGTATCAATGGGCCTGAAGATAGGGACAGAGTGATCCATTCACAGCAGCTGTTCCTGTGTTGATGCTCATTTTACATTAGTAGTATGCAAAAAAAAAACAACCCCAAAAACCCAACCCAGAGTCCTGATTAAGTCTGAATTGAATTGAATCCAATCTGCTGATCAAAGTCTAGCCATTTCCTGCTGTAGAAGGTCACATATATGTTAGCAGGACCTGCACACCAATGCAGTATCTGGCTGAACCAAGAATTGCTGATATGAACCAAAGATTTTCTGTCTTTTTGGAAATCTTCCTATGGCTGTTGTAGAGTTACCTAGTGCTGGAAGTAACAGAAGTAACAGAAGTCATAAGTGGGAATGGGGAGTGTGATGTAGTACTGCAAAAATAGAATAAAACCACTGTTCCCAATGGATGTGGTTACAGACTGAAGTGCAAAATATGGTTACCCTCTGTTTTATCTTTTTCAATATTTTTTATTTTATTTTTTAAAGATCAGGTGGAGTGGGGCACAGGGATCTACAAAATTAAAATTGATCAAATTGGAATACGTAGCATTTAGGGAGAGTGGGAATTGATGTTTCTAACATATTCTTTCACTTAGAGCACACAATTCATTCTGCAGGCTTATATTGACGCCCATTATGTTTAACTCCTTTTCCCTTGGTCCCTATACTTGGGTGAGAAGATTATATCAAGATTTGCAGGCATTCCATATTTGCCAATGGAAGGTTTTGTGATTTCATTTTAAATGCTGCATGGCATTATTCCTCCTAATTGGAATATGTTGCACAAACTAAAAGACAAGAGTTGGCAGTGTGTCTTAATAAGTTTGAGGGTAAGGTATGCAGTGTACCGTTTTCTTAAACCAATTTGCTCTGTGCAGCGGTTCTCAGTATGTAGCTTTTATGAAACCTAACCCAGTAATGCACCAGATGTGGGTCTCTTGGAGATTAATATAGAAAAATGTAAGTCAGAATCCGAACATAGATAGTCCCTTACATTGAGCAGGGCTTAGGGTGTGTGTTTCCGCAAATCCAAAGCCCTGGTCTCCAAACCAGTTCAAAATTCAAGTGGGGCCGGCTTCAACACCTGGCGTCAACACCTGGTGACCTTGGGCACCTAGAATCCTAGCAAGTTGCACTTCTGCTGCTTGCCATGGCTCCGCTTTCAAAACATTTCCAGCCCCTTGCTGCAAGCTGTCTCAGGTGGTTAGGTAAGCCATCACTTAAGTTTCCACAATGTCCCAAAGTACTGGCACACTGGGGGAAAAATAATTGGCAGGAAGATCCAGCCTCCTTGGCTGGACAGAGCACTGTTATAACCCTGGTGCTCTCTGCTAGGTAATCCTTCCAGGTACTGCTGTTGGAGAAGCCCACCGGAGCCCATCGTGTGCAGGGCTCTCCAAACTTGGAGTCAGTCCTGACTTTAGAGAGATTCAGAAGTAACTTGGCATGTGGTTAAGGTATAGAGCTCGGCTGTTCAAAGGGGGTAGGGAGCCCCACTGTGTACACTCCAGCTCTCCAGTGTAGCTATATCCATCATGGTAATTCAATAATGGCATAAGTCCATTGGTTTCAATGGGTCTAGTCCAGTAATAGTCAGTGTGGAACATTACTGGTGTTAAGGATCTAGTCTGGTGTAATTGAGTTTGGAAGCCCACATTCAAATTCTATACAATTGAAGCCATGAAGTTCACTAGGTAGCTTTCGGCAAGGCAGAATCTTTTAGCTACAGTCGTACCTCAGGTTAAGTACTTAATTCGTTCCGGAGGTCCGTACTTAACCTGAAACTGTTCTTAACCTGAAGCACCACTGTCGCTAATGGGGCCTCCTGCTGCTGCCACGCCACCGGAGCACGATTTCTGTTCTCATCCTGAAGCAAAGTTCTTAACCTGAAGCACTATTTCTGGGTTAGCGGAGTCTGTAACCTGAAGCGTATGTAACCTGAGGTACCACTGTATTCTTATCTCATGGAGTTGTTGTAGAATGGAGTAATGCAAGGTAAATAGTAATATCTAAACATTACAAATAATTAAAGGGGTAGTAGTAATGAAAGAACACAATTATTTATTAAAATATGTGAGGCTGGTGAGGGGATGAAACTCTAAAAATGCATTCATATGAAGGCATCATGGGTTTCTCCTGCTGAAAGTGAACTTATTTTAGAATTGTAAGACTCACAATTTTTTTACTATGAAAAAGTAGTTTAGGGACATGTGCTGCATTTCAAGTGAAATTAACTGTCATTGAAGGCACAATTGTGATATTTGTCTCACACATACTGTTACAGAATAAATCAGTTGCGGCTGGTAACATTTTGACTTGGCTGCAGCTTTTAATCTTGCTGTTTTCACAACAATAGGACTTATATAGCACTTACTTTGGAAAGAGTGTTATTACACATGTGCAGAGTGCCACACACTTCTTAGCCTGTTTATGGATGAAGGCACAAGCATGATTTTCAGACAAGAAAGACTTCATATCTCTTATTTATAGATTCAGCCATACCACATGACAGACACACCCATTCTCAAAAAACTAAACACACAAAATCTTATAAAATGTAAGGAGAACTAGCTACCAGTTACATGCAGTTTTCCTCCCTTCAAAAATCAATTTAACTTTTCATTATCCAAAACACTCCTCTCTCTAAATTAAAAGAACAAGCGTTCCAACCTATAGACAAAAATAATTGTTTCGTTTGAGCCAGGGCTCAGAGCATAGCAAAAAATAAATGCAATTCATTGCTCAGTCCTAAAAAATGTGAGGTAATAATCTCTGTTCATGCACAGAGTGCATCACACCAGACTAATCATACTCAGCCTCTATGTGTGAGATAAGGGAGAATATCTTCCAGGTTTGGGAATGAATGTGGAGTCATATCCAGACAGGTAGAGAGCCCAAACTTTTTATTTTAGAAATTTCCTGACAAAACTCACAAAACAGCACCAGCATCTCCTTACATCTCTTTGCATTCAATATATCCTGAATTTAAGCTAGGTAAGGCACTTGTTGGAAGCAGATCCACAAACCTTCTGTAGAAATACTCTGGGAAATACTTTGGAATTGCACATGGCTCATATCAACCTGTCCCGCCACATCCTGAAAGCAGAGAACCTTCGTTGTTGCTTCTCTGGTTACCTGCGAAGAGATTGGGCCTTGAGGGGAACAGTTCTGAGCTCAGAACCGGTGCATGATTCTGAAAAAGGCTAAGGCTGCCACATGGGATTATACTTAAAGCAGTCCTGACTCTTCCCTGAACAGTTATAGTGGCTATGCTGGATCCATCCTAACAACAGATGGAGTGGGAGCCTTCCTAGTATGGCTGATTTTCTGGCTGTCAAATCAGTCACATGATTTTCTGCGCAGAGATACATGGAAAGGACCTCTTTGCCATAGCTGCACTTTTGGATTAGGATTGGCTGAGTGGTACAAAGAGATGATTGGCCGGAGAACAGTAGATTAGCAGAAATGTTTGCAGAGCTTCTGAGTTTAGATAAACGTGTAAAATGTGTGTGGGACAGGAAAGACTGTGGATTTGAGAGGTTTCCCCCCATAATTGCTTAACATGTTCATTGGGATGGCTGAATCCCAGTAGCCCTAGTTGATCAACCTCCACTGGAAGAAATACATTTTTGTATAGTGAGCATAGTAGTGAATGAAAACTGGGGAATTTTTTTAAATAAAAATTTCCCATCCACATCATCACATGCTATGAAGTGTACTTGATTTTAATGCAAGTTGGATCAAATTCTGGTTCTGTTGCTTTTGTTTGTTTGTTTTGTTACATACCTGTGTCTCCTGTTAAGAGAGTGCCCATTGTCTGTATTCTTAAATCATAGGTAATAACTGATAAAAAGGAACAGTTGTTAAAGATAATCAGAGAAGTACTTGCATGTCTGGTATTTCAGCGCAAATAGTTAATAGCCAAAAGATGTTTGCACTTAACACTCTGTGTAACTTTCAGATCTATTTCAAGGCTAAATGCTTTTTTTTAAAAAAACAACAACTGCTTTTCTAAAAGTAATGTGCATTATAGCATTTATTAATATAATAAATCATCATACTTGTCAGTCAAAAGCTAAGGATGCAGGATGTGTACCGACTATTCCAGTGATGGAATATAAATCATTCAAGATTAAATTACCCGATAATTTGGAAATTTACTTGCATGCATTTTTGCACTTCCATTTGTTTTGATGACTTGCACTTTCTACAACCATCCAGGATTTTTATGAACAGTTTTTAAGGCATCTCTCACCTCCTTCCTCTTCATTTTCCAATGGGCAAATTTTCACAGGAAGGAGAGTAGCAACATGGACGCCCTGCAGTAGCTGCTCCAAAAAGATTGCTGTATTTTCATTGACATGCAGTGCATTACCATAATTGGCTTTTCTACATGATAGGAGAGAGGAAATAATAATGTCATTTTATTTACAGCCAGAGTGTCGCTTTATGAGACTTCTCCAAGTTTCTGCCATGCTGTGTAGGTCAAATGACATCTTTTGATCAGTCCTGTCCAAAGATATCAAAGCTGAGTGGCATGTAATGGAGACCTAGTGACAAACCAAATCTAGAAAAGAAATAAGACTGCCAGTTTCCCATTAAACAGCCTGCTAAACAGCACAGCTTCCCTGTGTCGGCTACGAAACTACTCTGACCACCTAAATCAGGAGAATGAAAGGAGGCTGAATTGGACATTAGTACTGCAAATGACTGCCGTGATTGCCACTATTTCCCTCCTTCCCCCTCCCCCAAAAATCAGCAAGCAAACCATGCGAGTTACAGTTAGACTGGTCTTCTCCCGTTTCATTTATGTTCTGCCACTTGCTGGTTTTCTGATCTGGTTTGTTTAGGTTTGACATCAGCCAAATGGTGTAGCAGGATATCTCTGACAGATATTCTTACTGATTTAACAAGTAGCAGACCTTTGCAAAGATGGCTCTTCTACAGCAAGATTTCATCTTTCTTAAAAAGCACGCGCGCACACACACACACCAAAAACCCCGTCTTTCTTCCCTTTCATCTCCTTGCCTTCTTTTTATTATTATACTTACTGTGTACTCACTACGGTTGTGAACTCTTGCAGGGGTGGGGATGGAGCTACATGTAAGATTGTATTACCCAAAGGGCTTCTGTGTCTTTCCCCTTGTCCTTTGCTAGCTTTTAAAACAGGAAATTAAAGCAGCGAGTTACTATGTCTACAGTTACAGTGGGGCTATCTGTATGGTTTTCCTCAGGGACAAATACTCAGAATTGGCCAAATCTCAAAATCTTTATTCTGTTTTCACTCAGTTCTCAGCAGAGTATGATTCCTTTTAGTCAGTGGGAGTTTGCCAAAGTGAGCACAGTGTTCAAACTGCGTGTGCCAATATTCCTACCAAACATTCATACTAGAAATTGGAGAGGGAAATCAAAGTCAAAGGTAATTGGTTAATAGAGTTTTCGCATTCTTTTGAAAATGTTGCATGTTTGGCATTTAGCAGACCTTGATACATTGAGAATGTGTTTGCATATAGTTTACAACCTTTCCTTTTCTGCTCCTACTTAATACTAGTATTCTTGAAAAGATATACTGTACTGTACTTAATATTTCAGCTGTGCAGTGTGCTAAACAGTCATTTTTGTGGAGGTGGGAGGACTTGCTAAGCAGCTATGTAGAAATGTAGAACGCAGTTTCTCTGGCTTCCCTTATCCCTTGAACAAAATTGTTCTCTTGTAAAACAAATCGTAATTTAAAAACCCCACACACATTTGCATACTTTTAGACCTTTCCTGTGGTCTCAGTGTACAGAAAACCCAGTGACAACCACTTCTGCAATAGCTGTAATAATAGTCTTCTTGCTTTTTTTAAACCGTTGGGCATTTGCAGCATGCTCTTCAATGAACACTGGAACAGAACAAACATTTTAAATGGGAGCCAAAGAACCCACTGTCAGAGGTACCCAAGTAAAATGTAACTTTAAAAATGTGCATATATAAAAAGAGCTGGTAGCTTCAGCCCCATCTGCCGTGATGCTATCATTCCAACCCATCGTTGTGCTCAGCAGCATAGCGAAGGCCACCTTAATATATGGAGAATTCAGAAAGAGGGAGGAAGATTACCCTCTTGCAGTCTACAACTATTACTCAAAACCAAATGGATTTTTTGCAATTGAGTTCAGTTGGAGAGAGAATTTGCTCGTTACTATTTAATGAATTAGCATACATACTTCTCAATATTTTTTTTTGCAGCTTCTGCAGCTTTTTTTGGAATAAGCTAGAAAGTTGGTTTGGGAGCTCTGTAGCTCCACCCCGCCTTTATTTTTACTACTATGGAGTAAAAAGTAGCCTTGCCATCAAGAAGCTTTGGTTTCATACTTCGCAGTTGGTTGATCATATTAAGCTGCCTTCATATTACGTGAGATCACTGGGTCCACCATGCCCTGTATAGTCTACTCTGGTGAGCAGTGGCTCCCTGAGGTCGGAAGCAGAAGTCTTTCCCATTACTGCTGCCTGAGACCCTTATTTAAATCTGGAGATGATGCAAATGGAGGCTGAAATCCACCTGCCTGCTGATTTCACTACTTAAGGTGCCCTAGGCATCCTGGGCCTTGAGTCTTTGTCATCCTGATCTCTGGTGTTCTCAATAATGCAGCAACCCTTTGCTCGACCAAAGTGTCACCTGTCTAGGTGAGTTGTGCCATCTTCTATCTGAAGTGACAGCCATCTTTGAGTACCAGCATCTTAACTGACTTCTTTTTCATCATCTCTGTTAGAGAAATAACGTTTTTGACAAGATGTTGGGTTTTCTTTCTCCCCCCCACCTCACTCCCCACTCTTTTCTTTCCTGCAACCTCTTAGAACACTTGATCAAACATATATATTTCTGAAAGACTTTGCTTCCAAATGAAAGCAGCTTGAGAAAAGATGGAAACAGAAAGGAAGTTAAATGTTGATGGTGGAAGTTAATGAATCAGGTAAAAGAGAGGACATGGTGTTAAAGAGCATGCTCTTAACAACTTTCCTTCTTCTCCACATAAAGAATGTATGGCAGTCAGTTGTGATTCTGACATCTGTTCTACCATGTAATAGTAATTTGTATAAGTAATGGAAACAGGTTAAATATTTCCATCCTAATGTTGCCAGCAGGGATAAAAACAAACATTTCAGTGAAATATTCTTGACAGAGGAGGGTATCGGATGGGCGGATTCAACTGCATCTCTCCTTGACAATCCAAATACGTAAGGAAAATGGTTGTAGATGGATTGCCTAGGAGAGAAGGGGATGGAAGGGGAAGAGATGGCAAGCTTTCAGATGCCTTTTGCTTTAAGGGCTAGCATTCAGCCCAGTATGCAGAACTACTGATAGTCTTGAAGACCCTTCAGGTCTCTTACAGAGCTTTACATTGAAACAGAAACAACACATGCATTTTGCCTCCTTTTCTTACTTCTGTAAAAGTGGTGATTCTTTTATTTTATTTTTAACTGCCTCTTACACCTCACTTGTGATCACCTTTTTGTTCTTCAGTAATTTTATATGCATGTGTGAAAGAGATTCAGGAAACAGAGGGGAGGGGGAGTATATTAGTACAGAGAGTGAGTCTGGTTATTTTACAGTTCTGATTATCTTCTGATAGAAAAGTGGGGTACAAATGTCAGAAACAAATCATAAATATACAATATATGCATGTAAACATAATACAACATACTCATATTTCTTATAATCCCTAGAATGATTCATGCTCAATTTTTGTGTACACTAAATATTTAACAGTTACCATTTTATTTACTTTCTGCTTCATACTTTCTGTTGTTGGGAATTTCTAACTGGATATTATTCTGGAAACTGCTTTGAAATATTCTCTTCCTGAATCCACAAAATTTATCAGTTCATAGTTTGAGGTAGACCATGAAGCACAAAGCACTTGAAGTTGAAAAAATTGGGCTTAAGCCAGTTTATTAACCTCAAGGTCGCTGTAGCTGAGCTAACTAAAATGCAAATCTTCTTTCAAGTTTGTTTTAGATTCTGCATGAATGGGTTTTCCTGTTTTACAAAAATATATAGATATGCATAAGCATGCTGATACATATTATTTAAGCATGTTCTTAACTTGCTTGACATGTGTAGAGTAAGAAAAGGATCAGTTACAACTGAAGGATTTTACACATTTCCTATATGTAGAAAGACTCTACCATGAACTTCTCTGCACAAGGCATATTAAAATGAATGAGACTAGAGGGACATGCGGGGCACATGACATACTGTGTCTGTTTTCAGTTTCCAGCCAGAATTAAGGGAACTACCCTATGCACAAGAAGCTGGCTTAAAGCATGCTAATGTAAAGTTATACCAGATTCAAACCCTGTTTAGCTGCAGGACTGCTGCTGTGCCCAAGTCTGGCAGAGGGAAAGTGAGCCTTTAGAATAGTGTTCTATACTGGCTTGCCAGGTAATGTGACTGAGCTGAATGGGCTTAAACCCTAACCTCTGTGGTCTCCCTCCCACTATGCCCCCCAGTGCCCCTTTTGGGGGGGACTTACACTAGCTTTCGCTGAGCGGGTTGCGCTGGGATGGGAAGTTACATTGGAGTACCTTCAGCAGAGCTAGGGTTGGAGACTTAATGCCGGCCGAGCCAGAGATCCTAAGTTGCACATCCCAGCAGACCCTGCCATAGGATTGCACCCTAAATTTCTCATTTGAATATGTTACATTGAAAAACTACAGTGCTTAGCTTGTTTGTGACCAGGGTTGCTATGATTATGAAACAGAAGTACACACAAACAAACATATGCTCAGTTACAATATTGAAATTAAGTTTTAAACATTTTGCCCTCAATAAATAATTATTTGGCACCACTGAAATTGCATGAAGTTTAATTGAGTAATAATTAAAAACTGTGTGGAATCAATTTCTTGTTGAACTCAATGACACTAATTCTTACAGATTTTAGCAGTTGTGGCTGCTATAATGGTAATCTTTTGCCCCCTTTAAAATAATGATTGTGGGGAATGTGTGTTTTGTATAGCAGAATAGAATAAATGTATGCAGAAAATAATAGAACAATTTAAACAGAACTGTGACTAAGAAACAGTATCACTGTATTCAATAAATAATATTATACAATTGCCCACCCCCACAATACATTATCATTATCCTATCCAATTTGCTTTTGGCTTTTCAGATATGGTCTGGGTTATTTACAGTGTACACCTTCTCACTGAAGCAAACACAATGTGCTATACCACTAACACATACAATATATAGCACCTTGTGTCGACTTACATTAGAATACACAAATTTTAATGCTGTACAAAGATGACAGCATATCTATGGGGAGACATTGGCATCCAGAAGGCATATCATATGGGCACAGATTTTTAACAAGATGTAATAATAGAAAACAGGAAAACAGATACTCTCGGTCTTCCTATAGCTGTAATTTGTAGGATTTCCCTCCTGCAAAATTACAGAGAGACAGAAAAAGAGACAAGAGAGGCTTGCTTGCATTGTACACTGTAATATAGGTTGTTGCGAGTATATTTTTAGGCATCTAGAAATCAGAATAGAGTTCTTGGTTTAAATATTTCTCTGTGATTACAGGCCACAATTGTAACCCTGCATCACACTTTTAAAATACCTGTGCTGACACAGGAGCCAAAGGAAGAAATTCAGTGGGAAATGTTTTATCACAGCATTAAATAATTAGCTGACCTCCCTGACAGTTTCATATAGTAGCAATTAAATGCAAGCCTTTCTCTTTTCTTGATGTAGAATATTGCAGCATTTGACTGCAAACAATTGCAGGACAAAATTTCAAAGCTTTTAATTTGAATAAACAGCTTTTTAAAAACATCACTGTCTATTTCTCGGTGTAATCTCTGTTAGTAGCAACTTTATAGGTGTAACCCCCCCCCCAAGAAAAAGACATTGACCTTGTGAAATAGTGTATATTATTTGTGTTAACATTTTCAATATAAACATTATTTCTGAATCCTAAGTATTTATCCTACAACAACAGGAATATTTCAATGAAATATTTTCCCCAAGGCAATTCTATAATTTATACCATGATGAATTATAATATTAACAAATGCACATCTGTGTATGTGTATAGTGTAGCATAGCTGTGTAAATTCAGTTGACATAAGGAATATTTTTTAAACGTTGAAAATCAACACAGTAAGTGTGTTCTGAATTGCTTTGTGCTCTCCTGTGTGGCACTCTCATATTGTAAGCATCGAAGCAAGCTAATTTTGTCCAATAATAGTAGACAATATAAAAACAGTTTGTAATTATTATTATTATTATTATTATTATTATTATTATTATTATTATGTGCTATAAGCAGCAGTTTATAATAAGCTTTTATAGAACAAGCAAAGTAACATGAATAAAAATATATAATGTTCTCTCATTTTATAGGCACTGCAAATCAAAGTAAGTAAAAAGCAGAATTTCAAGCTCAATGCTTGTCTTTGCCACTTGTGGGTGAACAGCAAACTTTTTATGGAGATTTCTTTTCCCCTTTGTTTGTGGCTAGGTTACGTTGTATAAATAACAGAAGAAAATATTTACACCCAGCAAAAATGCATGACTTGCAACCAATAGTACAGTTCACAACCACAAATAATGAGTAAGCAAAAATATGTTATGGAGTAATTATTAACTAGATATGTACAGCCTGTGTTGGAGCAGTGTTTGGTGTTGATTCCAAGAAGGGTTATAGGATATGTAAATACCTATAGACAAAATAATGATAAGCAAATAAATTTTGTTAATTTTTACTTAGAGACTTCTAGTGAGCTGTAGATTGTGCTTTAACTTTGCAATATGCATTACTGAAATATCACAAGATTCTATTATTGTGTAGCAGTTTGTAATGCAAATGGTGCAATTCTATGCATGTTTACTCAGAAGTAAGTCTTGCTGTCTTCAGTGCGTGTGTTTAGGTTTGCAGCCATATTTATTTTAGGCAGCAGTTGCAACTTCTCTGTTATTTAAATCCAGTAACAAGGCCTTGATAAAGTATGCTTAGCTGTGTATGTTGTTGCAAAGTTAGAAACTTGTGCATTTCCCCGTACTGTGTGAAATTTAGAACATTTTAAAAATCACAAGCAATTTTTGCAGCACGAATGTTAAAAACAATGCATTTCTAAATCCTTTAAAAATAAAATTCAGCATTAATATGCTAGTCCATGGAATAGCACACATGGGCCGATGCAAAGCCTCATATGTACTCAAATGCACAAAGCTTCTGTGTGTGTATATGGAGCCCTATTTACTTTAATGGGGAAGGCAGCCTTGAGGATAAGGGAACCTTGTGTGCATCTTACCTCCTAAATAGCTCACTTAGGGTGACTGTCACCCTGATTCCATGTTCTTCTGTGCAGACGTTGTAGTACACAGGGTTTAAGAGGACAGAGTGTAAATATACCTTATGTCTCTTTGCAAAAGCACTGGCAGATGGACCTCTGTATTAAAGCAGCATCAATTTGTACAATGATATTTTAGGGGTAAGAAGGTGTTTCTTCTGTTGGACTGATTTTGGTGCAACCTTTAAATGGCTTGTAACTGTAGCAAGCTGATTTCCTATTGTGTTCCGAAGCAAACGTGGTGTGCCACTGCTGGACTGAAATGCCATGATGGCTTTTACCGTAAGTCTCAACAACTATGAAAGGGGATAATGCAGAGCAAGGTAAATGGCAGGATAAACTTACTCATGTGTCTACCTTTAAGTAAAATATTGTAATACTGAATTTATGGGCTTTTATCTATAGGTGTGTGAGAGAGAGAGGGGGGGGGGGAGAGAAGCTTTGTGTATTGTGTACACACACACACATACACCATTAACAGTAACAAATGGCAATATCAATCTAGGCTTATATTCCACCTAGAAAGATAACCCCTGGCTTTTTCTTGCATTTTCCTGCAGAAAAGACTTGGACTAAATTTTGTTTATTTTCCTGGATCCTTGTCTCCTTAGCACTGATAAGATTCAGTATTATTCTCTTCAAACGTCTTTTTCAGTTATTAGCAGTGGTTTACTAGAAACCACATTCTTTTAAAATTGTCCCTTTTAGTAAAATAAAATGAGGTCTGGTGGGAGGAGAGGGAGGTCTAATGGATCTTAGTAACAGAGAAAAGTACTGGACTGTGCTGGTAGGTGAAAGGGAATAAGCAGGCCTCCTTTTTTTGGCACACGGATTTTCGAAATGTTGAATGCTGTTGAATTATGAGACCTAGGGGAATATCTTGCATCTTAGCATATGTTCCTAAGATATTTTTTTAAAAGAAGATTCCTTATGGGGGAAAACCCAATGCTTTTAAAAATAAGAAATCTGCAAAGTAAGCAATTAGAATTATCTCGTGGGGGAAAGCCCACCCAGCATTAGTCAGGAATTTTTTTCCACCCCACCTTTCACTATATCCTGTTTTGCTGCTTTCGCTTTTCCTGAATTGCTCCTGGTCATTCCAGTCTAGCTAAGGACGGGCTTATGGAAAAGAAAGCTTCCCATGTGGTTCTTTAGCTGGATGGGAATTGTGTGGGCAAATAGGTGCTACATACTTGAGACCCATTTCTCACCCAGCAGCTGGGGCCGTGCACTAAGATTAGAATGAGAATTGGGGGAGCAAGAGACGCTATTCAGTTGCTTCTACGTCCCTTTTCCTCAGGATGTTGAAAGAGCTGTAAATGTGGAGCTCCAGGTGCTCCTTTGGTTCTCGGTTGGATCAGAGCCACTGCATGCACAACATGCCTAATACATAAATACATTTTGTGTGCAAACATTCATTTCAAATATTTTTCCATGTTCTGTGAACAATACGCATAAGAAAAACATTTCCTGTATCCTTAAGCTCATTGACACACACACATACACACACTCACCTATTAGTACGTATGACATGGTTTTTCTAGCAAAGTAGGGTTTCTAGTAGAGTGGAGCTGACATGGCGTACAAATTATTTCTACTGCAGTGCAAAAACCTATGTTTATCACTTAGGGTACATGCCTGCCACTTCTGTGAATTGGGCCCTTAGAATAGATGTATTTTGATCTAATGGCCATCTGCTCATGAATATCACATTTGCTAGTTTAAAAAATAGTTTGATTCCCATAAACACGTAATTTGGTAAGATTATATCGTTTCACCAGGTGGCATCACAATAGCAAAGTTTGATGTTTACTGTAAGCCAATAATCAAGCTGGATATTCCGTTGCATGCTTTACATTTGTCAGCTTTAAGTATTCATCTCTCATTTTACTTTAGTTTTCGCTGCCAACTGCTCTTGCCAGAATTGTTGTGTGATATCTGTGTCATAGTTTAACACAGAGATGGAGAACCTGTGGCATTCCGGGTGTTGTTGAACTCCAACTCCCATCATCCCTAGGCAGCATGGCCAGTGATCAAGGATGATGGAACTTGGAGCCCAACAACACATGGAAGGCCACAGGTTTCCCATACCTGATTTAGAAAGAGGCTAAAGTGCTGCAGACCATTAGTATGAGCCAAAAATCTCTAGAAAGGTGTCACCTTTGGTTTTACCATCTCTTTATAATTTAAATGCACCTTGGGGCTTATACTTCAGGTGTAGAAAATGGTATGTAATATTCAAAGTCAACACTGCAGGATTACCCTGAGGAACTTGTCACAGTAAGTCAATAATGAAGTCCCTTCAATATCTATCCCTTTTTTGTTATTGTTTAATTCGACAATGCATTTCAGTTGCTTTCAGCAACTGAAGACACACAGCATTTTATTTGTGGGAAACTGACCCACTAAGTTTACCAAGAAGTAAATCTATTAAAATTTCAATGCTCTTACCCAGAGAAGTTGTAATATCCACCTACATCCTCTGTGCCTATGTTAAGAATATAATGTCTGATCCTTTTTTCCCCTGTTCAGCTATATTGCAGTTAAACTTACCCTGGTGAGTAGCCATACTGTTTAAACTAGCTTGGTGCTTTTCAAGGAAACTCCATTAAGAAGAATCCATGTAAAAACTGTTTGGCACTTACACATGTTATCGTAGTAGTTTGGGCATCACAGTAAGCCATGATTTATCATGACAGGAATGATCGACAATCTTTTGAAAGGAGGAAATTGGAAGCTTTCGCTTTTGATTAACTTCAGTCAAGCATTGCATGTGAACCCTAAACTGTGGTTGATACTAACTTTGGTTTTCTGGGAAAAAAGCAGTTTCCTAACTCATTTGAAATAAACAAATTTCAAACAATGAGTCATAGCTAAAATTAATATAGCCGTAGTTTCTCAGGTTTGGGCCATTTTGGTAAAAGACAAGTCTGGTCACAAAAAGGAAGCAAAATCTTCCAATTGCCTCCTTGCAACACTGCTGGAGAAAGAGGAGAGGGGAGGGAGCATTTGAGCCCAAAGTTGGCTGTGGCCCGTCGCTGTCAAGATTAACCATTGTTTTTTATAATGTCCAAAAACAGTCATTAACAGGCTTAAGGAGCAATTCTGTAGGATGATCTGCTGGGATGAGTGGGTTAGGGTCCAGCAGATCTCTGGTTCAGCCAAGAAGGTCCTCATACAGCCAGATTATGACTGCCTAACTTCCTCACCTTCATCTTAGCCAGAGATAAACCAGCATATGTCCCCCATACCAGCTCAGCCAGGACTCAGCTGGCTGAGTCAAGCCTGGTAGATCTTAAACTCGAGTAAGCCCTGGAAAGGGGGCATGGTGGGGGTAGGACTGGACAGGGTGGGGGCATTTAGGCTGGATCCAAAACCCATTCAGGTTGGTCACATGACCTGGCAACCTGATATAAATTAAGCTGGCAAAAAGGGTGGTGTAACTCAAGACACCAGCTTCTTGTGTATAGGATTGCTCCCTTAAGTCAACTAAACCACACCGATAATTTTCTAGGTGCTCCAGCTTTTTCCTACTGAAATTTCTTTGATCTGTTAAGGTTTAAAACTTTTTCATTTCCCTCCTTCCTTTTATTCTAAATATTTTAAGTCTATAGAACAGAGCCTTCAGTAGCAAAGCACTGCCATAGGGAGCAATACTAACCCTAGATCTGCCAGAATGAGCAAGTTAGGATTCGTCACAGTGCCTTCATTCTGGCTCAGCTGTAGCTAAGCCAAGATTTGTGGAACATATGCCCTGAAAAAATGAGTGTTCCGAGGGAGAGGGGTGGGACTAAGCACACACTGGATCATCCTGGTCACATAACCTGGTAATCTGGCGTAACATATGTTGGCAAAAAAGGGTGCTGTAAATCAAATTCTGTTTATAAGGCATGTTTTCCCTCTGCCAGGCTTAGATTGACTCAGTTGGCAGTAGCCCACTCTTGAATGGCGTTTTGATTTAGCAGACTTCACACTGGTTCAACTATATTATATTATATTATATTATATTATATTATATTATATTATATTATATTATATTATATTAATTGTATTGGCTCCCCATACTTGGGATTGTTCCTTTTGTATTTCTCTTTTTTGACAGCTGTTTCAACATTTAAAAAAATGAACTATTCTCTAATTTTGCACTATGAATGATGTCACTGGGTTGGTGGGGGTATGTTTAATGCTATTTATATCCGACCATGCATCATTTCAGATGCATAAATCTTAATGCTTCTTAAATTAATGTTGTGATAACAGGAACACTAATAAAAAGAATCCCCTGTTGATTTGTACCATCGTTTACATTTCAGCCTTTCAGTAATGGGTAGAGGAAAGCAGATTTGCCCGGTGACTAATTGTTCTTACCTTACTTTCAAATCCAAGTGTATATTCTTGCTCAGTTGCCATTATTGCCAAGGTGCTCTATTGGACTATCCATCTTGGAACTCTGATACGCAAGTTCAAATTTATCTTCAACCATAGATAGCTCTAAGGCTGCTGATACAAACTTAAGAGGAAGTAACTCCCATAAAGCTCAGTGGGACTATTGGAATAAATGTGATTATTCATGTTAATGTCTCTGAGCCATCTGTAAAATAACAATAGTAGAGGTAACATTGTGTGCTTTACATGTAAGAATCCAATGTTTTGGGATGCTTAGAAGTTGGGAATCGAGGAGAGAAAGTGGCAACGACAGATGATTGGCTGGGAAGAAGGGGAGAAAATGTTTGTCAAAGAGCAATGGGATGCTGAGACTTGGTTCATCGGTGGGAAAGGAAAGGCGGAACTGGAAGAAGATGGACCAGGTTCTAAGCCAATTAGGAAAATTCTGGAGCAAAGGTCTTTGAAATGAGTGGCACTGGGACTTCTTGATCATCTGTGTGACTTGAGAGGCACTGGATGTATAGGGGTCTTTTCTAAAACAGAAAGGGAGATATAGAAGGAGGATAAAAGTTTCACAGGATTGCTTTTGTGAAGTAAGGTGATGTCTCTCTGTGTCTGAAAGATTCCCAGCTTCTGGAGCCCAAAGCTTCAGCTTTTGTGTTCAAGTTCGGGTTTAATGATTAAAATAAAACAAAGTCTAAAATGTTGTCTGGCTGAGTAAGAATGGGTGTGACACATTTTGAAGTGGTGATAGCCTGGAAGTAAACTTACGGACGATCTTGTTTCTTCCCAACTTAGCAAAACAAACAAAAGGGTAGAAATAAACATGCAACTGAAGACATTAGCTGCCAGCCAGGTCTTCACAGCAGAACCTTGGGGTTATGATTTGCCAATTTAATAAGCGATATCCAGGGATGGCCCAGGAGGTCAGGGTTGGAGGTAACAGGTATATCAGAGGGTTGATTATTTTGTGCCAGATAAGACAGCATTTCATAGAAGGTGCTACACCTGGCCCTTGGCAATGAAAGAGGCTTCTCCTGTGTCTTCCATTTCTAAGACTGGAATGGAGACTCCCTTTCTAAACTCAGCCTATCTCAAAATTAATCAAAATTAGGGCTATTTCATAACACCACTCACAAGGTTGTTTGGAAGGAAAAAAATATAAATATTTCAAATCATTGTTCGCATTAATGGACTAATATAAGTAACAGTAGCACACGCTTCTTAATAATAATTCATAATTGATGATTAATTTGATCTCCATGATAAATTTACATCTACCCTGCTTCGTTACCATATAACTTTATAAATGCTTCTTTGCTCATGTTGAGTGCTTCAAGTAGTATGTAGTGTTGAGTGCTGGACTTGGATGATAGAGATTTGAGTTTAAATTCCTACTTACCTTTGAAACTCACCAGATGACCTTAGTTGTTGTACAAATAAAATGAGACTTAGAAATGTAATAAATGAATAAAAAAACACACACACAACCTTTTACCTAATTTATTCCAGAAAATCCCAATTAGTTACAGTGGCAAAATAAGTGTTGCAATTCAGAAAAAGTGGGTGAAGAATGAATTCTTAAGCTTTATTCATACCAGGTTATTCTGTTAGTTAAATATAAATCCTGCTGAAATGTCATGGTATATTTTTAATTGCAACTGAAAATGCCGAATGCCATGCTTAAATTGACAGGATGTGTATCTTCATAAAGCTGAGAAATAGGGATATGTGATCTAAAATGTAAGCCTCAGTCTCACTGTAGTAGAAATAGTGGTGGGAATGAAACGAAATGTGTACGTTCTGTAATGAATTTTTATTTTCTTATGTATTTTTCTAGCTTATGTTCCTGAGGAAGAACTGAAAGCAGCAGAGATTGATGAAGACAGCGTGGAGGATGACGGACTACCTCTGGACATCCAGGAAACTGACTACATGTGCAATGATGAAACGGAGATCAAAGAGGCTCAAAGTTACCAGAACTCTCCAGTCAGCACAGCAACGAATCAGGACGCAGGTTATGGATCGCCATTCAGCGAAAACAGTGACCAGCTGGCTCATTTCAAAAGCACTTCCTCCAAAGAAGAGAGAGAAGATCACCAATGCTTGGACAATGCTTCCTATCCACAGGACAGCTTGGCACAAATAAAAGCTGTCTATGCAAATTTACTATCGGAGTCTTGCTGGTCTAGTTTAGCTTTGGATTTAAAAAAATCAAAGAGTAATGAAAACAGCCAGAAGGAAAATACCACTAATAGCAACTCTACTATCACTACCCCAAGTACCAATACTAGTACTAGTACCAGTACTAGTACCAGTACCAACACTAGTATCACTACAAGTATCAGTAGTACTAGTAACAGTAACAATAACAGTAACAGTGGTGGCTCAGGTTATGACTGGCATCAAGCGGCATTAGCCAAAACTCTGCAGCAGACCTCATATGGACTTCTCCCAGAACCTAGTCTATTCAGCACAGTGCAGCTTTACCGGCAAAACAATAAACTGTACGGTTCTGTGTTCACTGGTGCCAGTAAGTTCCGGTGCAAAGACTGCAGTGCAGCATATGACACACTAGTGGAGCTAACAGTGCACATGAATGAAACTGGACATTATCGGGATGACAACCGAGATAAAGAAGCTGAAAAGACCAAACGGTGGTCAAAGCCCAGAAAGCGATCACTTATGGAAATGGAAGGCAAAGAGGACGCCCAGAAAGTGCTCAAGTGCATGTACTGCGGCCATTCGTTTGAATCTTTGCAAGACTTGAGTGTCCACATGATAAAAACAAAGCATTACCAGAAAGTGCCTCTGAAGGAACCAGTACCAGCCATCACCAAACTGGTGCCTTCTACCAAAAAGCGAGCACTTCAAGACTTAGCTTCACCTTGCTCACCTGAGCCGACGGCCATCACTTCGGAGAGCACACTTAGCGAGGCAGGGAAGGACCAGAAAACTGCCAACCCCTACGTGACTCCAAACAACCGCTATGGCTATCAAAATGGTGCTAGCTACACTTGGCAGTTTGAGGCCCGCAAAGCCCAGATCCTAAAATGCATGGAGTGTGGCAGTTCTCACGACACTTTGCAGCAGCTGACTGCTCACATGATGGTCACGGGACATTTTTTGAAAGTAACCAATTCTGCTTCCAAAAAGGGGAAACAGCTAGTATTGGATCCTGTGGTAGAAGAAAAGATCCAGTCCATACCTTTGCCTCCCACCACACACACGAGATTACCAGCTGCAAATATTAAAAAGCAGCCCGATTCTCCGGCCGAATCTACAACTTCTGAGGAGAAGAAGGAAATGGAAAAGGAAAAGGTGATCGTTAGTGAAACAGACAAAAAGATTAAAGAAGAGAATGAGGACTCTGCGGAAAAATTTGAGCCAACGGCTGTGTATCAGTACCTCAGAGAGGAAGATCTAGATGAAAGCCCTAAAGGTGGGATAGATATATTAAAATCCCTGGAAAATACAGTGACAACAGCTATAAGCAAGGCCCAGAATGGAGCACCTTCGTGGGGAGGCTATCCAAGCATTCATGCAGCTTACCAGCTTCCGGGGACTGTTAAGCCCATTCAGCCAGCTGTGCAGAGTGTTCAGATGCAGCCATCGTACGCCAGCAGCGTAAAATCCTTGTCTTCGGAACACAGTGCACTGATCCATTCGCCAGGGAACCTGACGCCACCACCTCACAAAAGCAATGTCTCTGCAATGGAGGAGCTAGTGGAGAAGGTCACGGGCAAAATCAATATAAAAAAAGAAGAAAAGCCTGCGGAGAAAGAGAAATGTTCTCCAGTCAAGCCATTGTCACCTGCTGCTAAGGAGAACAAAGACTTTCCAAAAACAGAGGAAACCAAGCAGCAGCAGCAGCAGCAGCAGCAGCAAAAAAAGGGCCCTGAAACAGAAGTGCAGAAGGTCAAGAAGGACAGTCCAGCAGATCCTCATGCACTTAATGGTACCGAGCTACCTAAAGCAAAAGTCACAAACGGCTGTAATAACTTGGGCATCATCACAGACCATTCAGCTGAGCCATCATTCATCAATCCACTGAGTGCTTTACAATCCATCATGAATACCCATTTAGGCAAAGTTTCCAACCCTGTAAGTCCTTCTTTGGACCCTTTGGCTATGTTATATAAAATTAGCAACAGTATGCTGGACAAACCCATTTACTCGACAACTCCGGCCAAGCAAGCTGATGCTATCGACCGGTATTATTATGAGAACAGCGATCAGCCTATTGATTTAACGAAGTCCAAAAACAAGCCCCTGGTTTCCAGCGTGACTGATTCGGTCTCATCTCCTCTGAGGGAAAGTGCCCTGATGGATATTTCCGATATGGTAAAGAACCTCACAGGGCGCTTGACCCCCAAGTCTTCGACACCGTCTTCCGTGTCAGAGAAATCTGATGCGGATGGGAGTAGCTTTGAGGAGACGCTGGACGAACTGTCACCAGTACACAAGAGGAAAGGTAGGCAGTCCAACTGGAACCCTCAGCATCTCCTAATCCTTCAAGCCCAGTTTGCTTCTAGCTTGAGGGAGACTCCTGAAGGCAAGTACATTATGTCGGACCTAGGCCCACAGGAGCGGGTACATATCTCTAAGTTTACTGGTCTTTCCATGACCACAATTAGCCACTGGCTGGCCAATGTGAAGTATCAATTAAGGAGGACAGGTGGAACTAAGTTTTTAAAGAATTTGGACACAGGTCACCCTGTTTTCTTTTGCAATGATTGTGCCTCTCAGTTCAGAACTGCTTCTACGTACATAAGTCACTTGGAGACACATTTAGGGTTCAGTTTGAAGGACCTGTCCAAATTGCCACTAAATCAGATTCAAGAACAGCAGAATGTTTCAAAAGTCCTCACAAATAAGACTTTAGGCTCACTTGGAATTGCTGAGGAGGACTCAGGCTCCACGTTCCAGTGTAAGCTCTGTAACCGAACTTTTGCAAGCAAGCATGCAGTGAAACTGCACCTTAGTAAAACACATGGCAAGTCCCCCGAGGACCATCTGATCTATGTAACTGAGTTAGAAAAACATTAGCGTCCAGGTAAGCAGCCAGGTATGCAAGTGACCACAGGAACATTGCACTAAACTTCTTCATAGTACTGCACTAGGCCTGATCTGAGCCTCTGAAATCAGTCTTACTTTTGTTGCTGAACTGCCTATCTGGACCTTGGTTTTTCTTACATACATTTTGTAGTTATATTTATATGCTCTTTGTCTGATCTGTGCATGTTTTTTTTAAACCTTTCTTTTCTTTTTCTGTGAGTCAAAGTCTGACCTTTATTTTCAACATCTGTCCTTGATGTTAAGCTATCTTTTGTAGAATATAGTGGGAGACACTATTGAGAGACGTTAATTTAGCCGTAAAGAAAGACACAAAGAACAATAACAAAAAGACATCCTAAAATTACAAAGTTGCCATGACAATAAAGGTCACAGAACCCCGTAGTGTCGGTTTTTTTAACCCTCTGAGGACTGTAATAGCATTGTTGTGCCTTTCCCAAAAGAAGGTTTTGTGTTTTAATTTTAAAAAAGGCATTTCATATTAACAAAACTGTGTTAAAATGTAAAAAGAAAAAAGCCCTTTTGAAAATTGCAGTCTGATTTGCAGAGAAAAGATGCATGCAGTTCTTTGACAATGATGAAAAGCTATGAAGTGCTCAAGGGGTTAGAAAACCACAGTCGTGTTTAAGAAAATAAAAATAATAAACCAAGTTGCCACTATGCCCAAATCCTCTGGATGCTGAAAATTGCCACTTGGCTGGCAAAAAAAAGTATGCAAGTTATTTTTTAAAAAATGTACAAATGCTTTTCCCCCCTTTTCTTTTTTTTCCCTGTAAGATACTGCAGTTTATAGTTATTACAAATGTAAGCTTTGGTACAAGCTGACCTTTCTATAGTGTGCTGCATTGGTACATTTAAAACAAAACAGAAAAAGTGGGGCAAGTGTTGGATTCAGTTCCTTGTAAATTGCCAGCATCAGCTTAGGGCGGAAAAAAAGTACATGTTACATATCGTACCATTTTAAACTGTTCAACTTCCTTTGTACCTTCTGGCTGTATGCTTTTCTCTTTTAACTTTTTATATTGTCATTTTATATTCAATTTCTGTGTATATAATGTAAAACCACACTTTTTTTGAATAAAATTTAGTTCCTGCAGCTTGAGTTAAATAGAGAAATTTTACTGGCACCTGCATCTTCCCAGATGCATGTACTCAAAGGAACTATCTGACAAAATAAATAAATAAATAAAAATAAAGCAAGCAATGCACTATGAATTATACATTTTGATGTTTTATCATTAATATTGTACAGTACTTTTTTTTTGGTTCACACAATTAAATCCACTGTTTTCTCAAGTGTAAAATAAACCCACATGCAGTTCTTGATTTATGTATATTGTGATGTCGTCATTACTTTGCCTTTGAGGTCTTCATTTCAGCAGCGAAGAGGTTTCAAGCTGAAGTATGTTTGGAGTCATTTGTGTATTCTAATATGCTGCGTTCTGCTGCCTATGTATTAGTGATACCTCAGGATGTTATTGCAATGGTTTACAGATGCTCATGGATGCAAACTTGTGACTTTACCGGTTAGGAATGAGTGGTGTGTTCATCCCTGAAATGTAAGACCTTTTTAAACATTTCCCTGGCGCAAGCTGTATATAAACTCATAATCGGTACCCATCTGTCTGTTGTCAGGAGGACCCACAGGTGGTTTGAGAAGCCAAAGCAGGCAGATCGTATTTAAAACTGTTGCCACCATGTTGGACTCCAGCTTAGGCTGACCAAACCAAACAGCCACTAGGACACTTTCTCCTGATGAGATGCTCATTTTATCATTATCCATAAGTACTGCAATATGGCTGGGGAACTAAATGAGCCATTTCTTAATAAGATACACATTTCTGGCCAACCACATTCTCATGCCTTTTTACTAAAGTGCGAATCAAAAGTGAAAGTGGGATCCCATTGGGATTCAGAGATGGGCCTTTGTTCTGGACCAAGTCTGGACCAGTTGAAGACCACTGCCACTCTATGGGATTATGGGATCATGCCAATGTCAAACCCTAAGAATATGAAAGTAATGTGATAGGAGTAAATGTATTGGGCTATAAGAATATGAAAAGGTGACTCACCTTCATTGCAGGTTTTTAAGCAGAGGTTGGATGGCCATCTGCCAGGGATTATTTAGCTGTGATTCTTGCATTGTCTGTCAGAGATGCATTCACCGGCTCTGAAGTCCAAACATTGAGCTCAGATTTTAATACCTGGGAAGGGTCAGGATGCATGGAGCAAATGGTGGAGCACAAAACTCCAGGAAGCTTGTCCACATCCTCAGGCTACACAAATGGAACCGTGCCTAATAAATCATGACAACATGGTGTCCTGGCTACATAGAATCATAGAGTTGGAATAGACCACAAGGGCCATCGAGTCCAACCCCCTGCCAAGCAGGAAACACCATCAGAGCACTCCTGACATATGGTTGTCAAGACATCCGTCTCTTGATTCTGCCAAAACCACATCATCCAAGTTGGTATGAATGTGAGTGGTTTTTCTCTGCAAAATTAATCTAAATTGGTCACAGCAACCTTTTGAGTCCTCTGACCTCTTATCACCTGTTCTCCAAAGCCTTGCTACCTAGAAAAGCTCCACTGGCCAACATTGTGTAGAAGCAATTGTGAAAAAGTAAGATTTCTTTGCTACCATCTCCGCTGCAAAGTAAGTCCTAAATCTGTTTCTCACCCATGTCCGTGAAAAGGTTTAACTTTGTCAGATAAAGATCTGCTCATGACAATGGAGAATGTCATTGGCTCCCCCAGTCACAGATCAATATAGTCCTAAACCAGAACATGAAATAAGATCTAAAGTGTGTCCTGTTGCATGTGTTGGACTGTATGTCATTTGACACATATCCATGGTTGTTATAGCAGCCATAAAATCCCAAGCCAACCCATTTATGTTACAGGCTCCCAAAGACCATAAGTTTTGGGGTCCTCAACACCACTGCCAGCCCAGACAGGCAGAATGTTAGGCAGCGGTATAGATAATGCAATAACAGAAACTCAATCCTGTCTTGAGTCCCCAGGAACAGCTACAGACCCCTTACAAGTGGCTGATCAGGTGTCTTGCCAGGAGGATGGAATCTGTAAAGACCCATCTTTACAGATACTGCACCCATCCCCATCCCTCAAATTGCTTGGTGTTGTGTGTCTGATACCTGGTAGATACACAGGGAGATATTTACATCTCACTCTTCATTCCATGAAGTTTTAATGCTAGAAACACAGTCAGCATGCTCATCCTAGATCAGATCAAGGATTGTTAACACCTTTCCCTTACACAACATGGTGCTTGCAAGCAGCACTTTCAGACCCAAGGGAGCCGTGGTTAAGCCAGCAGATTTACTAAGGTTGAGTAACAGTGGAGATGGCACAAAGATGTCTGACTTGCCTCCCGTCCATTTGCCACCACTGCCATAGCAACGTCTGTCCTTTGTGGTGGTCTTTCCTGACTCCCTGTTCATTTCTCACCCTTAAACTCCATTATCTTAACATCCCTTAACACGAAAACATGCCTGATACTGCTGGTGAAACACGCCCATATTATTAACAAGCCTACAACAGAGGACAGACAGGAGCAAAATGAGAAGTAACTCCCAATCTACTTATTTCAATGATTCTTCAGTAGCTGATAGCCCTTTAGTGATTGAAAGCCCTTACACCATACTTCAATGCTTGTTCATGCAATGCATTTGAAAAAATGATGCATAACTTTTCCTAAAGGTAAATTAACAGCAGAATTTCACTAGAGTAAAGTAGGCTCCAAGCTTTGTACACTTTTCTTGCAAAGTAGGGATGCATAGCTTGGCATAGTGTAGAATTATTTAATATCTGCAAAGATAAAAAAAACCACACCTAAACTCTGCCTCTGGTTGTTCTGGCTGTGTGTTTTGTAAGTAATTCTGTTAGATAAAAAATATTTTCTGGAGCCTATTCCGTAAGTAGGTTCCCACACAAATATAAGATTTTGCTTGTGGATCCATTTTTGAACATTCACACAAACCATTCTGGTGCATTGTTTCTGCATATAAATTTTCATGAGATGGCTTCACACATCCCATGAATGCCTTTTTTTCTGAGAGAGGCACAAAAAGTTAGCTGTGTAAGGCTTCTGAATTTACACGTGCCCCCATTTGTGTTTTGAAAACACAGGTAGCAAAGCACCCCCAAAACAGCCACTGAAAATCGTAATGCCTTTTCTGTTATAGAAATCAGCAGTGGGACCACAGTACAGGAGCAGGTGGTTTAAACCACGAACCTGTGGCCCTCTAGATATTGCTGGTCTATAACTTCCATCATCTCTGATCATTGGCCATGCTGGCTGGGGCTGGTGGGAATTTGTCTTGTTGAAAATTCCACTCCCAGGTGACTGTTTGCCTCAACTAGGAAAAGTTGCATGCATATCAGGGCAAATCTGGAGAAAGGG
The DNA here is from genome assembly GCF_964188305.1 of Podarcis bocagei. NCBI lineage: Eukaryota > Metazoa > Chordata > Lepidosauria > Squamata > Lacertidae > Podarcis > Podarcis bocagei. Next base: position 36,494,919 of record NC_138133.1, on the reverse strand, counting down.
CAGCTTTCGGTAGGACAAATTTAAGCAGGAAAGGGTTAAGCTCACCTGTGTCACAATCTGAATTTAGAAGCCAAGGTTTGCCCTTGGCTTCAGATTGTGGTTAAGGAGGAAAGGGCTTGATAATAATAATAATAATAATAATAATAATAATAATAATAATAATAATAATAATAATAATTTATTATTTATACCCCGTACATCTGGCTGGGTTTTCCCAGCCACTCTGGGCTGCTTCCAACAAAATATTAAAATACAATAGTCCGTCAAACATTAAAAGCTTTCCTAAACAGGGCTGCCTTCAGATGTCTTCTAAAAGTCTGGTAGTTGTTTTTCTCTTTGACATCTGGTGGGAGGGTGTTCCACAGGGTGGGTGCCACTACCGAGAAGGCCCTCTGCCTGGTTCCCTGTAACTTGGCTTCTCGCAGCGAGGGAACTGCCAGAAGGCCCTCGGTGCTGGACCTCAGTGTCCGGGCAGAACGATGGGGTGGAGACGTTCCTTCAGGTATACTGCTATGATCATGGCTTAGATGTTGTGCTTCACTAAAAACTGGGGAGAAAAAGTAGTTGTGAGTGCATTCCAAGGTTTGTGCTGTCCCAGGAAACCATGGTTTGGCTTACATGCAGATGGCTCTTACCTCTTGTTAGTGGCAAGAAAGAAAGAATATAATGCACAAGCCCACAAAACAGCTGGTACTTTTTCATATTCTTATAGTCCTCTGAGGCTTTGACATTAGTTCTTACTTAGAATACAAGAAGACAGACCTGTACTTTTTAAATATTGCATTTTGAAGTAAAGCTGAGTGCTATCACATCAGGTGTTTCCCTTAATCTTTATTTCTGTTCTGTTCAATGCAGATGTCACTTAGAATGTAAAAGTGAGCTGTCAGGGCCTTCAGTGCTCCATGCTATGAGTACTGTGACAATTAATGCATGTGAAAGCCAGGCATCCACTATCCATTACATATTTTGAATGGGTATTCTGTAGGAGCACCTCTGAGAGGTTTGCTTTTCAGGTATTGCTGTCGTGACTTGGATGGATGGAGACAACCCGATTTTAAATGGATCAGCTGTCTTTTTTCTTTATAAATGGATCAGTTAGTAAATGAAAATATATGTTGCTGTAAATCAGGAATGGTGCTATTTTGGGCCTGGTTAGTGCTGAAAAAGCTTTCTCGCCAAGTATCTCCTGCTTGTTCAAAGATGTGCACCAGCAAATGTGTCTGTAGATGTTAATGAAATGCACAGTTTCTGAAACCATGGTAGACAAATATAGATACAGGTGTGACCATGTTTAGGAACAGCATGTAATTATAATGACCAGATTTTAATTGTTTGGGAAATCATCTTGCCAGAATCAAAAGATGAGCACAGATTCTTTGGACTTTTACCAATATGTAACGGTGCATTTTTTTTAACCCTACAGTTCTGTATATAAGATCTTTCTGGCCATTAACAACTTCCATTTGGAGTAGAACCAACGCCTTTATGGAATTGCTCGCAAATAAATGGATTGTGGACTGCAACCCATACTTAACTGCTTAATGGCAAAACTGATTTCGCTGGTGAATGCTTGCAGTCTTAATATACTTGTATATTTCTTTTGTAACTTGCAATTACAAAATTGTAATGTGTCCTAAAAAGTTGTTTAGGAATAGCTAATGTGGTGCCCTCTAGATATTGCTGGAGTGCAACACTCATCATTGCCAGCCAGCAGTGTCATGGATAGTGGGACTTGTAGCCCAACAGTACTCTGAGGGTGCCATGTTGCTTACTCTGTTTGGTGTTTTTTTATCAAAATGAATGTGTGTGTGTTTAAAAACAACAACCAGAGCAACGGAAGCCAAGATCCTTCGCTTTTAAAAAGACCATGTACATTATTTAAAGTCCTATTTTCAAGCCAGCATTCTTCAGTTTTCTCTACTGATTTCAGGTTAGCGAAGCCCGTGTTGTATCTGGAAAGCATATTCAGCTAGTGCCAGAACATGCCACAGAGGTCTTTTAAATTTCCTCCCCCACCTCCACTGGTAAATACCTGTGTTCTGTAGGGGATTGAGCTATTTAGGTATTTTGTTTCACTTCAATTACCGGGTGATTATGCATTTTAGGCCCAAGGGATTATAGAAGAAGAAACAAAACTTTTGAAGTTATTACATAAAATAAGATTGTGCTTTGCTGCCATAGGCTTAATTCTTCTTCTTTCCGTAATAGCCTTAGAAATCATTGTTTGTTTTGCTACAGGCCTGCAAACATGATTACGGGATATTTAGTTGTAGGTGAAGAGGTTGCCTGGGACAAATAACAGCTCTAAAGTGGGCTCTGACCTAATACAAATGGCGGGAAAGTTCCCTTGGAAATGCTAGGTGTAGAGAGGGGTCTCAACGCTAGATGACCCTGCTGTCTTTGAGGCATTTCATGGCATCACTGATGAGTTTTGTATGATTCTGGTATTAAAATCACTTTTTTTAAAGCAGCAAGGAAGACTGTGACTGGACAATCCTTCATCCCTGTGTTTGATCAATTGCATTAAGGCAAACATTCTGAGAATACCACATGGTGAAGTATGGAAATGGCAAGGTAGGTGAAGTATGATTTCTCCCAAGACCTTGGTTGTATTTTGGTTTTATTTAGCGGCACTTCACAAAGGGCTGTGCGACAGAGTTTAGAAATTCAATATTTATCCATTGAATTGGAGATCACTACTGAGGGAATGTCTCTGCAATGTGTGCGCTATGTATGTGTATATGTATATTTTTTACTCTAAAGCAATTTAGGAAAGGTGGGCATTTTATTAACATCGGCTGCCATAAGTAAGCGACCTACATAACCTTTCCAAGCCACTCATAAAGAAAGGAAACTGTAAGTGCCTCAGGGCCTGCATACATATTGTAAGCCTCTCTTTATTCTGTTAAAACATTCAACATTTATTGTGTCTCTCTCCTTTCAAGAGCAGCGCAAGCTACCTTTTGTCTTCAATGCATCTTTCAGTGTTTACATTTTGCCAACAATAGGAACAAGAAGGATCTTGGTTTGCCCCCTTTTGTGAGTCAAATAGCTTGAATTCAATGTAGTTATTTTGTTGCGGAGGATGGTATGCTTCAGAATTGTTCACATGTCCCTCTGAAGGGACCTAGTGCTTTATAAAAGTTCTAGTTCATTATATATATATATTAATATTTACCCATGTGAGCTCGTGGACCCAAAAAAGTGCTTTCATCAGGCACTGTGCCCTGAAACACACATTTTGCGGCACAGCATGAGATTGCAGATCTCCAAAACCACTTTTTTCAGGGCGAGACCTTGGCTCGAAATTGCTCTAGAGCAAGGTGCTCCAAATGGCCACTGTACTCTCACAGGGGGGAAACAGGATGTTCTGTTTTTCCAGGGCAGTTGGTGGGTATGTATTATGTTTTACTTTTAAAAGATTATCACCCCGATAACCTTATACACACTGTTGAGTGCAGTTATAATATTGAAACCCAATAAGCTATGATTTACAATGCAGACGCCAGACTTGTGAACACATGCATCTTTCATTTTTTCTTCTCTGAAGTGACTCCTTCCTTTCCCAGTGTTAACCATGGTTTCATGTTACATGTGCATTACTGCAAATCACGGTTCATGTGAAAAGCAGTGACTCGTCTGTGACTAAGGTACCATTTCCCATATGTGCCTGCTAAACCACTGAGGCCTTTGTTCCTGTTCATAGTGCCCTCATACCTGAGATTAGAGAAGTGACCAGGAACAGCCACCCAGGCTATGGAATTTTCCATGATGTGCTTCGTATCCACTCTTCATTCAGCATCAAGTTACAACAATTGATTTGATCAATCATTTGAGAACAAAGGGAGGTATATAAAGTGTTTTATGTTGCCCTTTTCTGCTGTTTTATAAGAAATTTTAGTTGTTTGATTATTGTGCTTTTGTTTTAATTTTTAAAGTATTTTTGTTAGCTGCCATGCAAATCTGTGGTAGTATACGTATTTGAAATAAGAATTAATATTATTTGTTACATTTCTTTACTGTCCTTCACCCGAAGATCACAGGGGAGGTTCACAACATAAAAATATGAAATGAAAGCACAGATTGCATAATAAAACAAAACCGAAAGTAAAACAAACCACTCAAATAAAAGTCAGTAAGTGATGTCCCGTGCAAATTTACAGGTATGATTTTGTCTGCAGAGAAAATTCCTCTTATGCTTCCCATTTCGTCTCTCTACCCACTCACATATAGACTAAATCCACACTTGCATTATACACACACATATGTATTCCCCATATGAACCTGCCTGGGTTTAAAAATCTTTGGGAGAGGTCCTTTATTTGGTCCTGCCACCTTCACAGGCATGCTTGGTAGGGACCTTAGTGGCGGCTGCCCCCCCCCCGGATTTGGAGCCCCTTTCCTAGAGAAGCTCCCTCCATCTTGTCCTTCTTGTTTCAACAGGCTTTTTTTGGGGGGTGGGGGGACTGACTGCAGTGCTGTTTTTATTGCAATTGTTTGTATTTTTACATATGTACATAATTTTCTTTCTATCAGTGTTTAATTGATTTCCTCCCCTCCTGAATGAGTCAAATGATATTAAACGGTGAAGAAACTTGGTCATGACATAAACCCATAGGAAACCCCTTGTATTCCCAGTCTAGAAATCGCACAAATGCTTAAACAGCGCACATACATGCACCCTTGCCCACATTTTCTGCTGTCATTCCTTTCCCCCGATTGTTCTGTTAAATGTAACATTTTTCTTTAAGCCCTGGTTAGACTTAGTTTGTCACTGTGAGGTTCCAATGTATAACATCTTATTTGTTGTCATGGAAGCACAGTTACAAGCTCAATGTCACAAAAGAGCCATCCTCCAACAAAACAATGAGAATTGGCAGAGCAACTCAGCAAGTCACCATCCTTCTGTAGGTTTTGAGGGAGGAAAAAACACAGCAGCCAGGCCTTTTGAAAGGGAGCAAGTGTTTAAATGTTCCAGGTGGCTTTCTTTCCTTTTAACCACTCCAGCTTTCCACTGAAGCAAAGAAATGGTGAGGCTTGAGTTCCGGGCCAGCAAAAGTGAATGCTGCTCTGTCTAAAAAAGTATTGCATTTTGCATGATAATTTTTATTATTATCATTACTATTACTATTCTCACTATTCAGTATTAACTCTGGTTGCATTAGAATGTTCCTAATCGCTGGCAAAGGACTCAGTAGGGTTCACAGAAGGGGGAGAGATTTTCAGAAGTGTAAAGGAAACTTCTGTTCTACATGGTACGTGCTACTACATTTCATGGAGAGCAAAATATGGAATACACTTTTCATCTTTTGGAACCTGGAGGGTTGCCTCTTTCTGCACATACCTACCTGTGCCTTGAAATCTTCATCTGAGACCTTCTTCAAGTGCCCCCACCAAGGGAGATACAGTTGAAAGGGCCTTTTCAGTAATTGCACCCCTGCTGCAGCAGTATACCCTCCCCAGAAAGCTTTGCTTGGTGCTTACACTAATGTCCTTTCAGCACCGAGCAAATTTTGTAAAAAAAAAATTCCAAGCTTTTACAAATCATTTTGTTAGTGTAGCTTCAAACCCCATTTTAGCCTTGCTGATTCTTATTCCATGCTAATATTATTCTAATGTTGCATTTTATATTACTGCATATTAATTGTTTTTTTTTAACATTATATTGTTCGTGAACTGCCCAGAGAAAGTTTTGTGATATGAGTGATGTAAATGAATAATGATGGGAAGGCAGTGTTCTCTCCTGCTCAGCCAAAAACTGCATGTGCAAGTTTCAAGCAACTGACAATACCTCTTTAGGAGACCCTGAGGCAACACATGGAATGGCGATTGGGCATAAATAGGAGAAGTTGCCTATTTATTAATTGAATCATTATTTCTATTTTCTTAGGTTTTCATACACTACCTTCCGTTATCAACTTACTTGTGTTCATTAATTTCAGTGGGCCTACTCTGAGTAAAACGGAGTTCAATACCACCCATATTTAGGATTTTAAAGGATAAGGATGAGGAATAAACTTGCCATCATAAGGGGTGAGGAAGCATCTGTGTGCCGCACTACAACTCCCATCATCCCTGACAGTTGGCCATGCTGGCTGGGGCTGATGGGAGTTGGAATCCTCCAGCACCTGAAAGGCCATAGCTTCTCTACCTCAGCTGGTATAGAGTGAAAATTCGGGTATATTTCATTTCCCATATGAAAAAATGAAAAGGTTTGCTGCGTTCTGCGCTGCTAGATTTAGCACTAGATTTGCAGTGGAATCCTAGGCATGCCTACTTAGAAGTAAGCCCTGAAAAGAACTGCAGCTTAACCAGGAGGGAAAATGTGCTTTACATTTAGGTAAAGTCAAATTAGGTAAAGCCAAATTAACCTGTAACCCTAAGCATATTTAACAGGGGCGATGGAAGAATGTTTATCTACTTGAGTGGGATTCCAGCGCCATTCTACGCGTTTACTCCGTCTATCCCACAGTGTTCAGTAAGACTTACTCCCTAGTAAGTGTATTTTAAAATTCAGCCTTAGGCTCAAGCCATGGAACTATATGCCATTCAAAATGTAAGCACTTTGTTTATTATAAAGGTAAAGGGACCCCTGACCATTAGGTCCAGTCGTGGACGACTCTGGGGTTGCAGCACTCATCTCGCTTTATTGGCCAAGGGAGCCGGCGTACAGCTTCCGGGTCATGTGGCCAGCATGACTAAGCCACTTCTGGCAAACCAAAGCAGCGCACGGAAACGCCGTTTACCTTCCCACCACAGCGGTACCTATTTATCTACTTGCACTTGGCGTACTTTCGAACTGCTAGGTTGGCAGGAGCAGGGACCGAGCAACAGGAGCTCACCCCGTTGCGGGGATTCGAACTGCCGACCTTCTGATTGGCAAGTCCTAGGCTTAGTGGTTTAACCCACAGCACCACCCATGTCCCTTGTTTATTATAGTGGTCAGCTATTAATAATCCAAGCAGAGAGAGAAATGTCCAGACTGAACAAATGTTATCCACTATTGTGACGGAAAGGAATACACACTCAGACATTGCAGTCGCATGTATTTATTCCTGGTCAAAATATGATTATTATTTTTTGCAAATGCATACATAAAGAGTAACCCCAAAGGGTGTAAAGTTTCACCCCACATCTTTCTCATTATCTACTGGCTTCCCAAGGTGATATGTTGTGTTTGTTCCATAAGACCGTAGAATACATAAGGGTACCAAATGGATTCGTAGGCAGTCTAGGCTTTGGAACATATCCTACATCTTAGAGAGGTAAGGTAGTGCCAGCTTTTATTGCATTCGTAACAGCCTTTGGGGAATGTGAGGCCATCAGAATAAGCATAGTCCTTTTAGGGGTTAAAGATCCTTAAGCTTTAAAGAGAATATATAAAAGAAAATTTCTTTCTGAAATAATTTATGGAAATGCCGTGCTCCCTTTGAAGGTTCCATGTCACTGCATAGCACTACGCAATGTTCTCTTTCTTCACCTGTCAGGCAAGGACCACCTCGAAGAGTCTCACTACTGATTACTAGTTAATTGTCATTAATAAGTGACAACTGACATTATGGGGGCTTAATGCAGAGAGAAGTGAAAAGAGCCACAGATATTCTAATGAGCCTGACTCCTACGTGCCCTCTATTGTTGTCGAAAATGAGGAGCTGTCGTCATTGTTCAAGAGATGGGCTTCAATTGCTCTGGAAAAAAAAACCTCTTTTAATTTCTTTATGCATAGATAATTCGTGGTGTGCGCTCTCTCTTTCTCTCTCCCCCTCTCTCATTTTGTCTCATATACATACACTGAGTTTTAAAACACAGACACGCACTCAAATACACTTTGCTACACCTATTTCTAGGAATACAATTATAATAACTTTTACTAATTATCTGAATCTGGTACAAAGCCAATGCATTGCTTTGAAAAAACACTTGCAATATGTTTGTGTGAGTCCACATTTTTGTGTGTAGGTGGATAGATAGAATAAACTGATTTAACTTGGAACATCAGTATTTTTAAAAATTATAATCAAGACACAAATTAGGAGGGGGTGGGGAAACTGAACTAAGACAAGAACTACGGAACACAAATGGAAAGCCAGAACAAAAATGATTAAGGGTGGCTTAGGATTGAAAAATGTAGAAAGGTGCTCAAACGATTAAGTTAGGATAAGCTTAAGCTTATTTGTACAGAATTTATGTTGCCTGGTTTTCTTATTATTGTTTTATTCCATTTACAATACTATGTGGTCTAACTCTGGGACCTTCGGGTGAAATATGCTAAATAAATAAAGATCCTCTTTCATACGTTTCCTTAATTTTCATTTAAATAGCATGAACATTGCACCTTGGCTGCAAAGAGATCATCTTGGCTGTGAAGACCTGCTCGCTGTCCCTCAGGCCTTTTTCTACCTGGGAGGGCAGGGCTATGACTGACTCCAGCTACAGAAGCTGAGGCTGCTGAACAGACTCTTTGGCTGGGGTGTTGCCTGCAGGGGGTTGTTGCTGTTGGCTTTTTGTATCCTTGTTTTAAATCTTATTGCGATTTGTGCAGAAATTCTTCAGTTTTTTGTGTATTTTTTAATGTTCTGTTTATTGTTTATAACTACTTCTGTTATGTTGTAGTTATGTATTTTTTTCCCCAAACCACCTTGAGCATGGTTTGAAGTCTGGAAAGGCAGCATACAAATAAAATTATGTATGTATGCATGCATTTATGTATGTGTGGTTGTCAAAGTTTCTGGAAGCAAGCACGTAAATTAGGTTCCCCTTGAAACCAGAGAGAGCCTGATGAATTATCGGCAGTTTGGAAATGCTGTGCCTGTTATAGGAATCTATTAATGGACTCGAGTGGCGGTCAGAAATTTTAGGGATCCAATGTCAGGACTGGCCGCCACTTGTTTCACTGCATCCCGAATTCAGCCAGTGCTTGCTGTATAATCTGCATGGTAGGAAACTGATTCAGGAAGCCTGTTTGCAGGGCTGATTCCCACTGTATGAGAGTTCTGGTGCTCAGATTGCTTTGCAAAAGCTTCATGTGTGCAATCACTACAAGCTAGAGCTGTTATCATTTAAATCAGGTGTGAGGAACCTGCAGCCCTCCAGGTGTTGCTGAACTGAAACTTGCATAACCCCTGTCCATCAACCAGGCTAGCTGAGGCCGATGGGAGCTGAAGTTCATCAATTTCTAGTGACAGATGTTCTCCATCCTTGATTTGAATGGACACACATCTGTTACACTATATGTAAGTGTAAGCCACTTGCATATGTTCCTTTAAAAAATACAGAGTGAGAAGACGTGGAGTGCAGTTTGGAACTAGTGATCAGGCAAAAAGGATGCCTGATTGACTTCTTTCTAAGAAGTCCTGAACTCCTAGGAGCAGATTGATTATGAGGTTTTCTTGTAAGTTTAAAAGGAGTTGTGGAGTTCCCCAAAATTATATGTTCATAGCCTGGCTATGTTCTTTTGTGTTATGAAGGGCCGAAAGCTTCATTTTCCTTTGTGGCGCTGTTGGCAGCCATCTTTAGAAGGCTGTTTTGGAACTGCGGTAAGTGAAGCAAAGATAACTTTTCCTCTTTGTTTCCTGCAAGTCCAAGCTGCAAAAGAGAACTTTTGGAACTGAAAGTGAAGCCAGTACAAGAGATTGCTTCTGCACTGTTGTCGCGGAATCTAATGGCAGGACAGTAATCTAATGTTTGATGGTTTCACTAGACGCTAGACATAGGCATATGTGATTAGAACAGGATATTATTTGTTACACGTGTTGCATGCTATTCGCTTTTGAATAAGTTTGTTGTTGTGACCCCCCCCCCAGACACTCTGAATTAAAAACCTTGATTGAAATGCAGAGTAAATTAAGGGTTACAGAAAAGCAGGCTGATCGCTGAATAATTTCAAGGATTTTTCAGAACAAAGATGGCAAAAGGATACTTGTCAAAACAGGAGCTTGGTGTCTTTGATTTCATGTTTGTTTATTTAAAACATTAGGGTACTGTCTTTTATCTGTGATTTGAAGGTGCTTAGCAAAGCTGAAGCTTAGTGGCCGAGCAGCTGATTTGCATGTAAAAGGTCCTAAGTTCACCCCCCACCTTCCCCAAATCTCCAGGTGTAACTGGGAAAGACTCCTCTCTGAAACTCTGGAAAGCTGTTGGCGGTCAGTGGAGACAATACTGAGCTAGATGGTCTGATTCAGTGGCCTTGCTTGCATGACACTTTATCATTGGTTGCAGCTTGTGGTGTGTTTGGAGAGAACTTAAGACAAATCGTGGCTTAGCTCTTGGCAGCAGGAGCAAGGGCCGTGTGGCCATGATTGTAGCCCTTTGCACCAGTAAGTTGCTCATTCTCCTTCACAACATAACAAGAGCCTGCTGGATCAGGTCAAACACCCCTCTGGTCCAATGCCCTGTTCTCACAGTGGCCAAGCAGGTGCCTATGGAACGCTCAGGAGCAGGACGTGGGCACAATAGCCCTCTCCCTACATGTGATTCATGGTATTCTACTAAGGTGAATTATGGTTTAAAGGGCCATGGGAACCAAGCTAGGACAAGGCAACTTCCTATATTCCTAGCAGCATATATCAAGGTAGGACTGATCTGCATATGGTGGCAGAAGTTGGCATCATGATTGGTATGGTGCCAATCTAGTGAACTGCTGGTGCATTTTTATCATGCCAACCTCTCCTTTTCTGTTTTGCTTTGCTACAGCGACTCGACTGGATGGAAGTCAGGTGAGCAATGCTGCCCCACCACTCAGTATGCAACAGCAAACAACAGAAGTGAAACAAGCAGCAGATAAAAGCATAATTAATGCGAAGTCTAAATCCCTGGTTAATCTTTCACAGTGTTTTTCATATAGATGCTATGCATGCTTTTGTCATTGGGTTTTCCTATAGCATATTGTCAAGGAATAGGTGTAAAAGTGATATTAGCAGATGTTTCAAGTGATGCAGAGAAAAGTTCCTTTCCCTTGAACTTATATTTGCATTTTGTGGTGTTTTCACCACTCAGACAGGTCTCAAAGTGTCGTTTGCATACCAGTGAAACATGCACAGCCTTGCTGTTTACTTAGTGTGGAGTTATGCAGCTATGCCGCACCCCATAGTTGCCTTTGACTGGACTTAACTGTCCAGGGGTCCTTTACCTTCTGTTTTACCTCGCAAAAGTAAACTAGAAATGCTAAAACTAAGTGCAGTGATACCTTGGTTCTCAAACTTAATCTGTTCTGGGAGTCCGTTCGACTCCTGAAACCGTTCAAAAACCAAGACGCAGCTTCCGATTGGCTGCAGGAGCTTCCTGCACTCAAGTGGAAGCCGTATTGGACGTTCGGCTTCCAAAAAACGTTTGCAAACTGGAACACTTTGTGGAACACTCTGGGTTTGTGGCATTTGGGAGCTGATTTGTTAGACAAATAAGCTGTTCGAGAACCAAGGTACCACTGTAATCTGACTGATACCATCCATAATTAAACTATGAGAGAGTGCAAGAACATTAAGTAGAAGCACCATGCTTGGTTGTGGTGGGAACATGTCAAGATAAGTGGTGTTTGCACTGCATATTTCTATATTGGAAGACCACACTGAGTGCTTTATGTCAGAAGGACTTCAGCAGAACTAATCTTTGCTGACTTGGATTGCCCTCTATCTCTTATCTGAAAGGATTCTAAAGCACAGAGTTGTACACAACATAATAGATGCCTATGATTTATAGTTGAACAAAATGGCGTCAGTATTCCTTATTCCAAGCACAGTGGCACCAAATTATTTCTCTTTTTGGAACATTCATCTGTAGAACATGATTAGATGGGTCAGCCCTTTGTCAACATAATCCACCTTCAGGGAATCGGATTGCAGCAGGGATCCCAGCATGCATTGCTTATCATAAAGTGGGCAAGTGTGAGGAAAGGGAAACCTAATGATAAACCACAACTTTGAACTGATTCAGCTGCAACTGAGTGGGTGACTCTTTGAAATGCAGCCACACTAAAGAATTTCTACATGGCAAGTTCTTTGTGCAATTGGTGTGCGTTGGCACAGTTAACTTGCAATCTGCACGCAGAGCCACTTCTACAAACACAGTGGGCACATATAAGTGCCTCCACTATATTACCTTTCTAGCAGGCCCAGGCAGTCCAACTTTTTCATACTAAGTGGGCTGCAAGAGTACTTTGACACAGAACTCCTAGGGGGTTGTCACGTGCACAGGGGAAGGGAGCCCAAAATTTGATGACCCCCATTCAGCCCTCATGTTGCCTTCCCAAAGCTGAAGTGCTGAAGGCATGAGCCTATGTCAGGATCCTAGAGACCTCCCACCCCCTTCCCAAAGCTGGGCAGCACTAACTAGGCTTTGGGAAGAAGGTTGGAGCACTCTAGAGAGGCTTCACGCCTCCTTCCCAATGCCCAGGGCCTTGCTTACCTGACCTTGGGAAGGCAGCATGAGGGCTGGGCAAGGGAATTATCAAATGTTGCTGACGGCTGCCAAAAAAGGCCTTGAGGGCCGCTGTTGGACCACCCTGCAGTAGGCATTGCACAGTTGCCTGAATGCCTGTATCAAGTCTAGGGCTGTAAGATAAACACACTAAAGGGGAAGCCTCGTTTGAACTTGGAGGGACTTGCTTCTTCTGAGTAAGAATTGGGCCGCATGTTTCACACATGCATGGTCATAAGATAGGGTTGCCATACGTCTGGGATTTCCCAGACGTATCTGAAATAGTGCTGTCTGCAGCAGTGTCCGGGTGGAAATTGGTAAAACGTCCAGGAAAATCCGGACGTATGGCAGCCCATGTTGGCAGTTCCGTTCCCCCCGATTTCCCATAAAAATAGATCAAAAACGGCAACCCTACATAAGAATATGAGAAGAGCCTGCCCATCTAGTCCGGCATCCTGTTCTCACAGTGGCTACCCAGATTCCTGTGGGAAATGCACAAGAGTACTCTCCCCTGCTGTGGTTCTCAGCACCTGGTCTTCAGAAGCATTACTGCCTTCAAATGTGGAGGTGGAGCATAGCTATAACGGTCTGTAGGCATGTGTTTGTGCAATCCTCTTTTGAAGCCATCCAAGTTGGTGGCACCCCATCAGTGCCTCCTGTGGGAGTGAGTTCCATAGTTTAAACTATGCGCTGCGTGAAGAAGTGCTTTCTTTTATCTCTTCTGAGCAAATCCTGCGGCCTCCCACTACTTTAGCTCTGAAGATGCCTGAGCTACAAAAAAATAACACTGCCTGCTTTCTGAGTGTGGTCAAGATACTGGAGTTGTTACTTGATTACTTGCAGTGAGATGGGATGGTTTGGGTGTGCAGTCACAGAACAAAAAACCAACAACCCACAGGCAGTGTTTTTCCTTTCCCCTGATGTCACTTCTTGCAACAGTTCAGCCAGGCAGCCACACTAGGCTTTCAAGTACATCATTTGATTACTCACCACTTGATCATTTACAGCTGAGTGCCTGAAATATGACCATGAAAAATAATGTTCTCCATTTTGTCCTCATGCCGTTTGTATAAGTTAGGGCTGTCATATGTATGGATATTACCAGGATTTCAAAGGCGGAATTGACGTGGGGGGGGGGGGGCTTTCCAAAAGGCGGCACCTTGTCCTGGATCTTAGACAAGTCAATCCACAACTTGGGGGTTTGTCTAAAAAAAGCTCCACAACTTTGAAAGATGGAACCTACATGGAAGTAGGTTTTCCAAAATAGTTATTTGTTGCCTGCTTTCTTTTTTAACTTTGTTTTATGTATTATTTTCTGTTTTGTTTATTGTTTTTCTGTTTTGCACTATCTTTAGAAAAAATAACAGAGGGTTTTTTGTTTTTTTTTGAAGTCCACATATACAAAAACAAACCCACTACTGATCTTCAGATCAATCCATGTATCTCATGTGAAGCTGCTATTGGTACCTCACATCTGAGTTACGATTTGTGTAGCTGAATTTACTCCAGTCTGAGATGGTGTTTATTTAAAAAAAAAAATCCAGCAAGAAACATAGAATAATTCATTTGTATGCAGATGTAAAACTCGCATGAAGCATGTTTTATTAGAGATCAGTTAAAATGTGTACTACAATTTATTCAATACTGGTGCTAAATATTGGATATATGGTATCCATCTGAGTAAAGGCAGTCTAATTCACCAGTTAATTATATTGTTGTACAGTAAGGGAAATGACTGTTTTATGCTGATTTCTCTAAGCCGAAAGTTTAAGCCATTTCCTTTCCCTAGTTCTTGTGTCAATATTTCATATAATTTGGTTGAGGAAAAGGCATTGCGCAAGATAATAAGTGACCCCAAGTGATGCCTTTTCCTCCTTCTAATTATATCAAATTGAGTATGCAGAAGTATATAATTTTATAAACGTATAAATATAAGGCAGCTTGCGTTTTGGGAATGATCTTTTAGCTCCCTTTACAGACAGAGCAAATGCTTGTCTGAAATCTCTCTCCCACATACAAACACACATCCAAGTTGGAAATAATGAACAAAATTAGCTCTTCCTTGATTCAAGAACATAATGTCGCCTTTCCTCTTTCTTCATGCATTCATGGCTGTTTCACTGCCCTCGCGTAACAATACTCCCCAGTCCCCTTGTTTCAAAATAAATACTAGTGACTCTGCTTTTGACTGGAGCTGTCTGGTGCTTTGGAATGCAGCTCTCGCCAACATCTTAAGTAACTGGCACAAGGCGTCGGAATATAAAAATTGGCATCTTTCCATTCGAAAGTGCTGTGAAATACAGGCAGGAGGCCTGTTGTAGTGTTGCCGAGGCAAGTAAAATCACTTCCCATAAAAGTTCTTAAAGTCATGAATCACTTCATAAATTCAGAAAAAGGTACTTCCCATTATGAGGGATTATCTTCTCACTTTAGAGAAACAAAAACTGCCCATATACAGTATACACTCATCCCAACAACTAGCCAAAAGCAGAGCAATCTGCTCCTTCCAGGAACCTGGCCCTGTGACAAACGAAAGCCATGGGTGTGTTCACAACAATCCAGGAACAACTTCTGTAGTGCTAACGGCTGATTTTCCTGGATGGCAAATAAAACAAAGCCCTATCTATTAAAAAGTGATACTGTCATTTTCTTGTAAGTGGTTCATGCCGACAATCAGGTGGCTGTCTAGCTATCCTCCCTTTTATTAAATATCTAACGAAAGTATGAATAAAAATATTGTTATGTGTGTGTGGATGCCAGATCCCTTTAATCCCTGGATCCAGCAAGTGTTGAAAGCTAATCAAGCCAGGCTAGCTTCCTTGTGAGGTGCAAGGAAAACGAAGGATGTGGCTCTGTGGGAGATAGCAAGAAGGAATAAAGCCAGTGGTGGGCTGAGAGTTAGGCGTTATGTGAGCTAGAAGCTGGGTGCAAAAGCTGCAGGCTGCAAAAGCAAAGAGAGCAAAAGAGAGCCAGGCAAGATTTCTGCTTGAATCCAAGGCTGCAGCAATGGGAGAAACAAGAACCTTTTGGGCTATTAATGGTGCAAACTCCTCCATCGCAGGCCCAGGTTTCATAGATATGTAAATAAACCATCTATTTTAAAGATGCCACAGTCCCCTCTGTGCCTCATTTCCAAAAGCAGACGTGAGCCCTGGGTGCATTCCTGGAACTCCTGGACCCATTTGGAGACTGGGGTGGCGTGCAACAATGCCTTCTAACTTTATCTGTTTCTGTTGGGGTGTTCAGACTCAATGTGACTGCATTCGCATTTGAGGGGAGAGCAGAGCCATGCTTGCTGGCTGCGGTGGGGCAGAGCAGCCCTCCTGGCACCTGCACCACTGTTTTTTGCTGTGGACTGTGCAGTTCCACCCACAGGACTGCTTGGTTGGTAGAGGTGGCCCTGCCAGCGCAACTGCATAACCCCAACCTTGCTATGTCTCTGCTCTAGTCCCCTCCAAGGAAGCAGTGACACTGCAGTCAGGAGGGCAGCTCCATGCCCCATGTTGCTAATGCTTGCCGAACCTGTCCTTTCTCCCGTGCTCCTGTTGCCTAGCGCAGCCACCCTCCAAGCATTGCAGGGGGAAGGTCTGAAATGGGTAGCTTGCTCTAAGTTTGCAGGGTCCCTACCTGGTTTCAAATTCCGATCACAAAGCAATCTAAATTACATGGGGAATCTACATGTGCAGAGAAGAGTTCCCACTTCAGACCTTTCCCCTCCAACATGTGGAAAGTGGTCAGATTGAGTGATGGAGATGCGAAAGAGGCGAAAGGACCTGTTGAACGCGTGCGTGTGCGTGCACACCCACCCACACCCACACCCCTTGCCCCTTGGGACTGTTTTTTTGCACAAGGACATACCTGTACCTCCCCCACAAAAAGAAAACATACAAGCATAAGACAAGATTGCTGGACCATCTAGTCCAGGGGTAGGCAACCTAAGGCCCGTGGGCTGGATGTGGCCCAATCGCCTTCTCAATCTGGCCCACAGACGGTCCAGGAATCAGCGTGTTTTTACATGAGTAGAATGTGTCCTTTTATTTAAAATGCAGCTCTGGGTTATTTGTGGGGCATAGGAATACATTCACCCCCCCATATAGTCCGGATCACCACAAGGTCTGAGGGACAGTGGACCGGCCCACGGCTGAAAAAGGTTGCTGACCCCTGATCTGGTCCAGCATCCTGTTCTCCCCATGGCCAGTAGAAAAGCAGCAAGCAGGACTTGTGCACCAGAGCATTCTCCCCTTCTGTGGAACCAGCAAATGGCATTCGGAAGCATTGCTGGTTCCAACCGTGGAGGCAGAGCATAGCCATCATGACTACTAGCCTTATCCCCTAGTGGATACTTGGCGTCTTAGACCATGTTCATGTGTTAGCTCACGTGACGCAAGTTGGTTACCAAAAAAATTCTGAGGAATCCCACTTGGGGCAGATGGGGCATTCTTCTCCTGATATGCTGCTAGACAGGAGAAATCCATTTATAACAGGTAAGTAAGGCCACAACTTTGCAACCAGTATACCTGAAGGAGCGTCTCCACCCCCATCGTTCTACCTGGATACTGAGGTCCAGCACCGAGGGCCTTCTGGCGGTTCCCTCACTGTGAGAAGCTAAGTTACAGGGAACCAGGCAGAGGGCCTTCTCGGTAGTGGTACCCTCCCTGTGGAACACCCTCCCACCAGATGTCAAAGAACAACAACTACCAGACTTTTAGAAGACATCTGAAGGCAGCCCTGTTTACGGAAGCTTTTAATGTTTGGTGTATTACAGTATTTTAATATTTTTTTGGAAGCCGCCCAGAGTGGCTGGGGAAGCCCAGCCAGATGGGCAGGGTATAAATAATATATTATTATTATTATTATTATTATTATTATTATTATTATTATTAAACCTAGTAAGACCAAACAAGGGTGCATCGATTTGCACCACTATAACTGAACTTGCTGTTGCTGGAAAGTTATAGGATACTATATATGTAAATGATCCAGTGATCCAATTTCATCATACCCCGTATGTGCCTTTCTCTGTGAAATGTTTCCATAATAGGCAACTGGATGTCGGCAGACCAGATCCAGGCCATAGTTGTCTGTATGCTAGCCCACCATTCACACCTGCTCTGTAGTAATGATTAGCGACTCTAGCTTTGTCTAGCAAGCAGATACTGATAGTAATAAAAGGGTTTCCTAGCAACCAAATAGTCCTCACTTCAGCTGTGGAACCTGGATGTGCTGTGGTCTGGGTAAGAGGAAAATTATTAACATCCATAACATGCCTGCAAAGCAATGGTCAGGAATTAATGTATACATGCAGAGGGTCCATGTCCAAGGAATGAGAGTTCAGTGGGTGAACTTTACTTGGGTCTGGTGAACCCACCTAAGTCCACTTCCCTGGGGAGGGGCGGATATAGGCTAAATTATAGATTTACTTGAGGATATTTATGTGGAAACATTTCCCTGTGTCTATGTGCAAGTTGTTTGTTTAAACTAATAGAATGAGCAGCACTCTGAGCAGTGAACTGTTGGTGAAGGCTCCTTTCTAGAACAAAGATAAGGTACTGGAAAATCTTGGGTTGGTAGTTTGAGAGACATAGTGCAAGTTCAGGCAGTATCTTTGGCTCACCCCAGCTTAGAGGGGTGACAACTGCTTAAAGTCAGCTTATTCATGTAAAATCCAATACAATTAGGCCTAAACTGCAATATTGAGTCCTCAGACTATTGGCCAAGCAATTGAGACCTATGGGCATTAGATGTTACGTGAATATGCAAACTTGGGATGTGCTGTTCTTCCATTGATGATTGAAGAAAGCACTCCCTGGAATGGCTAAATTGGTTCAAAGATATTATCAGAACTGGCCCAGAGGAAAACTTTGTGTAACATCCTGGCATGAGAATGACAAGTCCCAGCATTCCTTAATTCCTGCTGGTGTTTTCTGTGTTCAGGCAAGGTGAGCCAACAGGGTGTTTCAGCAGAAAGGAGCGGACAACACAATGATTTGGAAAGTCCCAGGAAATACAGAAGCTAATGCTGCAGTCATGATTTACAGGCCTCAGAATATGTGTGTACACAGTTTTACAAGATTTCCCTAATACAAAGCAATTTCATATGTTATTTTCATTAATACACACCTTATTATGCACACCTTACCTCAGCAAATACATTTTTGTTCAAATTATTTGGCCAGAGAACTGCGTTGCAAAATGTGGAAAACTGAGTTTCAAAGGATAGTTGTGTTTCTGTTCTGGTATTGTTTTGGGAAATGTGAATTAGGTAGGTTCACTGTTAAATGAGAAATGAATGAAATTTCTGCCCCCCACCCCAAAAACTCCCCAACACCCTTGTATCATGTCCAGTCACTTATTGAACTCAGGAGACTTTCCAAACTATGTAATGCCTTAGGTTACGATGTGGGCTGCTTCTTTAAAAATAAAATCAGAAGTCCTGCAGGATTTGTAAAAAGTCCTTAAGTATGAGTCACTTCTGGGCTGTGATACTTATTACAAATTTTTCAGGGCTTTTTATTTTTCAGCCGGAACTCGCCGGAACTCAGTTCCGGCACCTTTCAGGTGGGCTCCACTGCCATTTTTAGAGGGGGGTGTTCATGGAGAGTTCTGGTATCTCTTTTTATATAAAAATAACACTGATTTTAATGGGGAGGGGGAGAGACATGCAGTGCGAAATAAAACTTACTGGATAAAGCAATTAGAATCAAAATAGTGGCTTCAGCTCACAATAAATCTGCTCTATTGGATGTTTCATAATGGAGCCTGTCAGAGTACCCTGCAGCTTACAATCAGTGACCCTTAGTTTCAGCATACATTACGACCATCCAGACAGAATCGCACTGATCCAGTGGTCTGTTGTGTATGCAGGGAACTTTAAAGTGCACACACACACACACACGCACACAGCTTTCCTCACCCACGAGGGACTCCCCATTCACTTCAGTGGAAACAGCCAATCTTTGTGGGAGCATCAACTGGGAAGAGCCATCGTGCAGAAACCTCGTGTGTGCATCAGAGGGAACAAAGGCTCTTTATCAGACTGACTGAGTGTGAATCAGCAAAGAAAACAAATGCTTAAAACCCATTAAGCTCAATTAGACCAAAGTGTATAGCAGATTTTTGTGGGGCTCAAGCATTTTTAATTTTCTCTGGATTGAACTCGCTCTCCTTACACAGATTTATGATAGAAAACGAGGGAGGAGTTTGTATGGTGATTTCAAGACACACACACACCCCACTGCTTTTTTATTGCTGCATTGGGAAGAGAAGGAGGAGAATTGGTTGACAGATATTTAGCTTTTTACAACAAAGGACATATTTTTAGCACACTGCACTAAATGAGAAGTAGACACACAACTCCCATTAACGATAGTGTGAAGTGAATGTGTGGTCTCTCATTCACTGCACTGGAAATTTACCCCTAAGGGTCCACATAAATTTGAGCTGTTGACCATGTGAAATGTTCTTTTATGGGCAATAAGGACACTGAGAGTCAGGAACATGTTTTCTGAAGCTATGGCCACATAACCGATATTTGTCTGCGTAATTCTTCAATTTTTCTAGCCATAACTCTTCATTTTCCCCCTACCCAGATTCCACATAGGTTGCACACATTACTTATATAGACTGCAAAAAATAGCTGAGGGGGAAAAATGATTTTAGTGACTGTATATTTTGTTATCGAATTAGGCCCTGAACTATAATTTGCCATCTCTGTGTTTTGATGAGAAGACCTTTTCTATGTTATCAGACTAATATATCGTGGTAAATTCTGTATATTCTCTTTGTGTAATATATAATATGTGTTCTATAAAAAATGAACTTCAGAGTGTGTGGGGATGGGGGTGGTGGGAGGGGGGGGAAGCAAATACATCCTCTATCTTTTCCTGGAGAAACAAAAGAACTTGCCAGTTTGAAATTGTTTGCTCTTGAATCTTACCTTATATTTGATTATGTAAATAGAGGGGAATTGTACTATGTGGCACACGTCTTTTGGAAAATTTAATTTCTATTCTATGCCTATGAGTCTCAAACCTGAAAATATTAGCAATTGACAATAAAATAGCTGGGTTTTCCTTCAGTGTTATCAAGATGCCTCTCAAATAATGTAGGGAAAGTGCCTTTTAAGGCAGGTTTCCTTCATAACATCCTGGGCCTTTTGCACTTGACAACCAAAAATAAGGGGTGTGAAGTAAACATGGTTTTCCAAAATGCTTTGTAGGATTTCACCTTTATTTCCAGTCTATAGTTTTTAACACATTATTTCCGCCCAGTTTTGAATCCTGCTGCATATATAAATTCTCAAAGGACTTCTTAGTAATCCCTTCAAATACACCAGTTTAAATTGTTTGGAGTCAAAACAAATGTTCTTATTTCCTCTTTGACCTGATACGTTTGGGAACCAGAAGGCAGCAGGTTGAACTATTTAACCAAAGACATGTATCATCCCTCTGCTAACAAATCTTTCTAACCCTGGAAAATGATAAAAAATGAACCTACATATTCAAGAGTTAAAATGAAATGATGGGGCTATTGACCGCCTTTGCCACAGCATGCCCTTTTCCCACACTGTGTATATAGAGCTCTCCACATGTCTCTTTGTACCCAATCATGGTTTCTTCAGATCTAGAAGAAACCACCTGCTGTTATGCAACTTGAATACACACCAAAGTAGGTTGTGAACACACCCAAAGAATTCTGGGCATTGTAGTTTGTTAAGGGTTGCTGGTAATTGTAACTGAATTAGGAATATATTACAGTGCCCAGAATTCTTTGAGGGAAAGAATGTGCTTTGAATGTGGTTCAAAGGTATAATGTGTACACATTCTAAATCTCAGTGACTGGAAATAAGAATATATTTTAAGTACGCAAGTAATAAGTTTGGTTGCAGAAGTATAGCTCTCTAAGGACATCTGTTTGCAGTAGTCTATAATTCATGGCTATCCATACATTTCTTTATATGAAAGGGACCGAAAAACCTCACACAACCCAACTTAAATGTTTGTATAGACCCACTGGAAAAACATATTTTTATGGGTACTGTATTAAAAAGAAGAAACACACTGAAACCACTTTAAGAGATCTATAAAGCGGACCAAGTGTAGTATTGATTCACCCAGATGTATCTTCTATACATTCTAATATTGAAAAGAGGTCTCAACATCACACGCCCCTTCCCTGCCCTCTTCTATATAGAACATAATGGAGGTGTTCATATATTACATTCAACAAGTGTACAAACTATATACCTCTGTGCACCAGTAGTTGAGCTGTACACTTGTAGCGCCACATACATGTAATATTTAATGGGTGTACCTCATTGTGCGCCTATGTGCACCATAGATGAGTTGTACAAATCAACGCTCTTTCATGCAAACACTTGTACAAATATAGGGACAGCTTGTATCTGAATTCAGTACAGCAGTCTGAACAGGGGGATGCTGTGTTTATTTGAATATGGTGTCTTATTGGCTCTGCAAATTCAGACCCCAGGAAATGATAAAGCGTGTTCTCCCTAGCAGAGAGCACGTGTTGCGGTTGGGAACAGGCCACCCTCCAGTGACTAGGCAAATTTAGTTGAATCCCGACCATTTAAATGGTTAAACTGGGTTGCTGGGGTGTTTTGATTGTTGCCAATTCGGAGGAGGGGTCAGAGTCTATATATACAGGGGCCAGACGTTGGCACGGCCTCTTGGCCGTTTTGCATCGGATCACATGGAGCATTGGGACAATCTTCTCATTGTCTGGTTACATTTCTTTATTTCCCCTTTCTTTTAATCCTCTCTAGTCCCTTAAATAATTTAATTCCCCCCTTTTCCTGTTCAATTTCCCACCCCACCCCTTACCCTGCCCTGTAGGAAGATTCTCCCTGTATCTGTGGCTTGCCTTTCCCAATAGTGAGAGAGCCCCCGTTAGGGGCTTTCTTTCGCAAAAAGGTTTCCCCCATTTCTCTTGTTGAAATTGTGGGGCTAGTCAGGGCTGTTCCCAGCTTAGCTGATATCACTTTCGTTTATAGTATCCCCGAAGGTTGGCTTTATGGCTCCCTGTGCCTCCAAGGACTATGAGCACTCTGTATATGCTCTTGAACTATGCTGTTTCTGAACAAGTTTATTTTCTTTAAGTTTGTTTTGCCCTGATAGAGGCGACTGCCATTTTGAGATGAGCCATTGTGGCTTAGTGGCTAAAGTGCAGGACTAGGACCTGGGAGTTCATATCCCCCTCTTAGCCATTGTTATAACAAAACAAAACAAACTGCTCCTTATGGGCTATTCTGTTGCTGGGCAGTTCGGCCCATTTGTGATAAAAGAACTTTGGGTTTCTTGAAGGGGTGCTTCCCTCTAAAAGGGCAAGCAGGGGTACCTGGACAAGCTGTGGGCTACCTCAACTCTGCTATTTCACTGGAAACATTTATGCCTGGCCTAGCAGGTGATCCTAGGGCTTTGCCCTAGAATTCGATGGCCTGGAAGCGTTTCCGGCCTGAATAGTGTCCCCATGTGGTCCATGAAGCATTGGTTTCACTGGGTCAGCGCATAGTGCCGGTAATGCCTAGGTTGCAGGATTGGTCCCTGTATGGGACAGCTGCATGCTCCCCCATTGCTATACCTGGACACTTAAGTCCTTTTGGTGGTTACCTCACTGCGAGGGATGTAATGGGCGCCATGTTTGCAATATGCAACTGGGAGAAAGCACCTTTGCGTGCCCGCATTGCAGTTTGCTCTGTGCGTTGCAGAGCACGGCGCTGCACGGGCTGCAATTGCATTGCATTGCTAGGAGATTTGCAGTTGCATTGCACGGAGGGTGTGTAGTTGCATTGCACGGAGTGTGTTGTTGCATTGCACGGAGTGTGTAGTTGCATTGCACGGAGTTTGTTGTTGCATTGAACAGAGGGTGTGCAGTGCACGGAGTGTGTAGTTGCATTGCATGGAGTGTAGTTGCATTGCATGAAGGGTGTGTGCATTGCAGGGAGTGTGTAGTTGCATTGCATGGAGTGCGTGTGCATTGCAGGGAGTGTGTAGTTGCATTGCATGGAGTGCGTGTGCATTGCATGGAGGGTGTAGTTGTATTGCACAGAGTGTTTTTTGTTTTGCTTTGGTTTTTTGCATTGCACGGAGTGTGTGTGCATTGCACGGAGTATGTAGTTGCATTGAACAGAGGGTGCAGTGCACGGAGTGTGTAGTTGCATTGCATGGAGTGTAGTTGCATTGCATGAAAGGTGTGTGCATTGCAGAGAGTGTGTTTTGCATTTCACGGAGTGTGTAGTTGCATTGCACAGAGGTTTTGTGTGTGCATTGCACGGAGTGTGTAGTTGCATTGCACAGAGCGTGCTTTTTGCATTGCACGGAGTGTGTAGTTGCATTGCATGGAGAGTGTGTGCACTGCACGGAGTGTGTGTTGTTTTTTTGTGTTGTTTTTTTTTGCATTGCACAGAGTGTGTGTCTGAAAAGGAAGCTGGCTTGGCGGCAGCTTGGTTGGGACTTCTTTAGGGGTTCTGGCCAGCGTCGGCCCTGTAAATTTACATATCATGATGGCTGCACAAGATGCCCCCTGCCCAAGCGGGGGCTGGAAGCTGGCAAGCAATAGCTCAATACCTTTTGCCCATATTCCCATTTTATTTAGGGATCCAGTTGGATATCGTTGCTAAAACATACCACTTGGCTATGGAGAAGCTGTCTGCCTTGAAGGAAGTTATTTTGTAATACTTCCTCTGTAGCAAGTGATGCTTCACCAGATCCGATCTTGCTGGGTCACTTAACTAATCTTCCCACTAGGCCAGGCTGCCTAGATTTCACCCCTCCCATATCCAAGAATCTCCTGAGGAGTCTGCTGATTCTCCAGAGAGGAGGAGGCGTGTTCTGGTCTCTACTTATTCTGCTCCAGCACCAAGTCAGTCAGTCAGTGTCGGAGAGGGAGAGAGACTGAGTGTTAGAGATCATGTGTAGAGATAAGGTTGCTGCTAAGGGCAGCTGCAGATACTCAGTGCAGTGCAGCATTTATTTATGCTTAGACCTATTAAGCTCTGTATATAGTTTGTATAGTTGTAGATAGAATAAAGAAGATATTCTACAGAGCTGCTCTCTGAGTTGTTTATATACTCAGACTCTGCTGTACTCTGCTGTGCGACGACTGTCTTTTTGTTGGAGTGAATCCGGTGCTCACAACTCTAAGCTGTGAGTCCACAGCACTTTGACCTGTTCATGTGCAGAAGGTGGTCTCTGGAAGTGCTACCCAGCTCGCCTAGCCCAGTTGGGGCTGAAGTGGATGAGTCCAGTTGGGGCACTGGCTCAAGGGCGATGCTGACAGAGGTCCCCTTACCTTTGTGTATGCCTACCAAATGTGGTGAAGGCAGATATCAGGCGATGGTAGCAATTCCTGAATGTATGCAATAGTAGTTCGCCATGGCAGGATACCTTGAACCCGCTCAGGGATTTTCAGGTTCATGCTGGTGCTGCTGGATCTTTGCCCTTTGGTTTTTATTTCAAGGGCTGCTGGTGTGCAAAGCTATGGCCTCAAGCCTGGTGTGGTGAGGCAATCATGTGACATAACTTTTCTTGAGTTTTCCCCATTGTAGTAGCAGTTCACATGTGGCCCGAGGAGTTCAGTGACCATCGGATCTGCTTTTGGTCTGATAACCAGGTGGTGGTGAGCGTCTTGGCAAAACAGTCCTCATGCTGTAGCACAGTCTCTGCCCCTCCGCTCATGCTTTCGAGCTGCGCCACTTAAGGTTTAATATTGTGCTTTCTACTCTCCAAATTACGCTGACACTATCCGATTTTCAGATGAAGCGCTTCAGATCCTGGGCTCCAGACTCGGCTATTGCCAGACTTTTCCAGTCTTGTGGCATTTTGACAACAATTAGTAATTTCAGAGAGCGGCAGATTCCATTTCCCCTTCTGCTTTTACCTCTTATGGGAAGGCCTGGATGGATTTCTTAGCCTTAAGCTGGCAGTTCTTGGCCATTCGGAAGAATTTGCCCCCATCCTCTGAGCAGATCCTGCAGTATTTGGTCCACCTGCTGCAGATTGGGCATGCGGTTATAACTATCCGAATTCAGTCCGCTGCAATGTCTGTTTCATTGAAGCTTTAATTTTTCAGAGACCCTTGTATAAAGTTTGCAGTGCGCAGGGCCTTGGAAGGTTGGAATAGGCTCCAACCTCATAGGACAGTGGGCAGGAAGTCGGTCAATTTTTACCTATGCAGTATCTGCAACAAGTTAAAACTTGTCTGCGGGTTAAAGATCAAGGTGAGACTCCTTTCAGTAGTCCATTGCATTTTCGCACTGAGGGTTGGGGAAATGGTTGTTGGAGCCAGCACGGGGCCGAGATTCTGGAGGCTTATTGCTTCAGGACTTTTCCTTATCCTTTGGAGCTTGTCATTAGAGCTGGTAACTCTAAAACAGACTTAGTGGGCAGGAGTGCCACAATCAGGCTTCCCGCCACAGGTGAGGAGGGCCCTTGCTCGGTTATGGATAACAGAATATTTGGCTTTTTATTCCCTGGGGGCTGGCCCGCTCCTAGTGCATGAAAATGGGTTCCCGTTAGCCCGGCATCAATGTGCTTACGTCGTGCACCAGTTATTAGAGCCTGCGGCTTGCTTACCGCTGAACACTCCTCATTCCTTACGATTAGGTGCTGATGCAAAGGCTGCACACTGGGGGCCTGTCAGTAGACAGGATTGTGAATACGGGTCATTGGAAGTCTGACGCTGACAAGGATTATATCAGGAAGTGTCACAGTGATGTCTGTGCTGATGCTTGTCTGTTGTTTCCTTTTTTCATAGGAGCAGCTGTGCACATTTGGGCCACAGCATTGTACACTAGGCTGGCAAGCATGTTGACGGGTTTGGACTGGGGCGTCATCTCAGTCTTCCTGCCCATGTGAACATATACTGGATGTCCAGATGGGGAATGCTTTGGGAGGAGATCCTTCCTTTGGTGCGGTCGAGTGTGACCTGTGCAGGTCCTCCCGCAGTGCTGGTGGTACAGCTGGGCGAGAATGTTTGCTGTCTTCCTCCAGCATAAGTTTGCATTCCTGCATGCAAGAGGGCTTGGATTGAGTTGATGGCAGCTCTCCCTGGACTCAAAATAATTTAAGGCATTGGTTCAAGGTGGTCTGGAGGGGGGGTTGGAGCACCTGTCCCCTCCAATGCGCAAAGATGTTCCATTAAGGGAATCCAAGGATTTGCCATGCTTTTGTCGACCCCTTTTGAGGGGTAGGGCCATGCAAGAGTCCCTGGGAGCATTTGGGGTGAGCTTGAGTCTGATCCTGGTTCATTCCTCCCCCATGCTGTTTATTGGAACTGACGATATGGTGGGGCCCAGTCGTCAGTGCTGCCCTGCTGAGGTCAGGTGCAGCTAGTCGGGAACCAATGCCTAGACAAACTACCACCGAGCAGGCCAGAAAGCATGTTAATAAGGCGGTGGATAATAGAATAAAATAAATAAAGTAAATAAAATAACAAATAAAATAAAATAGGTCCTTGCTTTAGGTGGTTCTGTAATATTGCACCCTCCTAATTTTCTTCAAGGCTATTGCCCTCTTTAGGGCAGATGGGGTGCATCTTTCCCCTATGGGGAACGACACCTGGCGGGATGCGATTGCCTTGGGATTCATTACTCCCCCACAATGTTTGCTGGTACTGATGATATGGTGGGGCCCAGTCGTCAGTGCTGCCCTGCTGAGGTCAGGTGCAGCTAGTCGGGAACCAATGCCTAGACAAACGTACCACCAAGAAGGCCGGAAAGCATGTTAATAAGGCAGTGGAAATAAAATACAGGTCGTTGGAAATCGAATGCATTCAAAGATTATGTTCGTTAACATTATTGGTGTCTTACAATTTTTGCTTGTTTCATCTTATTTATCAGGTTTAGCGGTGACCCGTGTTTGGATTGTGGGGCACAGTATCGTCCATTGGGCTGGCGTCGCAGCACGGCAATCTGGATTGGGTCCAGATTTCGGCTTTCCTCCACATATTCGCTTGTCTTGGCTGTCCAGACGTGGGATGTGCTGGTCGGAGTTCCTGCCAAGTATCCGGAGGCAGTTGCTCTTGGAGGGGCCGCCAGCTGCTATTGTGGTGCAGCTTGGTAAGAACGACCTGGTGCCCATGGACTGTTTGTCACTACGTGCTGCAATTTTGGGTGACCTGGAGACGCTGCGTGCAATGGTGCCGACAGCGAAAAATTTTTGGTCAAAGCTTTTGCAACGCTGCGTTTGGAAGGGCAGTCGTTGCCCGGCTGCCACTGAAAGGGCCCAAAAACGCATCAATTCTGCTGTGGTCAAAAAAGTTTTGGAGCTGGTGGCGATGCAATTTCCCACCCCGAGATTCTTTTTGAGAGGCCATCCTTTTTCCAAGCTGATGGCATGCACCTTTCCGCTTCAGGGAATGAGGCTTGGATTGGTGCGGTGGTGACCAAGCTGAGGTCTTGGTTGGGGCTGTGAGTGGTTTGGCGGTGAGCTGAGGGCTCCATGGCGGTTAGGCACTGGTTAAATTGGTGCTTGGAGGGGTAAGTGCCTACCCCTCCAAATGATGCGAATGGGAATTCCGTTAAAGGAAATCCAGGGGCTTGCCATTCTTTCGTCCTTGTCCCCGGAGTCGGACTTGGGCCGTGCAAGCCCCAACGGAACATGAGGGTGAGAGGTGTGGGTCTGTGTCCCAGCTTCATCTCTCACCCAATACTTGTTTCCCACGCTGGCTTCCGCTGGTATCCGGAAGGCCAGCTCTGTCCCTGAGGGCAAGGACAGATAGTCGGAACCAGTGCCTAAGCAACCACTCACATTTTTGTATTTGAATAAAGTTGTGGCCAAAATTATGCCAAAAACCTTAAACAAAAATTGATGTGTGAAGTGTGAATTATTGGGGGGCTACTGTGACTCAACACGCAAAGCGTGTTCTCCCTAGCAGAGAGCACGTGTTGCGGTTGGGAACAGGCCACCCTCCAGTGACTAGGCAAATTTAGTTGAATCCCGACCATTTAAATGGTTAAACTGGGTTGCTGGGGTGTTTTGATTGTTGCCAATTCGGAGGAGGGGTCAGAGTCTATATATACAGGGGCCAGACGTTGGCACGGCCTCTTGGCCGTTTTGCATCGGATCACCCGCCCTCCCTCCCTTTAATAGGGGGGTTTTTTATTTAAGCTGATCGCTTGACCTTGCTATGCCTGTCATGGTGTCGTTCGCCTTGGTGCGGGGGCACGGTAGGAATTTTGCCATCTGGCTGATTGGCTGGTGCCATTTGGTTTTTGCCTACTGCGTAGCAAATCGTCACAACTTGTAAGGTTGGCGGTTAGGCACTGGTTAAATTGGTGCTTGGAGGGGTAAGTGCCTACCCCTCCAAATGATGCGAATGGGAATTCCGTTAAAGGAAATCCAGGGGCTTGCCATTCTTTCGTCCTTGTCCCCGGAGTCGGACTTGGGCCGTGCAAGCCCCAACGGAACATGAGGGTGAGAGGTGTGGGTCTGTGTCCCAGCTTCATCTCTCACCCAATACTTGTTTCCCACGCTGGCTTCCGCTGGTATCCGGAAGGCCAGCTCTGTCCCTGAGGGCAAGGACAGATAGTCGGAACCAGTGCCTAAGCAACCACTCACATTTTTGTATTTGAATAAAGTTGTGGCCAAAATTATGCCAAAAACCTTAAACAAAAATTGATGTGTGAAGTGTGAATTATTGGGGGGCTACTGTGACTCAACACGCAAAATATGGTTTAGATTGATGACTCATCAAGTTTTCGTGTTAAGATACAGCAAATGTAGTACGTCTGAGGCTTCAGGTTACATTGATGTAAAGCAAAATGTTTAAAACTTCGGGCCTAAAAAGCCCTGCCGTCTCAATTTCTTGTGGATTTTTCCCGCTGTCACACCTTGTAAGGTGTCAGTACATACTCTTGACAGCCAAATTTTAAAATGATTGCACTAGAATCCCAAGAACACTTTCACAAAAAGTCTTCCTGTTGAAATCAGTATACAAACTTGTAAGTGCTTTCAGGATCATAGCATTTAGCACCTGCACATATGCTGCAATTTCTGTGCATACACCACACAAATAAAGAGAAGTGTTAGCAATCTGTTTAAAAAATGCCATCACTTTAGTTGCAAAGGAGATGTTACAATCTTGATGTCATTTTATGCAGTCGGTTGTAAGTTAAAGACAAAAAGAGGTGTTTAAGGTGCAACATTAAAACAGGATGTGTGAGTGTGACTTGAAAGGAAGAGGAGAGAAATGAAATTCATGATAAATGGGACAATCAGCATTACTAGAGCAGTCACTGACTGTGAGAGTCAATGTCAAAGGTCAAAAAGGAGGCGAGATTTGGAAGAGCGGAGAAACGAATAAAAGGACAGATAAGTAGCACAGCACAGGAATGGATATGAGCAAGCCAGTCAGCAACCCAAACGGCTGTTTTTGAAAGCATTTGGCTTCATGCAATTTGTTTACAGTGTACATGCTTAGAGCTGAAATATGCCAGACAAAGAAGCCATTTGTTTAGAGATGTCAGTGGCTAAGACCACATTCATAAGCAATACTTGGAAGTAAATCCTATTAAATTCAAGTTAGGCCTGAAGCCCTTAAGAACGCCCTTTTGAAAATATAAATGTAGGTGATAAGATTGGAAGATAGGAAGCATGCATCATGAAGTCAAATAATTGCCCTTAGAACAATTAAATTAGGGCTTTATATCGGAATGGTTTGATGGCACCCAGTTTCCATAGTGTATGTTAACAGATGCAGCCTTTTGTATCTGTATTACACATCTAGGCCAGAGAAGCATAGCAAGGGCCACACAAGATAACTGCAGAGCTGGCATTTCCCCTCTCCGCTCCGCCCAAAGCATTCACTTGATACATAATGCAGGTTGGGGTAACATCATTGCATTGGGGCAGGAAACCTGAAAGCCAGTTCAGGCAATGCTTGTGAGTGCTACCAAAATGGGTTTCCTATACGATCCATTTCTTCTATTGGACAAACCGAGTTTGACTCTAGAGTGTATTGTTTTTACTAAATCTATATCCAGTCACAACTCAATGAGTAGAAAAATCTGTGCAACTGATGGGAAGTGGCACTAAGGCTACACACCTGCACCCACTTTCCTGGCAGTAAATTCCACTGAAGTCTGTGGTGCTTTCCTCTGAGCAGAAAAGTATAGGATTGCATGTTTAAGTCTTACTTTCTGTATTATTCACGGATGGTCAAAGCTCTAAAGTGAGAGAAATAAATTCGCATAACCAAAAAGTCATGTGGCGAAAAGTCACCTGGGGATAGCTCAGCTGGAAGAGCATGAGACTCTTAATCTCAAGGTCAAGTCCCACGTTGGGCAAAATATTCCTGCAATGACCCTCATGGTCCCTTCCAACTGTACAATTCTATGATTCAGCGTTCTGTCACTCAATTCTCCTGGTGTGGTATAGTTGTTAGGGTGTTGGACTAGAACCTGGGAGACTGGGGTTCAAATTCCCAATCACCACGAAGCTCACTGAGCGACCTTGAGACAGTCACCATCTGTCAATCCTACTCTGCCTCACAGGGCTGTTGTGAGGATAATATGGAGGGGGAGAGCCATTTATGCCACCTCAAGCTCCTTAGAGAAAAGGTAGGATATAAAAATCTAAAGAAAAGTATATACCAGGCATCTCAAATTCCCAGCATCAAATGCAAAATATGAATCATGCAAGGTCTTAAGCGCTTTCAATGTATTATTTCCAGATTAATGCTTGACTGTTGGAGGGAATGTGAGTCCTGCGGTAAATACTGCCATTTATGTTGGGAGTGCCCACTAGTAAGTGTTCAGTGGCCTTGGGAGAGTGTGTTTTGACTATACACAATTTTGCCTTTATGCTCTGCCTCTGGATATTAACCCCCATTTAAGTTGAGAGTCCACTGTAGTTGGAAGCTATTCACATAACCACCTGCATGCCATCAAGAGATGTCCACACATGTGTATGTCTACCTGCTTAGAATGCTGAAGTGGGGTCTAAAACAATCGAAATAGAATTCAGGAAGATAGGGGCAAGGATTCTAAATACCCATAAAAGTGCAGTAAAACAGATCCTATCCCCTTGCTAAAGCTATTCTGGCACAAACAAAAGCTTGTGTTTCAACTGCTAAAACATCTTCCTTTCAATGCAACCTAAATAAAGTTGTTCACTGCTGCCATAGCAGTATCTAAAATCACCCAACCCCCACCTTTAGCTACCTTTATTTTTTCCTCGCCACATGGTTGTGCTAGTCCTGGGGGGGGGGGTCTGAAGAAAGGAGGATGTCCTCAAGATGGAGACATTACTGTTCTGATCTCCTATTCATCCTTTTCTGTTCTCCCATGTGACTTAGTATTGTGCCTCTGGACTTATTCCAAGCAATTGTAAAAGAGCCACCTATTTAAAAACCTCAAAACTTATGTCAAGGGCTGGACTAAGAACTGCAGGCAGCTTGCAGCGTCACTTGTGCTGGTGCTGGAATCCAAGCATCTTGTCCTGTGCTTTACTGCAACTGTACACTGGAGCACAGGAGTGGGATGTAGATCAGCTTAGTGTAGGCTAAATAAATATTAATTTCCCACTTGTGCATATTATTCCTATGCAGAACAGCTGGAGATTTCTTTACCAGCAAAGCCATTCTGCACCTAAGGCTTGACAGGAAGTGGCATGTAAATAGCAGTTGGTCAGATGTAACCAAAACACACCGACTTTAATTAATCCCATCTAGTGAGTGTAGAAAACAACAACAACAACAACAACACTTTTATTATTTGAACCCTGGGTTGTCCCAGCCATTCTGGGTGGCTTCCAACAAATATAAAAGTACAGTGGTACCTTGGGTTACAGACAGTTCAGGTTACGTGTTTTCACGTTACGGATGCGCCGAAACCCGGAAGTACCGGAATGGGTTACTTCTGGGTTTTGGCGCTCACGCATGCACAGAAACACTAAATCACGCTTTGAGCATGTGCCGAATCACGTCACATGCGTGCACAGACGCGGCGCTGCGGGTTGCGAACATGCCTCCTGCACGGATCACTTTCACAACCTGAGGGTCCACTGTATTATAATAAAAGATCAAACATTTAAAACTTCCCTATACAGGGCTGCCTTCAGATGTCTTCTAAAAGTTGTATAGTTATCTACCTCTCACTGACACTTGATAGGAGGGCATTCCACAGGGTGGGCACTACTACCAAGAAGGCCCTCTGCCTGGTTCCCTGTAACTTCACCTCTCTCAGTGAGGGAACTGCCAGAAGTCCCTCGGAGCTAGACAATGACTTTCTGTTCCTTTAAATTTCCAGTTTCTGTATGATGCCAAAAGATAAATTACTATAAAAAGGTCAACCAAACTGTTCAAGGGACTGAGAATTTGTAAAGGGGAATAATGACATCTGGACATTTATTTATTTTTTAATCTGGCAACAACAGCTTCTGCAAAAAAGGGTTTGTTTTTCTTTTGGCAGCACTTAAAGGCATAAAGCATGCTCTAGAAATTTTAAAAAGTGATTTTCCCAATCTTTAATTTGATTTTACTTTATTTCCTTTGTTTTCTCTTGCTATAAATTGCATCGCGTTGAAGGCAAGATCGGTGCAGAATTGAAATGCTGGACACTGAATTACAGGGAAAGCAAAGATCTTGTTTGCCTAATACACTTCACACTTAAGTGGCATTGTTTTTCCTGCACACCGTAATAACTGGAGATCTCTTCAGATATTCAAATGCACTGCCAGGAAGAATACTCTCCCTCTCCCTCCCTCCCTGGAGTTTTCAGATATTCCCAGAGAACATTCTAGTGTTGCTGATATGGCTCTTGTCTCTTTCCCCCATGATATTAGCAGTCAAATTCTGCAAAACAGCAATGTCTTTTAATTGTCTTACAGCCTGATTAATCCTTGGTGTACATTTTTAACACAGAGATATCTTGTGACATGCTGCACAGTGCAATAACTCCAGGTGGCCCGAGGATGTTTTAAATGTAACTGTTATTAGCACCTATATTCCTTTATTAACACAGTTGAGGCTGGGTCTTGATCCACTTCAAGTAAATGACAAAAGTCCCGCTGAGTTTGCTCAGGTTCGGTTCCTAACAATACAGCATTATAATAAGCTACAGCTGAGCTGAAAACAATGCTGTGTGCACCTAGTTCTAGCTTCCGGTTTTTTTTGTTTTTTGTATCCACGATTTGCTTATTCTTAAGGGCATAACATCCTTATTACTGTGTAATCCCCATAACAAGTGTGTACAGCCATAATCACTACCTTTCCTTGATTCCCTAGGGAGACACTGTAGACAGCATACTTATCAGAATGACACCCAAAGAGCAGCTGGGGTGCAGTGCATGACACGTCCCTCTCCACTCCAAAAAACATAGAGAAGAAACAAGTTTTGGCTTGAAACACTTGCTCTGAAAACTTTGTGTAAAATTATGCACACAGAGAGACTGGAGTATGAAATAAAGGAAGTTTACTTATAGCTTAGCACAACTGTTACACCATGATCTGGTTCAGATTCATGCCAGTAAATCATGTAATCATGGGATTGCACCCGTTGTTTCACTCTACATTTTGAGGAAGTGAAAACAGAGGCACACCTGCCTGCCATGCTAGGGTGCTATACACACATGCATGCTACACGTGTGGAAGATGAGAGCAGGCCATCCTTCAATTCCCATACAGTGGTACCTCGGGTTACATATGCTTCAGGTTACAGACACTTCAGGTTACACACTCCGCTAACCCAGAAATAGTGCTTCAGGTTAAGAACTTTGCTTCAGGATGAGAACAGAAATCGTGCTCCGGCGGCGCGGCAGCAGCAGGAGGCCCCATTAGCTAAAGTGGTGCTTCAGGTTAAGAACAGTTTCAGGTTAAGAACGGACCTCCGGAACGAATTAAGTACTTAAGCCGAGGTACCACTGTATTAGCTTCATGTATGCATAGAGCCCATGCGAGCTCAGGTCTTGTGGAGCGGCTTTGTAAGAGTAGGTTCAGCAAGATTGGTGGGTCTTTCAAAGGAGGGCTCCGCAAGATCCAACCATCAGCTGATTGTCTGGTCTCGAGGAACACTTTGTGGGCATAAAAGGGTCACTGACAAACACTGTGATGTCAGGTGACTGACAGCTGGGTGGCTCTGCCCACATGCCAAAGTTGGGAGGTGGGGAATATAACAATCTGGCCCAATGGCCAGATCCAGTCTCCCACCCTCATAAAGTTAAGCCACCCAGAGTGGCTGGGGCGCCCCAGTCAATCGAATAGAAATATCTAGGATCTCAAAATAACCCTTTCCTGGTCTGGTGCCTGCTGTCTTTCATTGCTGCTAGTATGTCTATATATTGTGATGTATCAGCTTGAATATCTTGTGTGCAGTTTTGACTTGGAGCTCCTTGTGTAAAAAATGTGGCGCTTTCAAAGCTATCTCCCTATTTTGCCTTGATTTCAAGGCGCGCGCACACACACACACACACACTTCCTATCTAAGTAAATTTTCCATCACAACTTGAATTTAAATATTCTAATAAATTTGTTTTAGAAATTCTTACAGCTCCCTTGTGCAATTTGTAGGGAAACACTCTGATGCGTGTGCGTGCGTGTGTTTTTCCTGGGAGATGGAGATTTCTTTGTGCTTGGGGTGACTGATTGAATTTTACCTGAGCTAAATTATATTTGCACATTCTGGTAATTGCAAAGGGCCACACAGAGGAAACAAAGCATTGGCTGCTGTTGTACAGGGATTTCCCCAATGTATAATTTCAAATTGATATGAAAAAGGCCTTGCTATGCATTAATAATAGCAGAAAATGTAACTTGCTTGCCCGCAAAACAAGCTATAGACCTCAGGTGGATAGCATTTATTGTTAGCATGGCTATTTTCGATTGCACACCTTCTGGAATGCAAAATAAAAGGTTTATGTTGAACGGATCACTTTACTCCTACATGACACGTGTCTGCATTATGCACCATATCTCACTGCTTCTCCCTCTCTTGCTACACAGGTAACTGGCATCTTATGCTTATTTCACTTATGCGATTGCAGCTTTATGTTGATTACCCAAAATTAAAAAAGGACGGAAAAGTGGGAAAGCCCCCACCCCTCGAAAGGGCTGCCCGAGAGCTTGCAGGAATGCTTGTGAGACATCCCCAGAGCTTGGGAAGCAAGTTGGGGATGGGTGGGTTAAAAGCCCTCCAGCTTCAGACAGGTATGGATGGTTGCATGGGGCCATTCCGGCAGCCGTTCCAGCTTTTTGCAATTTTGCTGGTGCTCAGGACAGCTGGAAACGTAACCCCTGCAGAAGCTGTAGCTTTCCTGTTGTAATGGAATGGACTCTTACTATAATTTCTTGCAAATTTGAAATTTGGCACATGGCTGGATGCTTCAATATAAAATACTTTCCTATCAAAACTCAAGACTTTGAGAGGTCCAGAATGGGCCTTTTCTGCAGTGGCTCCCCATCTGCGGAATACTCTCCCCACAAAGGTTCACCTGGCGCCTTCCTTATATACCTTTAGGCGCCGGACAAAAATGTCCCTCTTTAACTGGGCCTTTGGTTGATTTGATTGACATCCTATGCCCTTTTAAAATGGGGGGTGGGTGGGTTATTTAATTGTTGTTGATTTATTTTGATTATATACTTTGTGGTTTTATATTCTGATTTTATCCTCTGAAACCTGTGGGTATAGGGCGGTATATAAATTCAATTAATAATAATAACAACAACTGAGAGCGGAACCCCTCGTGTTGCTGATAATGCCAAGGTTGTGGGTTTGGCTCCTGTATGGGCCAGCTGCATATTCCTGCATTGCATGCCCACAGATGCTTGTGTATATACTTCCCTCATCCGTATGCTTGAAAAGGACTTGGAAGCTTACACTGTTAGGCATTGTTCTCATTTCTGCATCAGGTGTACAAACCACTCAAGGTTTGTAAGACTTTTCATTCTGCATCAATTCCCAGTTGAGGCAAGTTAAGGGTTTTGCAATTCTTTAATTGAATGGGGATTGAGAAACTGTAACCTGCTCAGGGGCATCCAGTGATTCTGTGACCATTCTGTTGCATACTTTACTGAAGTGCGTCCACAGGAGAAGAAGGAAAAAAGGAAGGAAGGGACTTATAGAATATGTGTTTGAGATGGAATTAGCTGTGAGAGAATCTCAATATGACACCCTTCCACGTTGCATTATTTCCCTTGATATGTTTGTGATGCTGTGTCACTGTGTGTTGACATTTGCTCATAATTATACGGTGTATGGCACAAGCATCAACTATGTGATGTCTCCATGTCACACTACAGAAGGATTTTGTGACTTTGAAATTCCCATCAGAGACCTGAAAGCCAGCTTCACAGAAGTCAAAATATGACAAAACTGAAGTGAGCCAAGATTTCACTCAGTTCTTCAAAGTTGAGTATCACTTTTCTAGTGGAGCTGCTTCTCTCTGGTTACTCTGTTTTCTTTTTTGTTTGTGATCATAATTGGATATAAATAGCTTCCAAAGGGAAACGAGTAGCCCACAAAGTTACCACTAACGTTTCTGCTAAATTTTCTCAGGCAAAAATGTTGGACCTTCAGCTCCAGGGAAGCAGCAATAAAACTTTTATATTTCATGAATGGTGCAAATAATTGTAGCCCACACTGATGTCTCTACCATAGAAGCATCTCACATATATCAAGAGTACAGAGATCATTTACCACTCCCTTTTTGATCCGGGAAATGTAAATGCATTGTATTAAATTCTTACATTCTTCTCCATTTTTCTCTCTGAGGTCCTGAAACTCCTAAACACATTAACTTGGGAATAGCACTGAAATGAAATGACTGAAACATGCAAAATCTAGTTTGAATGATAGTTCCTGAGCTCTCTATGTGTAAAGAAGCAAAATTATGTGGAAGAGGATTCACTAAAAGGTTATTCCAAATCAGTTTTTGTGTGTGTATTGTGTCATAATATAATTTAGTCACTAGATGGCACTGGACTTTGTTGTATCTGGGTGGACTTCCTGTGTTCTGTTCTAGCTGGAGAGAGGCAATAAAGTTATTGTTTAGCTTCCTCAGTCATGTGTCCTCTAAGCCTTCTGGGACACTCAGGATATTGAATTCTGTGAAAAATAATGAAATTCTGCTTTTTTAGTAAATGAACAGTTCCAGTCTCCGAATACAGGGGTATAGATACCAAAACTACAAAATGCATGGAAACTAATTCAGTTGTAAAGGGTGCACTATAAATTGTGGCTCATCTTATGTGTAGATATGGCATATTAAATGTCAATGTATATGTGGCAACATATAACATAATGTCTATAAATGTATTGGAATTTACAAATATAGACCTGACCCAGCTCTAGTTGCATGGAACAAGTGTTAGGCATTTGTAGTCCCAACTGCATTAAAAGACCATTCAGTGGGACTTGTGTAACCATTGCAGTACTGGTATATGTAATGGCCCCTGACCCTGACCACTCACATTATCCTGAGGAAGATACAGTTGAGGAAGAAATATAGGCTGGTTCACTGGAGGGTTTAGCCCCTTCCCTGGGCCCTCCTGATCATAATACATAGTCCTCAATAACATCCCCATTCCTTCCCAGTTGTAGAAGTCAGCACTTGCATAACCGGGCAAGGGCCCTTCATCACAGCAACCTCCTCAAGTTGCCATGGCCAAGTACAGTACATGCCTTGCCAGCCAACACAAGGTCTCAGTTGGCCCCAGCTATTGGCTGACACACATTCTTTCTAAGCTCAGCCAGTAGGAGCTGGCCAGGGTCCTGACCTGCATAGGCACCTGTTTTGAATTTGCTTGGGCTCGACCTTTGCCTGACTTGACTTGACCTGCTTGATCTATATATCGCTTCCACTTCCTCTGTGTACTCAAGCCTCAGCAGAACAGAATGGAGAGCTGTATCCACATCTTTCCTGTAAATTAGCACATGGTTTCCCGTTTAAACGATTACCTTTTAAAAAAATGAAATTAAATGCTTTTCCGATTCATTTTCTACACCAGTCTTCTTTGCTGTATTATCACAGGCCTGGCTCCCAAGTGTTCTCTCAGAAATACGTACATACTTCTTATGGAAGAGGAGTGGGATGAGAGTTTCTGAT
This sequence comes from Podarcis bocagei, assembly GCF_964188305.1. Lineage (NCBI taxonomy): Eukaryota > Metazoa > Chordata > Lepidosauria > Squamata > Lacertidae > Podarcis > Podarcis bocagei. The sequence continues at coordinate 36,456,451 of NC_138133.1, read as the reverse complement.
GAGTTCTGCTCTGATTTCAGGATCTCAGAAGTCTATGCCTTAGGCCTTGCCCTTCATTCTGCTGTCTCTCAGGGTGCCATTTTCACATGAAGTAAAGTTTGGGTCTTTGATCCTTACATCTAATAATTCCTTGCCTTGGGCTGATCACTTGAGTCAATCCCACTGGGATTGCCCACACTTTTTCTCTTACTGTTTAAGGCTCATGCCACTGAAGACTGGTTGTAAAGATAGAGTTAGGGTGACCTCATTATAAAAAGGGCAGAGTTTCTGTCCTCTCACAAGTTCTCAAGCATAGCAACTTTCAGCATTTTCCCTTCACTGATGTCTCTGAAACTTAGGTCTACCTTAAGGTTCTTGAAGGAACAGGAGTCCAATCCTTTTCCAAATATGGTCAACCTATTTAGCGCATAAGTACAGCAATTTGAAAGTGCACATCAAAGACTGTTCCTGTGTGTGTGGTTCTGTAAATTATCAAGGAAGAAAGGATGGGTGAACCAAACTCCCCTCCCCTTCCACTGTAATAAACAAAGGGAAAACCTGGAGAGAAAAGTTTGAGGATTCCTCCATCAGGATTACATGTGCATCTTCACAAGAGAAATGTGCATGCTCCCTCTGAGCATATTATCTGGAAAGCACAAAACAAAAGGAAAGGAAAAAGGAAGCACAAATCACTCGAGCTTCCTCCTTCAGTGCTTCTTGGTAAGTCTTCCAGAGAAAATGGCAAAATATTTATCTCTGTGGTATGTAAACACGTGTATTGGTTATAAACTAAGTCCCTTGCTTCCGAAGAATACCTCCTGGTTAGTCTTAGGCCAGTCTTAATGCTAGGAAAGGAAGGCATTGAGGCATGGAGGCCTCTCACTGGTTTCAAATTTACCATGCTAAAGGCTCAAGGAAATTGGTCAGAGAGCTGATTTATCATCAAAGTCCTACTGAGCATCTTGCTTTTCTTTGTGCCCATTCATAAACCTCTGCTTTTTCTTAATTTATATACTGTGGAATGAAATAACTGCAAACTCCCAGTGGCTTTCCCTTTTTATTGTCAATGTGCTAACGCTTACCAAAATCACTACAGTTATTAAACAAGGATGGTGACAAAAGTTGTGACAAATGCCAAATATATTCTTAATTCTTAAAAGGGATAGTATTTTGGAGAGAGCTATCTCGGATGAGATCGTAGCATTTATCGTAGCAAAAGCTAGACGCCAGAAGTGTCGCTCATATAATACTTAGACAGCTGGTCAATTTGTTGTTGTTGTTTCAACTTTCCTTTCCTTTAAAACAAGTAGGGGTGGGGGAAAGAAAGGTACTTTTTATGAAGGATACATCTCCTTATGAAGATAATGCAAGCCTTCTGAATCAGGCCAATGGCTCATCTTGTCCAGCAACATTTTCTCACAGTGGCTGATGATATTCCTCTGGGGAGCCAGCAATCTGGACATGAGTGCAACAGCACTCTCTCCAGTTACAAATCCCAGCAACAGTGGAGGAAGAACGTAGCCATTGTGGCTAGTAACCACTGAAAGCCTTGACCTCCGTGAATTGGTCTAATCCTCTTTTAAAGCCATCCAGGTTGGTTGTTGTCCCCTTCCTCGTGTGGAAGTGAGTTCTATTGTTTAACAATGTGCCTACCTGCAATGCGCCACTTTTGCAGGAATAGGAAAACTGATAGTTAAGAGCATGAATTGCACACTCTTAAAAAAAACCAAACCCAGTTCTTCTGTTGAATGACTTTCCTTTGCTTTACTATATGCTTATTTTAAAATGCCTGTGTTGAGATAAACACTGGAATTGATGCAGTGCACAAGACATACTAGAGGTAATTTCTGGCACTAGCAATGGAAGTTGCAGAAGTTCCGACATCATAAAGCTCTGGCATCAAACAGAGGTGCTAAGTTTTCATGAGCAAAGTGCTCAGGTTTGTCCTCAACTGGCCTTCCATTAATCAGCTTGCTGCTGCTGCAGGAACTAGAGAGGTTAGGGAGCAGAACCGCTCCAGGAAGCAGCAGTACAGTGTTTGGGCTTTTTTATTTGTGATCGCAATTTGATTGAGTGGCACTGCTAGCTTATTTGCAGCCGTATACTTTTAAAACCAGAGCAGCTAGCTAGAATGGAAAGTGTTTGTTGAAAGTCTATTAAAGGTTTATAGCCTCCTCTCAACAATTATATTGCTATTAAAGAGGCTATTGCTCCACAATTTAATGACATCCTATCATAGTGTGATACTGAAAATGCACAAAAAATAAGTCAGGAGAAACAGTTCAAATGTTAACTTTGTGAAGCAGGCCACTTGCGATATGTTCCAGAAGATGAAATGGAAACCATCCCCACATCTCTCACCTGTAATGATTAGTGCAGGAATGGACAAGGGTCCCAAGGGACAAATGTTCTTAGCCTAATTTCAGCTTGGTAGCCTAGAAGGAGGGCATTGGGGGGCAAAGAAAGGCTACCACTGATTGTTCATATGGAATTAGGCAGTCCTTAGTCTGGTTCTTCTATTTGTTTCACACAACCAGCAGCATCTGGAATCCAACAGCATCAAAGGTTCCCTATTGTTGATGTAGACCAATTGCTCATCAGATCAATTGTCCCTTGTAGATCATAAGATTGGTTTTGCATCTAGTGCCTCTTATGGACTGCAGCTTAAATACAGACTTCGATATATTTTTCCTACTGCAAGTGCAGCCTTGATTGCAGTTGTCCCACGATAAAAATCCCTACTTGAAACAGGACTCGTTCTCCTTGGATTTTAGCAGATTTGGCACAAACTCCCAGTGGGAGTCACTGGAGCAATTGTTTTGTAGCCATTAATTGTGTAATATAAATGCAGGTGTCAATGTACAAAATAACAGTGATTTCAAAACAACTTTCACCTAGAATAACTTATTGGGAGTAATTCTGCTTCCTTAAATGAAAAAGAAAAGAAAAGTTCCATATGGGTCAGAGGTGATGATGGCCTGTAAGATAATGTCCCCAAAGCTATAAAGCAATTATTTCTTTTTAGAAAAATAATTCTCACATTTTAATATACATTTTATGACTTTGGCTGAAGGGCAGGAAAGTGAGCTCCATTTGAATCCTTGTAGTTGAAGAAAATAAATTCCACTCACCTCAGTTTCAAGCTACTATCCTTAGATGTTTTAGGATGTATGCCATTCAACAAATGATCTAATGACCCTCTCTCAAACGCACAGAGAGGCACACAGAAAGCAGCACCCAGAATGATTTCAGCTTCCTTGTGAGTTCAGCGGGCTTACTTCCTAGCATGCACCCATAGGATTGCATAGAGTTGGTTTGCAAAACACAGTATGACAAACTGTAATTTAGTAAAAGGTAAAGATAAAGGACCCTATGGGGTTGCGGCGTTCATCTCACTTTCAGACCGAGGGAGCTGGTGTTTGTCCACATACAGTTTTCCAGGTCATGTGGCCAGCATGACTAAACTGCTACTGACGCACGGAGGACAGTGACAAGTGCCAGAGCGCACAGAAATGCCATTTACCTTCCCACCGGAGTGGTACCTATTTATTTACTTGCACTTTGATGTGCTTTCAAATTGCTAGGTGGACAGGAGCTGGACAGAGCAACAGGAGCTCACCCCGTTGCTGGGATTTGAACCATTGACCTTCCGATCTGCAAGCCCAAGAAGCTCAGTGGTTTAGACCACAGCACCGCCCGTGTCCCTTTGTAACTTAGTAAGACTGAGAGAATGTGCAGGTTCCTAGATAAGAGCTCACAGCTACCCCAGTCCCTTTCCCCTCTATCCCAAGTTAAACCAAAATTTTGCATTATGTGTCATCCAAACCAGGGCTCGTGGTTGAGCTCGCTTCTCAGTAAGCCCAAGTGTAACCATGAGTCCCAATTCAGATACCATGTCAAGCCAAATCTTGACTTAGCTTGCTAGGGTGCTAAAAAAAGACCAGGCTGGCGAGAAGCAGCTCCTCCTCAGGACCTCGCACGTTTTCACAGTCTTAAGTTAGGCTTATTGTATCATATGAACTAGGTCATTGTCAGGTTATCAGTTTAAGAATATCAATATTAATACAGTATTGTTTTTTTAAAAGGATTGGGTGAAGGAACATGTTGCAGTCACTGCTCTCAGGTTGCAAAGAAAGCTGCTTGCCTAAGCAAAATATAAATTTGAAACAGTATATGTAACACGGACCTGTTGTTTTGTTTGGGGAGCAAAAATGGTGGGGAAACTCTGGCTGGACCTCCAAATGAATCTGAAGGTGTCTAGCACAAGCAGATGGCTACTTCCACTCACACAAGGTGTGTGTGTGCCCATGATTTCTTCTGACCCTTTATGTCTGCAGTCACACCATTTCCAAGAATCCCCTGACCCTTAAGACTTCACCTTACGGAAGGCATTGAAGGCTGCAGGGGAGAGAAAGGGACACAAAAGCTCTGTTTTGCCGTTGGAAAGCTGTTTAATGTTCTGAGGGGTTCGAACCACATACGTTAAGATAAATGACACCTCAGAAGTTTATTTCTGCCAAATGCTCAGATACTTCCCCATCCCCAGTAGCTGGGAACCACTGTCCCGTGTGAAAACATTTCCACTTCTTCTGTCTAATTTGTCACATTGTTACCCATTTCACTGTGGTAGATTTTATGCTAAATGAACCAAAGGCCTTTCCTCGACTAGGCCCTTTAAATTACAACTTGACTGATGCCTGCTGTAATGTTCTAAATCTGGAGTGCTGTTTGCTCATCAAGCGGCTTCATAATTAGCAGCAGTCCATGTGGTATCCAGGCAAGAGAACATCAGATCAGGTTTCATCTTTATTCTGCAGCCAATGTCATCTCTCTCACTAATTGAAAGGGTTTCCCCCGGACTGGCAGCTACATTGCACTGTGCTTTGAGGTTCAGTCCCTTTGCAGTCTACATTCTGGTTCTGAATTTGACCATGTAACACTCGTGAATGGAGTTAGTTGCTGAGCACGCTTTGGTAGTAGCTTAGCGTCGTGACTTTGCCTACTAATTTTGGGTGGTTGATAAGCATGCATCTGCTTGCGGTACACGTCAGAACATGAGCTTTGCCACAGGGTAGACCAGCTTCAGATGTGGCGCATTAAGTGCAGTATTTGGTTTCCCCCATCTCTAATGTTGCCTCTCACATAAGCATATAGTTACTTGCAGTTTCAGCAATGCAGCTGGGGAGAGAATAAAACATATTTGAGATAAAAGGCATGATTTAGTGAGCGAGAGCCTTGCAAATAAGATAAAGGGAGTAATGACCACCCCCATGGGAAGTGCTCTTGGAGTTAATTCAAGGGCTCCCGGTAGATGTGTCTCAAGCCCTCACTGGCAATAACATGGTTGTTATGACTAATATAATGGGAACCAGCGGATAGTACAGTGTGAGTAACTAGATCACAAACCTTTGATATTAGAGTATTGGATCAGTTGACGATGTGTTGTGGCATACATATTTATAGCTTAACAGGCCTTGGAGCCAATATATGCATACGGGACTGATAAGGGGAGAAATGATTTATGGTTATCTCAAAAACATGGTCTCCAAAGATGTATTTGGTAGCTTTGAGACCTACCGTTTAGGCTCTATTAATTTTACAGTGCTGTCTGGAGTTATCCATCTGTTTAAAGGTTAACTGTCTTCACACTTATGAAATGGGTATTTCTGTTTTGGTTCCTGCTTTCTTCTTGCCAAAGATTCGTAAAATATATATTACTGTTATCTATACGTAAAGGTCTGTCAATCATTTCAGCCGGTTAAGAGCTACGTTCCCCAAACTTTGAGTTTTCAATTTATTTTAATTGTAGTTGCAGCTTCAAAAAAGAGTTGCTGAGAAAGCTAATTTACAAGGGTTGTTCTATATAAAAAAGTATCTGCAGTGCAATACCTAATGGCATGCTAGAAAATGTACATTATACATTCAAACATATACTGAACGCCAAAAACCTGGAAGTGAATGCTTCTGTTTTCAGACACGCCTTGGAAACCGTTCGACTTCTGAGGCTCGTTTCTTAAATTTCCCCATTGAACTTGCTGACATCCCTTTGATCCTCTGTTTTCAAACGTTTCAGAAGTCGAACAGACTTCCAGAACAAATTAGAAGGGGAGGTGTGGGGAAGTCAGGGAAAGATGTTATAGAAAATAAGGATTGCAAATTGTATGTGTTTTTAATTGTTCTTTTTGTTTTTTCTTTTGGCTTTTTAAAATGGAAAATTCCTAATAAATATTTATTAAAAAAAAAAGACTTCCAGAACAAATTACATTCAAAAACTGAGGTTCCACTGTATCATGAATGGCCCAGTCAAGAACTCTGCATGTCCCGTCCCCCCGCCCATATGTACATCAGACCAATGACTCACTTGGAGGGAAAGATGATTACATATCTTTCTCCATATGATGAAGGCTACTAGTCATGATAGCTATATACTACATCCAGTGTTAGTGATTGATATTCATGGCTGTAAATACTAGTTACTGAGGAACCACAGTGGGCTATTGTTGTCATCTCCTGCTTATAGGCTTCCCATAGGCATCTGGTTGGTCATTGTGGGAAACAGAACTATGAACTGGATAGGCCTTTGGCCTTATTCATCAGCATTCTTCTTATGCTCTTCCGTTGGTTAGTCCCCTCCTCTGAAGTGAATGGGCTGCCCTTCCAGTTCAATGCTCACAATTAAACACTCTGTGTTATAATAATAATAATAATAATAATAATAATAATAATAATAATAATAATAATAATAATAATAGGGTTGTTGTTGTTGTTCCCTGCCCATCTGACTGAGTTGTGCCAGCCACTCTGGGCAGCTTCCAACAACTATAAAAGCATAATAAAATACCAAACATTAAAAACTTCCCTATATAGGGCTGCCTTCAGATGTCTTCTAAAGGTTGCATAGTTAGTTACGTCCTTGGCATCTGATGGGAGGGCATTCCACAGAGTGGGACTCACAACCAAGCCCTCTGCCTGGTTCCCTATAACTTCACTTCTCACAGTGAGGGAACCACCAGAAGACCCTCGGAGTTGAACCTCAGTGTCCAGGCTGAATGATGGGGGTAGAGACACTCCTGCAGGTATACAGGACTGAGGCCGTTTAGGGCTTTAAAAATCAGCACCAACACTTTGAATTGTGCTTGGAAATGCACTAGGAGCCAGTGTAGATCCTTTAGGACTGGTGTTAGATGGTCCCAGGACACTCCCAGCAAACTGACTACCACATATACTAACTTGATACTGTTGTATAATGGTTTATATGATGCTGTGGGTTGTTTTTTTAATTTTTGTTTTAGTATGAAGCTACACACAGTTGTAGATCTGGTGGGCGTGCGACCTACTTCACAAAGAGGACAGTTCTCTTCCTGAAGAGCTGTCAAATGCAAGTCCTCTACTGAAGGGCTGTCTAGTGGAAGTCCAAGTCCAAAAAAGAACCATAAGAAGGGAGAGTTGGGGCTTCGGAGTTGCCTGTCAGTAGTTAGTATCTGGACTGAGCAGGTAAGATACCTGGTCACATTCCCCCCCTTTACAAATCTGTGTATTTTCTGTCCTCTTTTTTTTTTGGGGGGGGTCCTCTTTTTAAGCAACACCTAAGTGCCACCATAGCATTAGATGTGTGTGTGTGAGTGAGTGAGATTGCTCCTGCTAACACGAGACCAGATTAGTACTGAGATAATAAATGAAGCCATGCCTGCAGTACGATCTGCAGTCAGCCACCTGGTTAACTTTGTTAGCAGTGGTGCCCATATAAGTGATGGGAGATAATGTCTCGCCAAAATGCTTTAAAAAAATAAATAAAAATGGCGACCTTCCCCACTATGAAAAAGTATTACCTTCAGCTTGATGCTGGTGCAGAATCTCTCCAGCAGGCCCTACAACTTGCTGGACATGTTTGCTATTAAGTACCAGGTGGTGAAAAGAGAGAGAGAGAGAGAAGTGGATAGAGACTTCATGTTGCCGTGATTAATTTTCACATTCCGACCGCTTCTGGCTTGGGCTGGATCTTCATGTGGACAGTTCTAATCTAAACAGCCAGTCCCTGGCTGCCAGGGAGAATATGACAGATATGCCTTTTGCCTCAATGACTCATCTTTCTCCTAATTCTGCAATAATTTGTTTCCACTTGTGCAGTTTCTTTTATTTAGCGTTCATAACCAGTTTAATTAATTGTTATCCTCCTGTTGTTTTATTTAAAAAAAAATCGACAACATGGATCGCATTTGCAAAACAGATAATGAATGTGTAAAGTATACCGGGGGAGGGGTTGAGGGAGCTCGTCTTAGGTAGGGTTTGTTGAAATATAATATTGGGGAAGTCCTCTAGGACTTTTTAAGGAAGGCGTTTAATTGGGAGGCTTAGCAATTTGAAAACTACAGCAGAGGTTAAATTGTTTTGAGCAAGAAAAATTAATACATTAAAGGTTACATTTCCAACTGTGAGGCTGCAGAGCTCGACTCTTATGCCGTGTCAGAATTACATAAGGCAGAAGAAATGGCTCTGAAATGATTGTGGAATCATTAACAAAAAGCCAAGGCAGAGTAAGACATTTCCCAGCAGGGGTGTGTGAAGAAGAATAAAGACATGGAGAGAGCTCATTAAGAATGAATTGCAGACCATAAACATTTGAAACCACTAAGTGTGGAGTTCTATCTGTTATCTAATGACTCAGAAATTATAAAACTAGCAATGACTTTCAGAAAAAGAAGTTGACTTTGCAGGAGGTTGTTTGCCATTATATGGAGGGGGGGGGAAGAGAAGGTGTCTCCCCCCTCCCTCCCACTCCACTACTTTAAAGGGGGTGGCGAAATATGCCGCCTTTGTAAATCAGAACAAATTTAAGCACCTCCACTCATTTCCCTGAGAGATTTCACTTCTGTATAATCACACGTTGTCTTGTGTTTAGGAGCAAGGATATTTGAAATGGGAGAATGGTACGAAATGGAGAAAATGCAAGGGCCGTGGTCGTTTTTCTGCCTGACTGAAAAAAATGTTTTGCATCTTTGCCTTTGAAGAGCTCTGGAAGTTTTTAGCTCACTTGCTTTCCTCCTTCCCCTCCGCAAAATTCCAGTACTGTACTGTTATTTGCTCCATTTAGACTAAGAATTAGACCTTTTGAATTATTAATCAGGATGCTTAATGTTGTACAAGGCACCAGAGAGTACATGCTGCTTATTGGAAGGCTACATGGGAAATTAGGCGATATAAGTAGCATACCTTGGGCTCTGCGAACATTTCACTGCTACTGCTTTAGGTTAATACGGCATGGAAAAAATAAGTACATTTGCAAAGAGTGTTTGTGTAGTAAGGGAGACATTTGCTTGAACACCAGCGGACAATCATGGACTCCAACATACAAGCCTGTTTTGGGGAAAAGTGGCATTCAGTTTTGAAACAAAAGCCAATTTTGAATCAAAGTCAAAGGTGCATCTACATGAAATCCTAGAACTGAAGTTAGTGGTATCTAATCTAATCTAATCTACACCTGCAAGAATCTCCAAATCTGATTTTAAAGGAGTCATGTATGCTGCTCAAAATATCTAGGGAAGGTGATTGCAAAACCTCCCCGTACAATCCTAATACAAACTCATTGTCTGGGAGAGGGTCTTTATCTTGCCACAATGGAAATAGGCTTGGGGGAATCTCAAAGTTTTCCAGGAGTACAATATTTCTATAGTGGGGTAAGCCTAAAGGAAAGGGGAACCCAAACTGGCCAGTGGAGACTGAGCATGTTTAGGAATCACAGAATCGGCTGGCTTCTAGAGGGGGAATGTAAAAAGCCAGAAGGGAGAGGAAATGAAATGAAGTATTCTTAATGAAGGCATGTCTGTCTTGTTCAGATTCCAAACTGGTTATTTCTTTACTGCAACATTAGCCAGTTACTTGTTTCAGGAGTTGGCTCCTAAAAAGTGAATTCCACTCATTTTTTTAAAAAATAAGATACTGATCTGTCTCCATCAAGCCCCTCATTTTCCACCGCAGTGTCTTCCTCTGGGTAAATGCACCTAGTTTGTTCATATGTCAGACTTTCTCAATGTTTCATCAACTTTGCTTCTCACCTCAGAATTTTCTCCAGCTGAGTGGCATCTGCCTTTTTGGCAAAAAAAGCTCATTCATAGATTGACACGTAATCATTCAGACTGTGCTTCCTCTGTTTAGCGATCTTTCTCAGAAGTGTTAAAAACCTAGCTCTGTTTCCTCCCCATTCAGGCTAACAAAAAATCAAATTGAAAATGGACGTAGAAAATCAAATGAGATTTTAAAAATGGTAGTTTTCATTTTGATATAAAATAAATAAATTACGTGGAATGTCTCCCCAAAACAACCTTGTTTAAAATATCTGAGCGTAACACCAATGTACTTAAAATGGATTCCCCGATTCTCTGTTTAACACATTAAAAAGGCTGCTTTTCCATGCAAAAGAATTAAGTGGGGACAAATATTCTGGCTTTTGAGGTCAAGCATTATAAAAAAATGTCACAGTGGTTCAGTTAAACACTCTCTGCTAGACTCTGTGAGCCACATTAACATGGACAGTGAAAACACACAGGAAGTGGTTGTGGACTCAAGCAAACTAGACCCACGCTCCTCCAACAACACACATAAGGCATACACATCCCTCCAGGTGTGGGTTTGGCAGCTGTATGCAGTGGCTCTACACCTGTCTCAATGGAACCCTATTAAGCCTGCTCAACACAATGGGGAAACCCTGTTCCCATGCGCTGATATGTGTGTATGGCTGCTTTGCATAGCAGAGGGAGTGTGACCTGGTTGCATGTTGCCATTGCCCCATGTAACCCTAATCACCTATACAGTGGTACCTCGGGTTAAGAACTTAATTTGTTCTGGAGGTCCGTTCTTAACCTGAAACTGCTCTTAACCTGAGGTACCACTTTAGCTAATGGGGCCTCCCGCTGCTGCCGCGCCCCCACCGTGCGATTTCTATTCTCATCCTGAAGTAAAGTTCTTAACCCGAGGTATTATTTCTGGGCTAGTGGAGTCTGTAACCTGAAGCGTCTGTAACCCGAGGTACCACTGTACTGCCAATGTGTGTGTGTGGGGGGGGGAGGAGTTGTGTGAACTCACCTTATGTCACAGAGAAATGCTGTTCTATGTAGCTATCAGCCAACTAGCCAGTTTAGTAGCCTTCAAGTAAGTAATCTTGCTCAGAGCCAAACTGACATCGCAATTGTGAGGATATGTATTCTATAGTGCACCAGGTTTGCTTCTGGACAGTGCAAGCCTGGGTATGTTTACTTAGAAGAAAGCCTCACTATACTCAAGGGGAGATATTTCCAGGTATATATATTTACAGAACTGCAGGCCCAAAGAGTTAGAAACTTGCTTTAAATCACACCCGTCATCATTCTAGGTATCTTTGCTGTAAGCTGATACAGATAACCAGGTGACAGGAAAAAAACAACAACCGCAAAATGTTTAGTTGCTGCCATGAATAGTAGGAAAAGTTTATGCAAGATCAAAGTGTTTCTCTGTGATATGCACTGTAGCAAGAGCAAAATACATATTTTGCATTAAAGTTTATTTATGTACATAAGAAATGTGCAGTATACTATGTTTCCTGGAGAGCCAGTGTGGTGTAGTGGTTAAGAGCGGTAGACTCGTAATCTGGTGAACTGGGTTCGCGTCTCCGCTCCTCCACATGCAGCTGCTGGGTGACCTTGGGCTAGTCACACTTCTTTGAAGTCTCTCAGCCCAACTCACCTCACAGAGTGTTTGTTGTGGGGGAGAAGGGAAAGGAGATTGTTAGGCGCTTTGAGACTCCTTTGGGTAGTGATAAAGCGGGTTATCAAATCCAAACTCTTCTTCTTCTTCTTCTTCTTCCTGAAGCTTGGGTTGAAAAAGTTGTTAAGAGACCCCTTGCAGGGGCACAGTTGTGAACGCCCTCAACAAACCACAATTCCCATGATTCTCTTTTCGGGGACGCCATCGCGGTTAAAGTGGTATAAGAGAGTGTTCTACATGTATGGTGTAGATGTATTGCAGGAGTCAAGTGGGCGCTTCACGGAGGGAGAATACAGGTAGGGTTATCCTCAATGATGTAATTAATGAGTAGCTTTGATGAGAACCATTATTTAGCAATACTAAATAGTCTCAGATAAAGGAGAGCATTTTCAATGGCCAGGTTCAATGCTTTGCCATCAGCAGTTAGGGACGATCGATTTACCAGGCGGCCTTGGCATTTGAGAGTTTGTCCTTGCAGAAGTGGCTCAGTGGAAATGTTAGCCCGTGTTCTGTATTGTAATTTTTATAGGGATATAAGATCTCGATTTATCTCCCCAGCTCCTTCTTTACACTTGGAAAAACTCAGATGAAGTTTATGTTTCAATTTTAATGGTAGATTCCAACCCTACCAAGTTCCTTGCTGTAGCCATCAAAACTAGGACACAATTGTTAAAATGGATGATGCTTTCTGAGTCAAAATTGCCTGCATTTTAAAGCTATTTTTGATTGTGGATTTTGTTGCACACGATCTGTGCATGTATATTGCACCCCCCCCCCCGTTGTGGTTGTTTTGATGACTTTGATAAATAGAACTACACTTTGAGCAAAGAGAGCAGGAATTGTGGATAGATGTCATGGTGCACTTGGGAAAATAAGGCAGACACAAAGCAGTATTGAACTTTAAAAAGTGACCCAAAAGCTTATTTATTTCTTATTTAGTAAGTTTGTAAGCTGCTTGCTAAAAAAAAAAAAAAGCAATATCCAAGTGGTATGCATGTCCGAAAATATATAAAACATGGCTAAAATCAATTAAAAACAAATATGCCCCCAACCAGATTTAGGGAGAGCATGGGGGCAGGAGGGGAGCAACACTCCATCGTGCAAGGAGAAATCCTTGTGTTGATGGAATATTCACAGTGCTATGTTGAATACAATTCAGTGTTTTGCAGAGGGGTAGATATGTGAAAAAGCAACTCTTGTGGCATCTCAGAAACTTAACAAGTTTATTATGGCATCAGCTTTCATAGATTACAGTCCATTTGCTTGCGTACGTTCATTGTATCTGATGAAGTTCAGATTGTTATCTTCCTAATTTAGAAAGGCTCATTCTGAGAAGTTTGAGGACTCAACTAATGACCCACAAAAGACTTTAAAAGCAGAGAGACAATTAAAATATATCTTGCCTTGGTTTTTGGTAGGACATCATGTTCTGATTGAAGATCTGCTGCTCTCCCATCCCCGCCTTGCAAAATGGTTACGTCCTCTATTTCCAAATGCCCTTTGCTAAAAGGCTGCAGAGTGTGAGCTGTGGCAGCACCAGACTGTCCCACAGGTGCACACTTGTATGTAGAATAATCTTGGGGACAAATTATTTCAGCACCTTGCTGCTTCTCTGCAGAACTGATGAAGCTGAAAGCAATTGACTTGAAAGCATTGTTACTGGGAGAGCTTGCAGGGCCCTGTAACAAGAGCATGTTGTATAATAAAGCTGCCTTGCCACGTATTGCCCACAAACTAATAATGCAAGGGAAATGAAATCTTAAATTAAACATGGGTGCAAACTATTCTCAAGGTTGCAGCCTTTGTAGCAATCTGTGGCATATTTAGAGCCATGGTCAACACATATATGAATTAGGGATGGGGGAGAAATTCAGTTTGGTTCGCATCTGAATGTGAACCTACCCACTTCACCCTTCCAGAAATGATATGTGGACTGCAATGCAGTTATCCTAAAAAATGTGTGCTTTTCCAACTTTTACAATGCAGTTCCCCAACCAAATCATGTGTGCAAAAAAGGGCTTCGTTTTTTAAAACGGTGTGCAAAATGCATTATACCTTGTACATAAATGTGCATATGGAAAACAATTGCATTTGAAAATATTGTTATGAGTTAGTGGGTGCCTTGATTCCGCTAAATTCCTGGGTCTAATTAGTGTTGGTGTTTAATCAGAGCTTGGAGTATTAAGATGGGCTGCCAGATGCTTTAATTTGGCAGTATCAAAATACAGGACAGACCAGTTTTCCCATGCCCAGGAAATTGTCTGGGAGAAGATGAACTATTAGCAAGGGACAAAGGCAGAGAAATGGGGTATCAGCAAAGCAAATACTCTGTGTCAGCCAGCAAATGGGTGGAGCCCCTCCTTGAGTTCTGAGATCATCAGTTGGAATACAGTGCCAGAGTTTTCATTAGGAGGAAGTTTGGGGATTTCAATTGGCTGTGGCGTGATCAAGGGGAAAATGTGTCAGTCGGTTAAATGCGGCAAGCTGGGTGGGTGTGGGTCAAAGCCCAATGTAGGCTGACATTTTGAATCAGAGGCTGTAGGAATGGGAGAAACAGAATCCTCCGGGAGTGTAATGCTTTGAGCACCACCATAACTGGATCAGGTTGTATATATGTGTAAATAAGCCATATATCCTAAAGGCACCCAGTCTCCACTGTGCCTCATTTCTAGAGGAAACACAAACCCTGGGTAAGTGCCTGGACCCCCGGAATCTTGTACTGCTCAGAGAGTGGCGTGGCCTGTAACAATATATGTATATTTGGAGAAATTTGACCAATTTTCATGAGGACCTAAAAAAAAATCACAAATGAGAAACACTGTGTTGTGTTGATTAATAAAGTGTTTAGTGCACCACATGTTTTGCTTAGTATTAAATAGACGTCACATGGATTAACCCCACAAAGCTGTGAAGCAGGATGCTACAGCATGAAGGAATAAGTGGGCTTTCTGAGCTACCACGGTCTATGTTCTCAGGTCACCTTCAACTTCATGAACTTCAGTCTATTCATTGAACAAGCTCTGAGATTTTTCAGGCCTAGTAAAGACGTTACCTGTCATCTTCACAACTCTTCATTTCTTGGTTCTCTTGATTCTCAGTACATCCAACTACCGGTATGTGTATGTTTAACACTAGAGCTTATTTGCCTTCAGAGTTAAACATTGTCTTTCCTGCCAGTCTGTGGTGCCCTTCTCTCTATTGTGAAGCTAAGGTTCAGCTGGCCTGTCCCCTGGCAACAGCAATGGTTTCCTGAATGGAAGTGAAGGGGATGTGGATTCTGGGACAACAGCCTTATGTAAGGCTTCTTGACATGGTGTCATCAGCTGCAGGGAAGTGAAGCCTGCTAGGATAATTGAGGAACACTTTTTTGCAGCACCACAAGAATAGACAAACCAACCTGACAGGTATTTGCAGCACAGAGCTGGGAGCCACTTTTGTCCTAGCTAGAGGAGGAGAGTACGCTACAGAATAGAGTGCTGCCTTTCCAACACGAAGGTAAGAGGAAGGCAGCAGGGAGCTCAAAATAGTCAAGGGCCACCAAAGCAATGCACAGCATCCTTGCAAGCACCTGTCAGTGCATGTGCCTTTCTGGAAACTCTTTCGATATTTCCTACGCTAAAGGCTTAGAATGGGGAAGGCAGGACAGGTAATTGCATCTGACACTGTGATGCCCCACTGACTAGTCTGGAAGCTGGTTGGCTAGCATGTTTCAGCCCCTTAGGCAAAAACTAGAGCACCTATGTAGAAAAGAAACATGGTGAATAGACAAGTAAATACTGTGAGTCAGTTTATCCTTGTCTGATAAAACATAAATCTCACTTGCCCAAGACAGAGTAGAAATGAGCTTCGTGAACATCTATCGATGTGTCTGTCTAATGAATCAAGTGGGCATTTATGTGAGATGTGAACTGCATATTCCAGTGTCTCTGTGTGGAATGGGGCTGAGGGGAAGATTTGTGCGGTATCCATGCCTTCCTGACGTGGACTCGCAGTGTGGTCACCTGACCTTTCTTCCCTGTTCGTCCTTTAGCATTACAACCCTAACAAATAAGGCTATAGAAGTTCTGAAATAATATGTAATCTTCTCATTCCACAACCCAGGACCAAGTTACTTGAAAAGCTGCCTTATCTTAATGTGCAGGTCCAACCCTGGCGTTGCGTGCAGCAACTTTACACACAAATATTTCACTTCTGGATTCTTTGTGTGTGTGACTGTAATGCTGGTGCTATGCAGGGAGGGGGAAGCGCAACAGAATTTTCTAGGCCCAGTAGACTATATATGGATTGGTGCTCCGAACCATTTGCAAAAGCCGATACAAATCTGGGGGACAGCTCAGTGGTAGATTAACTGTGTGGCATTTCATAGGCACCAGGTTCAATCTCCAGCTAGGAGACTTCTACCTGAAACCCTGGAGAAGCCTTGCCAGTGCAGGCAGTACTGAGGTAGAAAGACCAATGGCCCGACATGTTATGACATAGCTTCTTCTGAGGCACTGAAGCAAATTGTTCTGTACAGTGATGATACCAGGGAATAATAATACAGTGGTACCTCAGGTTACATATGCTTCAGGTTACAGACTCCGCTAACCCAGAAATAGTGCTTCAGGTTAAGAACTTTGCTTCAGGATGAGAACAGAAATCATGCACTGGCAGCGCAGCGGCAGCAGGAGGCCCTGTTAGCTAAAGTGGTGCTTCAGGTTAAGAACAGTTTCAGGTTAAGTACAGACCTCCGGAACGAATTAAGTACTTAACCAGAGGTACCACTGTACAAAAGGAATCTAGTGACAGCATTAATTCTTGAATAAATATTTGAATGCACCAGGCAGAAATGGTCGGAATACTACCAAAAATAGAAGTCCCTTGGCCAATATCTCTGCCAAGCCTTGTACGAGATTGCTCTTGTTTCACCACCACCACCCCTCCATACCACCACCCTGGGCAGACAATTTTCGACTGCTGTTGTTTCGGCATCTCTAAATTCAGATACAGCTATCTATAGATACTGCAGGAATAAGGTTTATTACAGTGCAGATTTTGCTGCAGGAGGTGCAGCATGCTGCAGTGGTGACAGCGGTTATTTTCGATGGGCTTTTGTTGCCTATCATATATTTGGTGTGCTTAGCTGCAGTCAATGAAACATGTAAATGAGCACGGGCTAAAACCTTTCTGCTGCTCCGAACAAAGCACCTCCCGTATCCTAAGCAAATAAAAGGATCAGCTCAAGCAGGAAACACAAAGAACTGTGACCGCACTGTACTCTGAACTGATTATATGTGCAATTTCCTAGTGGCTCAAACAATGTACGGGGACCTCGGTACATTGCAAGCAAGAAGCTTAGCCGGTTCCTAGCAGGGAATATTAGTTCAGGTCACAAAATGCAGGTTGAAGAGAAATATCTGTAATTGGAAAGCAAAATGCTAAATGGGAGGAAAAGGAAATGATGCAGATATTCACGACAACCTCCAAATAAGCAAATTATATGCCAGAGTTTAATGATTTGTTGCTTTGATGAAATGCACAGATTAGGTCAATCTGCAGAGGGAGGGGAAAAAGAATACGGACAAGGCACATGCAGACACTGAAAGGAAATGTTTCTCAACCGTCTTTTCCTGAGCATCTACAAATTAAGCCATAATAACGTTACAGAGGCATATCCAGTTAAGTGCTGAAGCCAATTTAAATGCCAGTGTGCTGATTTTACACCACAGGAGTAAAAGAGAGTTAAATGGGAACCTCTCTGCTTTAATAGGGTTGTACATTGACTGGAAAGGAAGTAGGGGGAAAAGGATTGCTCTGAATTTCATAGAATCGTAGGGTTGGAAGGGACCCCCAAGAGTCATCTAGTCAAGCCCCCTGCAAGGCAGGAATCACAGGTAAACTAGGTCTTATTTATCTAGGTCTAGTGGTAAATCGGGTCCTCCTTTAAAGAGGGCATCTGCTGCGGTGAGATCTGGGAACTAAACCCTGTGCTGTGGGTGGGGATGATTGGTTAGCCACAACATTCAATTGGTAGGTCCTTTGATGCAGGGTTCAATCAGGCCAATGGGACGCAGGCTAAACGGATCAAGGGACCCATATATACCCATGCACGTGACCCAGAGCTTCCCCTTTCAGCGCGTGCATTTGGAACACCCGCCCAACTCTCCCTACTTTAGGGCTTTGTGCTTGACCTTGACCAGGGGCATGGCAGGAATTTTCCCCACTTGGCTGATCCCGGTCTCGCCATCCCTATGAGAAGGGTATTCCATTAAAGGATTCCAGGGACTCGATGGTTTGGTCAACCCCTGAGAGGGGGTTGTGCCTGTGCCTGAGTCCAGGGGGGCATTTGGGTGGCAGAGATGGCCTGTTCCCGGCTTTCCGCTTATTCAGGTGTTCACCCTAGGCTGACCTATGCTGGTGCTCTGGGTCAGTGCTACCTGCAACGGTGCAGGGAGCTAGTCAAACCAGAGCCTATGCAACCACCCACTTGCTGTAATCAATAAAGGTCTGAACACGCAAAGCAAAACAGAATGAAAACCTACGTAGAAGGAAACAACAGAAAAGCATAATAAAATGTGCATTGCTGCACATGCAACACATTATATGATACTCCATTCACACATTTATGCTTGAATTTGGATTAGACTGAGCTCAGCAACCTGCTCTCATATATACCTTTCTCACGTGGAGTAATGCACAATGAGCTACTGATTGGGCCCAGCTTTCAAAGCTATTTCATGTGGCTGAAAGCTGATGCATACTGTAAGTGCAAGTTCCCAGTAGTGGCGCCCCTTTGAGGAACTCCTTCGCCCCAGAATCCTCTCAAACTCCTTTCACTGAGACGTTGACACAACAAGCAGAGACCTTTTTCCCACCAGACATCTGAGTGCAAGGTATTTTTTGGGGTCATCAGTTTAATTCTTCTGTAATTATTTATAGTGAATGGTTTACTATA
Organism: Podarcis bocagei; assembly: GCF_964188305.1. Classification (NCBI taxonomy): domain Eukaryota; kingdom Metazoa; phylum Chordata; class Lepidosauria; order Squamata; family Lacertidae; genus Podarcis; species Podarcis bocagei. The sequence continues at coordinate 36,437,802 of NC_138133.1, read as the reverse complement.
TAATAACAATGCTGCATGAAAGCAAGCAATTTTTTTGGTGTAATCAATTAAAGTTGGGTTATAAATTTTAAAAATTGAAATAACTGGTATGATTTTTAAAAATAATATTGATGAGCTGTTGGCTGCGATCCATTATGGACCCTTTATCAGTCCTTCATGTTAGCATATACTTGCACACCAACTATATGTTTATCTCTGTGTGTAAATATTGCTAATGTCATCCAGTTACGTGCTATATGAATACACACACACAATGCACAAACACACACTTATAATAGCCAATTCTTAGCTAAACGCTGGGATAAAAAGATATTTTTTTCCAGGACCACAAGTCAAATGCACAAGAACAAAAGTGAAATGTAATTTGCCCTGTAGTTAAAAACCCACAGGAATCTTTTTACTAGGGATGGCTGGATCTATTCATGCCATTCTAAAAGAATATAAAAGAGATGCTCTGAGATTTTGAAGTAAAAATTCACAACAGTATGTCTTTGCTTTTTTTTCTTCCCTTCAACCAAGACATCTTTTGCTAGAGTCCTTTATCTAGAGCTTTGTATACATATTTTTAATCCTATACAAAAATGATAGGATGTCAAGAAGGATCTATAATAACACCATTTTTTTATTTCACTTCAAAGACTTGGCAATTTCTGATCCATGTGACATTCACACTCCTTCAGGGTCAAACAACATCTTGCAGCCTTCATAAAATGATTAAATATTTTAAACAGCTCCTGCTTATACCTCCATCGCCCCTCGAGACTGATACTGTTATCGTTTTTGTCAAAGCCAGTTTCCATCCGCATTTGTCATTCCTGCTTGCATTTATGAGTTATCAATCGCCACGTCAAAATGCAAAATAACTGATGTTCTTTGGGCGGTATTAGATGGCCTATCTGGGGCTTTTAATCAATGCTGATTTTTATTTTTCATACCCATACATAAATCTTTACCATTCTGGGCCACATATAATGTGTTCATACAAAATGCAGTGACAGAAGCAGTAGTTATATTATCAAACATTATACCTCGGGGCTAACTGAGTATCAAGGGCTTTCAAAAGGGAACACTGGGAATTACTGTGCAGGAGAGATGACTGCAGTAGAGAATATAAGGGATTGGATGTTGCCATTTATAAATCAACATCATGCAAGCTAATCCTTCTCACTTAAATGCAGCCCAAATACTTTTCCTGATACTGCAAGGCTCAGTTCTATCTACACCGCTCCCCCTCAGCCCTCCCCATTTTGTAAAGCTAGCATAATGCACATGAACAATGGTTAGTGGCATTTTCTTATTGCTTGAACTTTTCCCCAGGGAGGTGTTCAGAACCTGTGTTTTCCTCCTGTGCTGACTACCCGACAAATATCCTCTTTTTAATCATATCTGAATCATATCGGTGCCCCGCTCCCTTCTAGCTTTCTTTTCTTCTCCCTAACAAAAAGATGTGTGTTTGGTTTGTTCAAGGGGTGTCCCCTTCATGTGTACAACCAGAGGGTATTGCTCTACCCTTTATCAAGTTGTCCAGAACTTAGGACAAATAATCAAACATCCAGCCCTGAGAAATGGACAGGATCAAAGCATCACACATTTCTAAGCAGTGGGGTTGCCTCAATTTCATCACTTAGCTTAGAGTACCAGTATAACATTTTGGGAGCTCTGCCAAAACATGGTAATCCACTTTCATCACTGGGTTAATCGTAATCCCTGTAAGAGTTATGCAGAACTGATCTATAGGCTTATGAGATATACATGGCACTTTGAATAAGGTGCTGCCCTACAACATAATGTGAAGGTGTGCCGGCTGACTTTTAATCAGGATTAGCTAAATTTTGTTAGCTTTCAATTGGACCGCAGGCAGCTTTTCAACTGGGAATCCACACAATTACCTTAGGGATCCAGCTGTGTGGCTGGTGTTAGAGCCTGAAGCCAGCTTCTTATTGCTCAACTATAGTTAAGACTATAGTTCCAACTCATCTGTGTTTGCCTTTTATAGCTCTGGCACTGTATGCTTTTATAGCCCTGGTACACTGTGCGCGTTCTCTGAGATTAGGAATCGTGATGAAGCATCACAGGAAGGCCTGTCACCTACACCTTTCCTAACTTAAATACAGACTCTAGTATACCTGTAATGACACTGATTTGCAATCTTCATTTCAAAGATACATTAAAGAAAAACCTCAAACGAAACTGTCCACTGGTGCACATAAATTCGAAGACAGAGACATGTCGTAGGTGCACCCCCCTTTTAAAATAGGGTTCAGGTTATCCTAAACTATTGCAAGGAAACATTTCTCTTGACGGTCAAAATCCGACTTGTACTTGGGCAAACATTCACCAATGACTCTGATGTTCCGTAACAGAAACTAATTGCCACTAGTTAAGGTTGTATCCGTGTGATGAGGCATTTAAGCATGGGCCTAACTTTATACAGATGGTCTTTTTGATTACACTGCATTATACATTTGCAGCTTGGACAAGTGGGAACTTAAACTGCTGGCTGGCTTTCCAAAATGCAACATTGCGTACATGAAGAAAAACAACGGTCTAGAAAGAACGTAATGAATTGGAGAGTGGGCAGTATGTTTGTTTTACAGAGAGAAACAGGTGGGCTGGCTTTGGGGTGATTTGTTGCATAACACATTCTCCTCTATATTAGGAGTAGCAGCGTCTGTGTATTTAACTTTCTCCTCCCAAGCTAGATTTTACAGAAAAATTGAAGAGGGAAAAGGAACAAAAGGTGAACAAAAAAATGTCCTTTTTGCCCTGCTGCAGCAATAGGGACATTTTTTCAGCCTGGGAGCCAAGTTCCCTTCTGGGCATCCTTCTGAAGACCATATGACAGTGGTGGGTGGAGCCAGAGGCAAAAGTGGGTGTGGCAATGAATGCTAATAATACTATGTACAGACGCACATATTCCCCTCTACCCTCCATGCAGGCAAGCAAGAAGCATACCAAAGTTCAAGGGCACATTCCATCCAGGCTACAACATGCAAGGAGGTTGTGAAGTCAGGCTGGCGAGGGGTGTGGCCTCAGGAGAGAGAAGGTGTGGCTGAGAAATGGGTGTCGCTTGGGGAGAGGCCTGGAGGCATTTGGCCCCTGGGCACGGCGTTCTCTATCACCGCCCTACTAGGAGTGAAACGGGTTTTGTAAAGAAATAGTTGTCAAACGTTTAAGTTAAGAAGAGCCACCAAGAGTTACATGTGCACCTGGAAGTAGAAATATTGGGTGGCGCTGTGGGTTAAACCACAGAGCCTAGGACTTGCTGATCATAAGGTCAGTGGTTCAAATCCCCACGACAGGGTGAGCTCCCGTGGCTCGGTCCCTGCTCCTGCCAACCTAGCAGTTCGAAAGCACGTCAAAGTGCAAGTAGATAAATAGGTACTGCTCTGGCAGGAAGGTAAACAGCGTTTCCGTGTGCTGCTCTGGTTTGCCAGAATCGGCTTAGTCATGCTGGCCACATGACCCGGAAGCTGTACGCCGGCTCCCTTGGCCAATAAAGCAAGATGAGCGCTGCAACCCCAGAGTCGGCCACGACTGGACCTAATAGTCAGGGGTCCCTTTACCTTTTTATGTGTAGGCAGGGACTTGTGCAGATGATCTCTTTATTGAGCAGTCATCCTGATTTGCATTCAGGGTGTTTATAAATCTTCCTGTTAATAATTCAGTCATACAAAAGTTTTCAGGGCATTTCTCCATCACATTCCTAACTGCAAAAAGTCTGTGAGTTTTCTTTAAAGTGGATTTGTTTTGTTACGGCAACATAGCCCTTGAAGGTTCCTTCCAACTCTTAAGGTCCTGCTTCATTTGCACAAATTTCCGATCTGCATTTGAATTTTTCCCACAAAATGGAGTCAGTTTGGAGGCACCCTGCTTTTCTAAAAATGGAAACAAGTGAGGTCATGCTGGCCAAACGTTAGGAAACATGCTCGATAAGAGCCAGGTTGGCAGGCATTACATTGTAGAAAATATTGCACTCACATAAATAGACAATTTTGAGAGATATCTATCTATTTCTGAAGTAATTTCTCCAGCATGATTATTGCTAAAGGAAGAAAGGCCATAACTACCAGACCAAGAAAAGTATTTCAGAGAAAACTGGGATTTTATGTTGCCCAGCCTGCTACCTATAACAGCAGTAAACATGCTTTACCTTTTAGGCATTAGAGGCAAAAGGAAATATGAAAGCAGAATGGCTGAGAGGTTTATCAATTTGAGGAGAGGTAAGAAATCGCATTGCTACATTAGGAACAATTTGCAATTTTGCTAAAATGTGAGTAACTAGTCACCTAAAAGGCAAGCATTGCTATTCATCAGAATCGCATCTCCATCACAGATCATTAAGCATTAAGTCTATGCAGCCATATATCAATATGTAGATGTGAGTGGCTATTCTTCTAAGAAAGCTCACAGTACCATGATGACTATATTGCTATGAATTCCTTCCAGGGACACCCATATTACTTTTATTCTCGAAAGAACCAAACTCAATAGTTTCCGGCCTAACAGAAGTTCTGTGTTCACTGCTAGGTTTGATTGTGCAGTGAAAAAAGAGGCATAAAGGCACCGCACATGGACCAAACTTGGGCTGAGACATTTTGCTGCCTGAGGCAAAAAACAAGATGATGCACCCCACATTCAAACCACACTGGCAGCTGAATCTTGCTTCAACACTGTAGTTGGGATAACATCTGCCTCAGCACCTAAAGAGGCATCAACAGGCCACATGGCATACACAGCTCTGAACCTTCACCAGCCCTCAGCATCTATGCCTCATGACAGGACCAGCCCTGGCTGAATAGGCATTGGCATGAGATATGAAGCAGAAGTCCTTAACTGTGCTATTCAGAACACTGAAAGGAGTAGCTGGCCACTCACACAGCCACAGCTGTTGTTCTGTAGCTTTTGTCTGGAGGCCAGAAATGTTTAAAGAAGCATGTTGTGAAGTTCTCTCACTCATCTTCCCACATAGTCTTCTGTATTATAATGCTTACAATGCACATGTAATGATTAAGCATATACACTTCATGTTTAACCTCCACCTGCTTAAGTTAAGGTAGGCTGGTGGCCTGCTTTAAAAGAGACCAGTCCTGTCCTTGAAGAACAGCTTCAGTGGTTGCCCCCAAGTTTTATTATGAGAGAGGGATAAAGCTTCTCCCCACCCACACCTCTTTTATGCCTCGTTACTTTTCTGTAATCTCCAAAACTTCAAATGTTGTAATCTTTCCTCATGAGGCGTTGCCCAAGGCCCTTGATCATTTTGGTTGCTTAATTATTATTATTTTTAAAAAAATCCAACTCTACCTGACAATATCCTTTTTTGAATATCCTTTTTTTTGAGGTGAGACAACCAGAACTGTGCACAGTATTCCAAGATCCTGAAGTGTAGTGTGTATGTATTTTGACTACTTAAGAAAAGCGTGCTGCAAAATTTCAATGTAGCAAGAAGAGGCAGGGTGTGGCTATAAGATTTACCAAGGCTTTGTCAGTTAAAGTTATAGAGTGTAGAGTGAAGAATGCTTCCTTCATCTCTTCTTTCCCAAAGGCCTTTCAGTTTGTATCCCAGACTTCAGGCTCATCCTTTAATGCGTTCATATATAACAGCAAGCCATGGTTTACCATTCTGAGCATTAGCAGGCGCACACCTTGGGCTCACACCATTTCCTTCTTTATGTATGGGGAGAGGACACTTAAAACTACCTAAGTTGCTTTTGTGGTTTGTATCAAGCCAGAGTTTCCCAGTTGGAACCACCTCCTGTTACGTGTCAGACAGGCTGTGTCTATTGCAGTGGCGTAGCGTGGGGGGTGCAGGGGGGCCGGCCGCACCGGGCGCAACATCTGGGGGTTAGGGTTAAGGGGCGCAAATCCACGGGTTAGGGGGCGCAAATCCACGGGTTAGGGGGTGCAAATTACTTGCCCCGGGTGCTGACAACCCACGCTACGCCACTGGTCTATTGTCTTCTCAACACCCATTGTATACCTTCCTTGTTCAGCAAGCCTTTGAAGTCGATATTTTTATCCCAGTTTTGAAATTGCTTATATATATGAAATTGTTTCAGTTGTTTTTATATAACATTTTTGTAAACATTTTTATTGCTAAATTGCTTTCAGATGTTAAATAGGAAGCAATTAATAAATTGAAATAAATATGTATTTTTAGTTCAAATGCAGGAACCTGTGCCTTGACTGAGCCATATATATGTTTAGCAATTACATCTGAATCAGGCCAGCATATGTCCAAGAGAAACACTGCATTCTCTAAGCAGCAGTTGTGGTGGCATTTCATCAGTGTTCTAGCTCATCCTCATGCAAATAAGGCCTATGAGAGTCTCTTCAATTAATGAAAATGAGAATCCTGTTTAAGTCATTTTGATATTCTCATAAGATTTCTGTTTCCACGAAGTTCAGGTAGCTCATTTATAATAGCATTTTAAAAAGGAATATTATAGCTTTAACAAGCTATACTGTCCTCTGCCTTTAAAATATTCTATGCATACTCGGGCATCAGAGTGATAGGAACAACAAAGTTGGTGAAAAAATACTATTATGACAAGTGACTAAAAAGTGCAAATGAATAGAGCAGTCTGCTATTTAATGTGGTGCATGCTGGTATTTAAACAGGTCTGTATCTGTCAAATAAGCCCCTGTTCTGAGACTGGCACCAACTATTCCACACTTGGCTTCCAGAATCAGCAAATTTACACTGGCAGAACAAAGTTGTCATATCTGAGGGTATTTTGTTACAGCCATTGTCTCACAACTTTCAAAGTGTCCTAGCAAAATCTCTCTCCTTCCATTAAAACAATTAATTAGAGGAAGTGATTAAGTAGCAGGAGACTGGGCTAAAAGCAATTCCACCACCATCTCAGATGTGAAGTTTAGAGGCCGAAATTGCTGCAGCTTTTTATTTCAGCAGAAGTCTCTTAAGCTGCTTAAGGACAGCTTTCTTGAATGGTATTTTGTATTCGCCTCTTCATTCATTAGAAAGAGATCCTGCACCCACAATTTTCATTCCCTCCTCAGAAGTAAGTCCTGTTGCCCTCAGAAAAATGCATATAGCCTTTGTGCTAAATATGGCCCATCCGGCCTCCCCAATTGGCTCTCAAGGCCATTTTCCCCAAACCACTCCTATCTGCCCAACACCTGATGTTATATGTGTCATCAGGTGTGGGGCAGGTTCAGATGCACATGTGAATTTTCCATGCAGCGAGAGCTGGTTTGAATTCTCCCCTCAGTAGCTGATGGGTGGTGGATTCCAGCCTGCTTGGTTTGGGTCCAATCCCTACAGAGAGAGGGCTTGAATTGATGGGTGTTGCTTTGAAGTGCCTATTTCTCTGCACTCCTAAGGGGAAACCTTTGACGAGTTGGTGGGACAACCAACCTGCCAGTCATTTGACATCATTGTGGCTGTTCACACACAGGAGTGCTATTGTGCTAGCAGTAGTTCTACAACAGCCTCCCTCACCCTGGTGCCCTCCAGCTGTTTTGGATTAGACCACAGAATGGCTGTGCTGACTGGGGCTGATGGGAGATAACGTCCAAAACAGCTGGAGGGCACCAGCTTTACACTGTGCAGGTTCAGAGCTACAGGACTGCTTTATAGGTCTAGTGCCATTCTCAGTTGCCCAAATCCAGAACTGTTCTGTAGCATTGCAGTGTTCAACTTCGGGGATGCACTGCAACATTTTGTTGTCTGCCCCAAACATCATAAGCCATCAATTAATTGGCTCTGTCATTTCAGATTGCCAAAAAATGTTATATAAAATGGTGGTTTACATTAAAGTCTCACCCGCCCTGCTATCAAAGAAAGTATTGGTTTTATAGATTTTAAAGTGTGCACAACTTGTCTTTGCTGTATTTCTCATGGCTGTTAATAGGCATCTTCCCTTAATTTTGTAGAGGCTTCTGTTTTGTTCGTATTCACAAGCCATGGCTTCAGTACAGAGGCCAGGAATTGCTAAATGCTGCCTTCTCCCTTCCTTTGTCTTCAGGCTTTCTTAAATTTATGCCTTATTGCCAGCCACTTAAGGAATATGTTTGCCACTGAATTACTCTGTGTTTTGTTTAATTGTTTTATGCTAATGACTTGGGGTGAAATAAGGGGAACGCTGACGGTGTTGACATCCTATCACCTGTTTTCCCTAGACATTACCACAGAGACATCTCCCACGCATCCCCTATCAGTCTAGCTGGGCCCACACACGCACAATTAAGCAATTTTGGGATGCTGCACTAGAACACATTATATGTTTAGACTTCTTTTGTATCGGTATTGGCAATTACAAGATGCGTAATGGAGCACTTGGGGGGGGAAAGAAGTTTTGTCTATAATTATTGCCCCACATGAGACCCAACCCCCCTCCTTAATTTACGACTCCTGTTAGGGCTCTGGCAGCAGCTGTCTGCCTGTGTCTCCCACTCTCACCATTCTGCACCACTTCCCTGGAGCTTTGAGTGTTTCTATGCTAGTATACCAGGTGCCTGAAGACCTGTGAAATATAGTTTTCTCATACGATACAATATCTTTATTGTCATTGTCCCTTGCGGAACAATGAAATTGAAAAACTACATAAAACTACCACAAAACTACATAAAACTACACTAAAACTACATAAAACTACATAAAACTACATAAAACTACATAAAACTACATAAAAACATTCAAAAACCCCTAAAAACCCTAAAACCCCATTTAAAATACACTATACTACAAAGACCCCTTATGCTGCGTTTAGAACCAGAATTGCATTAGCGTAGAAACTGTTTCTCAGGCGGCTAGTCCTGGGGTATTTGGGGGCACAGTCAGCTGTATAGAGCGTATATAAAAGCGGGCTCAACACACACCCCTGCGGCGTCCCCGTATTCGTGATGAGATCTGCAGAGACGTGGGAGCCCAACCTGACCCTTTGGGAACGGTTTGATAGAAAGTCTAATATCCACCTGCACAAACATGGTGGAAGTCCCAGGTCTAATAATTTGGGCACCAATCTATGCGGAAGAATAGTATTAAATGCAGAACTAAAGTCTACAAATAACAGTCTCGCGTAGTTCCCTTGCTTCTCCAAATGAGTCAGGACAGCATGTAAAGCCATTGCCACAGCATCCTCTGTGGATCTCTTTGCCTTGTACGCAAACTGGTAAGGGTCAAGTCCCACTGGCATACAAGATAGGATGCGCTTCCTCACCAGTTTTTCGAAACATTTCATTATCATTCAGACTTTCTATCTTTGATGTTTTTGGCAGGGGTATAATGGTAGCGGATTTCAGACAGGGTGGAACAGGGGCTTGGGCCAGAGACTGGTTAAAAATGTTCGTAAAGATTCCTGCTAGTTGATCCGAACAATCTTAGCACCCTGCCAGCCACCCCATCCGGGCCCATAGCCTTCCTCGTGTTTACCTCCTTTAATATTTGCCTCACTTCTCCCTCTTCCACCCTGGCAGCATTTCCTGTAGGTAGTGATGCCAATAGCTCTGGCTTCCCTGTTGGAGTCACTGTTGGTGTCACCTCAAATCGGGCAAAGAAGGTATTCAACTCTCCCACCAAGGAAGCAGTACTCTCTACCACTGATGAATTCCTTGATTTATAACCAGTCAGATGTTGGACTCCCTGCCACATTTGTCTAGAATCATGATTTCTCAGATGGTCCTCAAGTTTTCCTCTGTACTCTGCTTTTGCTTTCCTGATACCCCTCTTCAAGTTCGCTCTTTCTATGCCATACAATACCTGGTCCCCCGTTCTAAAAGCAGAATTTCTGGCCTTTAATAATCTCCTAACCTCTCCTGTCATCCAGGGCTTCCTATTTGGATACAATTTAACATACTTTTCCCTGGTGACATTTGCTGTGCAGAATCTAATATAATCCAGGACCATTGATGTATGAGTTTCTAAATCTTGATGGTCGAAGATATTCCAGTCGGTCTCCTGGAAACAGTCCTGCAGTTGGTGAGAGGCTCCCTCAGGCCACACCGTAACCTTCCGTGTTTGTATCTGGCCTTGTTTCCTGAGGGGTGTGTATACTGGTGTCAGAAGCAGGGACACATGATCTGAACCACCGAGGTGTGCCAAGGTCTTGACCTCATATGCCCGCCTAATGTTCATATACACCTTGTCACCATAGCAGTCTGATGTTCTTAAGAACCCCGGGGAAAATTTCTTGACAGTTCTTGGGGCTGGGCCTCTTCCCAAGCAGTGTTCTAGGGACAAGGGAGGTGAGGAGGAAAGCAGAGAAACCTCTCTTTTGCAAGTAAGCGGGTGAATGAGTGAGAAAGTAAGCATGGTACTGAGGAATTCTCTATTTCCAATGGAAATTCAACTGAAGAGGCACTCCAGGGCTAGAAAGCTTCCCTTTGATTCAAGATGTAAACAAAGCTCATGTTCCAAACCAGGTTTTACTAGCTGAGACACAACTTTACTCTTTTGCATAGCAATAATCTTCTTCCACTTTCCCGTTACTCACAGTTTCTCCACTTTAATTGACTACCAGGTAAAGTCCATTCATAGGTACATTGTATCAGAATTCACCTCAGTGGCGTGCCTCTTTATGTTTATATGTATCTAGCTGGGTGACTTTTCTTCTCCTTTCACATCAAAACAGGGTTTTTTATTATCTTTTAAAGGAACTTTCTTGCAGTCTCTTTGCTATCAGAATATTATTTTCTGGATAGCTGAGCTAGATATTACACAGACATCTTAAAAGCAGGTGGGAATGGGACTGCTTAACCCATTTGTTTGCTAAAAAATTCAAACTCCTTTCACAGCTGTGGGGGGCAGAGATGGAGACTTGCATCTTTTCACCTATGAGGGGGAAAAACAGCATCTTGGGATAGAGCAAAAAAGAGAGAGGAAATGGTTCATCCATCTGCTGTTTAACATAGAGCTTGTCATAGGATCGACATATTTCAAGAAGTATTCTTATAATGAAAATGAGCAATGCAAAACTGTACCTGCAACTCTGCATTACAATATAATTTACTGAAACCAACTATCAGGTTTAAAAGGAGTCAGGCCCAAAGTACATTCCTATTATAAACACTAGCAACACTCCTCCATCTTACATAAATGTCTTTGCTTACAAATGAGAAATAGGGGTTTCATTGTCACCTTGGCATAATTACCCCTCTTTTTTTGGTCAAATACTTTGCTCTTTATAGCTTTATTTGCAGGAGGGGAACGCATTTTCTCTCTTCTTTTTTGTAAAGTTAGTGTGTGCAGAAAAGATTTATCCTGACCCTCCTTTATTCTCTTCCTCTTAAGCAGTACAAAGAGGAGAGAAAGGCAGAGATATTATAGACCCATAATTACAGGGTCTGGAGGACAACCTGGCATTCTAAATTCACTTCAGCGGTAATAATCAGACAATAAAAATACTTGTTGGCCAACCCTATCATTTGAATGAAAACCACCCTTCTTGTTGAGCACTAAAACTGTGGGACTTGAACATTCTGATCAACATTATTTTTGTTCACCATTCTTTACACACACACACACACGCACACACACGCACACACACACAGGATCCTGTTACTTTAACACGATTTGGTGTTACTGTTGGTCTACTGTGTTAAATCAGAGAACAAAGCTGGAGGAGAAAGTATGCTGCTGTGCTGTCACTGAAAGTTTAGATCAAGCTTGATTACAAAATTCAGAATTTAAAAGTATATCCATCTCTGTGGGGGAGAGGAAGAGGGGGGTTGGAAGAATGAGAAAGAGCAATTCAACCCCCCCCAACCCCCACAAAGTGAGTAATGCCATCATTGATTTAATTAGCAAATTCTAGATGTGCTGACAAAGGAAATTTTCTTGGGAGATGCACTGTGTTGTGTCAGTGGTCTAAATGAATAGGCTGAGCTGAGTTCCTGGTAATAACAGATGAACAACACAACTCGCCAAACCTCAAACAGTGCATAAATCAATTTGCTGGGAATTAACCACTTGCTTCAAAATTAGGGGTTACTTGACAGGGTTTCAGTGATTAGGTTGTCAAGGACCTGTATCTCTAGCTGGGATTTATCTCTCATTGATACAAGTACATCCCTTTGCAGACAGCAGACTGACTCTGGGTAGCAATCCGCCGCATTAGGCTAGTTAGTCTGGGCTTTACCCTTTATAAGTGCAGATGGCATTTAGAGGTGGACAAATGAGAGTACAACGGGAACACTTATCAGAGGGAAAATGTGCTGGCTTTGTGAAATACTAACAATGCCTGGGATATTAGTAACGGGACTGTGGATGTGGAGAAACATTTCAGAATCCTCACATTATCACATGACCCTTCTGGGCAATAAGAACCTTAAGTGTTTGTTAAATGAGTTGCCTAAACAGAAAGTGCCCATTATACAGAGAAATTAATGACAAGCACAAAGTCACTCTGAGGTCACTGTGTCTTGTGAAAGTCGGGCACACAGTGTGTTCCAGACAGGCTTGCCATTTTCGTGATTAAACCTCTCGCCAAGTCCACTTATGACAATGCAAGCTACCCTCCTCACCGTACAGTCAGAAAGTGGCTGTAATAGTACTAAGCCCAGGTGTAGGGAAAGGGGGAGGGAATCCTGCCTAGAGTTTCCAGGGTCTCCTGTATCCTCAGGGCTCTGAGTTAGAGAGTACCTCAAGTGCCCAAGCGGAAATGCTGTACTTAAAGTACTTCAGAACTTTCCAAAGTAGGGATTTGGGGATCAATCCTGCCTGGGTGGCTCAGTCAGAAAGTCATTGTTATGGTTATGTTGGGTGGTACATAAATAAGATAATAATAATAATAATAATAAATTTTATTTATATCCCGCCCTCCCCAGCCGAAGCCGGGCTCAGGGCGGCTAACAACACTAAAATAGTGCAACATTATAAAAACATCATAAGAATTAATTAAAATCAAAATTGATGGCAACCATAAACTAAAGTATTGTAAAGATTGCCAAAGGAGGGAGTCAGGCTGTGCCCTAACCAAAGGCCTGGTGGAACAGCTCTGTCTTGCAGGCCCTGCGGAAAGATGTCAAGTCCTGCAGGGCCCTTGTCTCTTGTGACAGAGCGTTCCACCAGGTTGGAGCCGCAGCCGAAAAAGCCCTGGCTCTAGTTGAGGCCAGCCTAACCTCTCTGTGGCCTGGGACCTTCAAGATGTTTTTATTTGAGGACCGTAAGTTCCTCTGTGGGGCATACCAGGAGAGGCGGTCCCGTAGATACGAGGGTCCTAGGCCGTGTAGGGCTTTGAAGGTTAAAACCAGCACCTTAAACCTGATCCTGTACTCCACCGGGAGCCAGTGCAGCTGGTATAGCACCGGATGAATGTGATCCCGCAGCGAAGACCCCGTAAGGAGTCTCGCTGCGGCATTCTGCACCCGCTGGAGTTTCTGGGTCAGTCTCAAGGGCAGCCCCACGTAGAGCGAGTTACAATAATCCAGTCTGGAGGTGACCGTCGCATGGATCACAGTGGCTAGGTCAGGGCGAGAGAGGTAAGGAGCCAACTGCTTAGCTTGGCGGAGATGAAAAAATGCCGCCTTTGTTATAGCTGCAATCTGCGCCTCCATGGAGAGGGAGGTATCGAAGATTACACCCAAACTCTTAACGGACGGTGCTGGCACTAGTTGCACCCCCGCAAGAGATGGGAGTTGCCCCCTCAATCCCATATCGTCCCGTCCCAGCCAGAGGACCTCTGTCTTCGAAGGATTTAACTTCAACCGGCTCCCACGTAACCATCCAGCCACAGCTTCCAAGCATCTGATCAGTGTGTCTGGGGCCGAGTCAGGATGGCCATCCATCAACAGATAGAGTTGGGTGTCATCGGCATACTGATGGCAGCCCAGCCCAAAACTCCGGACAAGCTGGGCGAGGGGGCGCATAAAGATGTTAAAAAGCATCGGGGAGAGAATCGCACCCTGAGGCACTCCACACACCAAGGAGTGGCGGGATGACAGTTCCCCCCCAAGCGCCACCCTCTGGGGGACCAGAGAGAAACGAGCGCAGCCATTGAAGGACTGTGCCCTGGATCCCCACGTCGGCGAGGCGGTGGTCCAGAAGTTCGTGATCGACCATGTCGAAAGCTGCTGACAGATCTAGAAGAATCAGCAGCCCCGACCCGCCTCGGTCCAGCTGTCTACGAAGATCATCTGTTAGGGCGACCAGAGCCGTCTCGGTCCCATGACCAGCGCGGAAGCCGGACTGGAATGGATCCAGAGCCGATGTTTCATCCAGAAACCTACCAAGCTGTTCAGCAACCGCTCTCTCAATCACCTTACCCAGGAATGGAAGATTCGAAACTGGGCGGTAATTGGATAGATCTAAGGGATCTAATGATGTTTTCTTTAAGAGCGGACGCACCACTGCCTCCTTCAGTTCCCCTGGGAATGTCCCGGTGCCAAGGGACAAATTGATGATATCCCCCAGGGGGGCCCGCACCTCGTCTGGACACGCTCTAATCAGCCAAGACGGGCACGGGTCGAGAGGACAAGTGGTGGGTTTTCCAGCTCGGAGGAATCTGTCCACATCGGCTGGGGATATCCGGTCAAAGTGGTCCAATACTGGACCCGAGGACAGTCGAGGGGCCTCCAGTTCCTTTATTGTATCCAAATTGGCAGGGAGGTCATGGCGGAGCGACAGGACCTTCTCCGCAAAAAAGCTCGCAAATGCCTCACAGCTGTGTGTCGAATTGTTATTTAAATTTGGCTGTCCTTCGAGGGACGTTAAAGACCGAATTATACTAAATAATTGTGCCGGGCGAGAGCTAGCGGATGCAATGGAGGCCGAGAAGTAGGACTTCTTAGCGGCCTTCACTGCCATCTCGTAGGTTTTCATAAAAACCCTATAAGATGTTCTTGAGGCTCCGTCACGGGCACCCCGCCATACTCGCTCTAGCCGTCTGAGGTCCCGCTTCATTTTCCGGAGCTCCTCAGTAAACCAGGGAGCCCGGTTTCTGCGGGGTCGCAGAGGGCGCTTAGGTGCGATCTCATTGATGGCTGCCAGGAGCTGGGTATTCCAGCCCTCAACAAGCTCAGTCAATGAGTCGCCAGGGGGAGAAAGGTCCCGCAAGGCTTGACGGAATCTATCAGGGTCCATCAGCCTCCGCGGGCGAGCCCAAATCGGCTCACCACCTAAGCAGGGTGGGGGTGGAACATCAATCCTGGCTTTCAGAGCGTAGTGATCAGACCATGGCACCTTCATCGAAGGAAACATGACCACATCTATACCGACGCCAAAGATCAGATCCAGCGTGTGGCCTGCTTGATGTGTGGGGCCCGAAACAAACTGGGAGAGCCCTAGTGTCGCCATGGAAGACACCAGGTCCAGAGCCTGTGAGGAGGGAGTGGCATCGGCATGGATGTTGAAGTCCCCCAATACCAATAGGTTAGGGAACTCCAAGGCCCAGCCGGCCACCGCCTCCAGCAGGCCTGACAGGGTGGCTGCTGGTGCGCTAGGTGGCCGGTACACCAGCCAGACAGCCAAGCTCACCTCGGAGCCCCACACTAGGCCAACACATTCAATGCCGGGGATTGATGGCGGTGGTAGAGCCCTGAAAGAACAATCTTCCCGGATTAATAGTGCCACCCCTCCCCCCCGGCCCACAGTCCGTGACTGGTGGAGGACGGAAAAACCCGGGGGCGCCATCTCTCGTAAGGTAACAGTATCCCCTTCACGCACCCAGGTCTCCGTCACACAAGCCAGGTCAACCCCCTGCGAGATGATGAAATCTCGCAGGGTGGCGGTTTTGTTGCCTATAGACCTGGCATTGCACAACACCAGTGACGGAGGTGAGTAATCCTTGCTCACCCTACCCTCGTCTCTCGGGATGGGGCGCAGATTGGAAGGGGTACGAGCATATCCGTATCTCGATCCCCTTCGCCTATGACATCTGCCCCCACCGCCATACCTCCCTCGCCCCTCCACAGTAGGAATCCCAAGCCTCATACTCGCCTCCATTTACAAATTATAAAAGCAAACAAACAAACAAAGAAACAATTGCATCAAAACAAAACCAATCCCCACCCCACTCAGCAACCATCCCACCCCAACCCAAAATAAAACAAAACAAAATAAAAATACATGGATAAAAAACCACCGTTTCTGGTGACACAACAGAGCAAAAAATAAAAACACTTTTAAAACACTTTAAAATATATAAAACGTTTAAACATTTGCTGCCACCGCAGCAGTGTCCTTAGAGTTGTGCCGGTGGTGAGTATGGGGCCCGCCCCCAGGCCCAAGGTGGAGAATGGGCTTGCAGGGGGAGCGGTCCTCCCCAAGACTCACCGACAAAGCGGCAGCAGCGATGTCCCGAGGCCTCCTTGGAGCCTTATATGCTGAGGTGGAGTATGGGGCCCGCCCCCAGGCCCAAGGTGGAGAATGGGCTTGCAGGGGGAGCGGTCCTCCCCAAGACTCACCGGCAAAGCGGCAGCAGCGATGTCCCGAGGCCTCCTTGGAGCCTTATATGCTGAGGTGGAGTATGGGGCCCGCCCCCAGGCCCAAGGTGGAGAATGGGCTTGCAGGGGGAGCGGTCCTCCCCAAGACTCACCGGCAAAGCGGCAGCAGCGATGTCCCGAGGCCTCCTTGGAGCCTTATATGCTGAGGTGGAGTATGGGGCCCGCCCCCAGGCCCAAGGTGGAGAATGGGCTTGCAGGGGGAGCGGTCCTCCCCAAGACTCACTGGCAAAGCGGCAGCAGCGATGTCCCGAGGCCTCCTTGGAGCCTTATATGCTGAGGTGGAGTATGGGGCCCGCCCCCAGGCCCAAGATGGAGAATGGGCTTGCAGGGGGAGCGGTCCTCCCCAAGACTCACTGGCAGAACAACAGCAGCGATGTCCCGAGGCCTCCTTGGAGCCTTATATGCTGAGGTGGAGTATGGGGCCCGCCCCCAGGCCCAAGGTGGAGAATGGGCTTGCAGGGGGAGCGGTCCTCCCCAAGACTCACCGGCAAAGCGGCAGCAGCGATGTCCCGAGGCCTCCTTGGAGCCTTATATGCTGAGGTGGAGTATGGGGCCCGCCCCAGGCCCAAGATGGAGAATGGGCTTGCAGGGGGAGCGGTCCTCCCCAAGACTCACCGGCAAAGCGGCAGCAGCGATGTCCCGAGGCCTCCTTGGAGCCTTATATGCTGAGGTGGAGTATGGGGCCCGCCCCCAGGCCCAAGATGGAGAATGGGCTTGCAGGGGGAGCGGTCCTCCCCAAGACTCACTGGCAGAACAACAGCAGCGATGTCCCGAGGCCTCCTTGGAGCCTTATATGCTGAGGTGGAGTATGGGGCCCGCCCCCAGGCCCAAGGTGGAGAATGGGCTTGCAGGGGGAGCGGTCCTCCCCAAGACTCACCGGCAAAGCGGCAGCAGCGATGTCCCGAGGCCTCCTTGGAGCCTTATATGCTGAGGTGGAGTATGGGGCCCGCCCCCAGGCCCAAGGTGGAGAATGGGCTTGCAGGGGGAGCGGTCCTCCCCAAGACTCACCGACAAAGCGGCAGCAGCGATGTCCCGAGGCCTCCTTGGAGCCTTATATGCTGAGGTGGAGTATGGGGCCCGCCCCCAGGCCCAAGGTGGAGAATGGGCTTGCAGGGGGAGCGGTCCTCCCCAAGACTCACCGGCAAAGCGGCAGCAGCGATGTCCCGAGGCCTCCTTGGAGCCTTATATGCTGGGTGAGGTACAAATAATAAAATTAGTATTGTAGTTACTCAGTGGTAGGAAAAAGGTACTTTGCACATGCTCAATGGCATTATTGTTTTGCACATTCCAGGACTGCATAAAAATAAGTAAAAATGAGGTGGGGGGGGGAAGCATTGCTGGAGCAGACCAAGGTCTACCAGTTCAGCGCTGGCCAAACAAATGCCTCTGGAGAGCTCACAACCAGGGCATGATTGTGGTGGCTGTGTCCTGTGGTCTGATCCCAGCACCTTGTAGCCAGTGGCGTACTGCAGCTGCCCACTGGCTTTTCTCAGGGGAGGAAAGTGTTGCATGATGCTGATGAAATGCCCCCTGTCACCTGGAAAGCCTTGGTTGGTTAGAGGCGAAGACAGGCTAAGGAGAGGCTGTGGGCCACAGTGGATCCATGTGCTGGGACTGTGTTTGAATCTGGAAGCTCCATTTGGGTTTCAAAGCTGTGAGGAGTTCAGCTATGAGTTCAGTGTGTGTGTGTGTGTGTGCATTTCTGAAAACTGGAAGCATTTTACACCATGGTTCTTCCCCCTCCCTCAAATGTTTATCAGTTAGCTCTGCTAACTGCAAGGAGTTACAGACATTATTGTTGTTTTACTTACACCATTGGGACCCAGGACTTATATTAGTCACCACTGCCTTTAAAAATCCTTTTGTGTTATTATGTATTAACATTTTGCTTAGTAACAGACTGAAAGGTAGCATATAAAAAGTGTAAACAAATGAATGCAATTTAAACAACTAGCTCAGGGAGGTCATACAAATGTAGTAATTTAAGCTGAAATGAAGAATTTAAATATGGCATACACACAAATTCAAATGCACAATATCCACAACCTTTTTTCACAGTGGAAGCTGTCCAAATTGTGGCTTCTCTTTTTGTTGTGTTGTGTTTTTAAATTAGCAAAACGATTACCATTTGTAGAATGATTTTTTAGATTCAGTGGTTTTTAACTGATAATTGCATTAAAGAAAGTCAAATTGTATTGAATTACATGAATCAAGTTAAACGAATTAAGACATGAAATGAAATTGAATTAAATGAAGTCCATGTTGTAGACAAGTTCTCAAAGGAAACACATTTCAATTTGAATATTGTTTTAAGCAGGTTTTTTTTTTAAAAAACACTCCATTTCTCATATTCCTTTTTTAAAAACAACAACAACAAAAACCCTCATTTTATTTCTGTTCTTTGGAAACCCAACCATGTTAAAAGCCCTTGGAAGATGAATGCTGGCAACCTGCTAGTGTCCTGTTTGTTGCCATTTTAGCCACCTGATTCTGCTATTCTCATGCAACCCTAAACCATATTATAGGGTTATGAGGATGAGCTGCTGCACACTTCATGGTCTTGGGATCATTCACCAACTCTGGCGCAGCTTTAAGAAGTTTCACTTAGATTCACTTCATCGTGTTGTTACATCTGATCCTTGACAAACTTTGGTTAATCTTAATAATACTGTTCATCAACTGTGGTTTGTGGAAACAAGCCAACTTCAAACTCTAGTTTATGAACTTTAAATAAACAATGTTAGGCTTAACCACCGTTTAGGTTATGGTGTTATGCAAAATCTAGATAACTAACAATTGAATAACTATCTCCTGCCTTTTCGTGATGCCAAAATCATCAGCCTCACTTGGCCTATTGGTAAGAACAGTCCCTTTCAGTGGAGGGTTGTATTAATTTATGGGGTGGCTTTTGGGCAGCAACCATGGTGCAGAGGAATGGCCTTCTTTGCTTAGGCGTAGAACACATGCTTTGTCTAAGATCATGCAAAGCCACTGCCATTGTAGGTAAAACTGACACGTTTGGACCAATAGTAATTATAAGGTAGCTTTATATGGAAAAGAAAGAAAGAAAAAGGATATCAATCTGCCTATTAAGAGGCAAAATTGGGTTGCTTATGTAGATAGCAATGTTGTTAATGCAAATATTTGTCTCTTTGGATAGATAATAGCTAAGTTTCCTTTTAACAGTTCTTACTGTAAACAGCAGTGCTTTACTGACAACTGCAATGACAGAAGATTCTAGTCTATGTCATGTGCCAGATGAAGATATAGCCAATCCAAATACCCTGCTCAATGATAGCAGGAATTGAAGTGTTTGTGAGTGGTGCATAGAGGGAAGCATTTCTGGGGGAAACCAACAGAACTTGCTGATTTGAAGTCAGTTGAAAGAGTGAGGTTTGTGTGCGCTACACTTCCTCCTCCTATGGCGTCATAGTGCCAGAAGAGAAATGGTAAATAAAATGGTGAAATGGCTACAAAATGGATCAGCCTGCAGGGAATCTGGTATTTGAAGCGAACCACTACAGAAAATAGAGGAGGTTTTGTAATGCATTCCATCTGAAGCAGATGTTCTGTTTCTCTAAGTGCCAGTTAAAGTAGCAGGAAAGGTAATAAATACTTTGAGTTTTCGGATGATACGGATAAAGAAAATTAAAAAACCAAGTTGGTCAGTGTTGATTAAGAAGTTTAAATGCTGACATATGACAAGCCTGAATTCTAGATGTGACGCTAATTGCATTCTTTGCATTTAATGTGCTGGTTAAACCAAATACAAAAAAGTGTCTGCTGAAGGGGCGGGATCACAGCAGGCATGGAGGGGGAATTTAACCCTTTCCTTCATTGCTCTGGTCCTGAGCCGCTCCTCTAAAACTATTTGCATTGGTAGGGGGTTACTTAAAGGCTGCAGCAAGGGAGAAAATACTTGAATTTGTTGTCCATGCTTGCTATAATTTCAAGTATAATAGGCTCCCCATAAAGCTGGTGAATTAGGCATTTCTTAAACCCCATCAAGTTAAATGCAAAACTGCATTTCATGTCACATCTAACAAACTAGATTGCCTTGTGATTGATGTAAAGCTTTCAGGGGATAGTCTAGTTACAGGTAGGTAGCCGTGTGTCTGCCGTAGTCGAAACAAAATAAAAAAATTCCTTCCAGTAGCACCTTAGAGACCAACTAAGTTAGTTATTGGTATGAGCTTTCGTGTGCATGCACACTTCTTCAGATACACTGGGGATAGTCTGTTGCAGCAAAACAACTAAGAGTCTTGTGGCACCTTAAAAACTAATACATAAGCATAAGTTTGTGACCTCAAGTTGTCAGCACAAACTTCTGATTGTGGGGAATTGTGTGACTTAATAAAGATTGTATAATTGGTGGCATAAAGTCAGACGGAGAGAGCCAGATTGCTTTTGATCCTGATTTGAAATTGGAGGGAGCAGCTGAGAAGGCTTGGACAGCATAAATACAAATTGATGCCCTACAGTCTCAAAGCACTTTTTAAGACGCCCAAACAGCATCCTGCTTGGGTGGATGCAGTTAGCAGTTTACAAAACCCCCAGAAATAAGTGGCACAGAGGTCATGGGACTTTGCTGAGAGATACGTTGGGCAGATATTAAAGCCTGAACCATTTGGTTTGGGAAGGGCATCTGGAGAACTAAGTGAAATAAACATGACAAGCGATGAAGTTCTAAAGCTAATTGACACATTAACACTTAACGAGTCATTGTGTCCAGAGGGCATACAGTCAAGAGTTCTTGAACAACTCAAGTGTGAAATTGTTGATCTAGCATTGTCCCACAATCCCACAACAGGAAATGATGCTCTGTGCATAATTAACAGACAAGAAGAGGGTTTGTGGGGACTCTCCTGTTTGTAAAGGAGCTTCTCCTGCCTTTCCCCCCAACCTTTCGGGCAGGGGAGAGAGATGTATGAATGGGATAGTGGAAGATTCAGGCTGTGGGAGCCATTTTGAATCAAGTTCAGCTTGAGACACTTTGGGGACATCCCATACCCCTATAGCCATAAGGTGGACCACACTTTCCCCAGCACCTACCTACCTTCCTTCCTTCCTTTTTGGAAGATGTTTTTGGAAGATGTTTTTATGTGTGTAGATCAGTGCACGCTGACCAACACACAGTCTTCTCAGTAAGGCTCTGTTCTGATGGCATGAGTAGTCACGACAACCAGTAAATTCTTATCTGCTGCAGCCTTCATCTGCCTTCACAGCTGTTGCAACATACCGCTTGTTATCATCCACCTGTTCTGCCGTTGAGGACTTCTTGGATCATTCTTTGTCTAGCTCCTTCCCTTTGACCTTACCGCCTTGGGTGACTCTGCTGGGAGTACAAGATTCCCGACGGCTTTGCTCACAAGGGTCATAGGAACGTGCAAGCCCACGCATCACAACAAGGTGATGATCCAGCGAGTGAGTCCCCAGCACCACCGACTGGCTCTATCCCAGTCAAATGTCCTGTCCACAAAGCTATGTCCCACAACTTTTCAGGGGGGCGGGAATGGGTTGAAGTGAAACCTTCCTGGCAACTGAACTCTCATGTTGTCTCATCTCTTAAGACGCTGAGTATGAAATCTTATGATTTCCCTGAATAGGGTTTGCTATGCCTTTTTCACCTGGCCTGTACATTTTCCCTTTTGTTTTACACAGCGTATAGGTCTTATGCTGAATACAACAAAAATTTGCATTGAGAAACACTTTCCCTTTTCAGAAATACACATTTACAGAAAGTTATCCACCTGGACATCTTGTTACTAAAATTCACATGTTGCTCTTTCAATTCCATGCCACCTTTTACAGTCTCCAGGAATATAATAATTTCTGATAAATATGATATCAGGTCATTGCAAGTCAGCAGATAGGTGGCTTTTTCTTGCATCTCATACTCTAAGAAGGCCATTAATGTATCATTTATGCTCTCTCAAAATTGCCAGTGCTCTATTAATTTTCTTAATTCATTCACATATTTAGAAATTGCTTCATTTGCATTTTTATTTTGTTTATGGAAGTGGATACACTGTAATCACTAGTGGCTTTGGGGTTATGTGATTTTGTAGGATTTTTACTATTTGAAATGCTATATTGGCTGGTTAAATGGGAAGCTGTTAGGCAATACAGTAAATTACAGGTTTTAATCCCAATTACGTTCAGCAAGACTGCCACCTTTTTCTCATCAGATATCCTATTAGCTATTCCATATTGTTCCAATATCCCTCTATAAGTGGACCAATCCTCCACAGAGCTATCAAAAAGCACATTTTCCCCAAGCAGACAGTGATTTTAATTTCTTTCCACTGACTACTCATCTTTTAGTTTCACTTTCACTTATAAAGGAAGTTGTTACATTAAAGCAAGTGGGTTTAAAAGGACTGTTGTAGGCAATATTCGTGAACCAAAACCCAAGAGCCACTCACACAGGCCATGTTTCCCAGACCCCAAATTGAACTGACAAATTACAGTCAGCAATGCTATGTGTTCCATTCCCGATTTCCCCATTAGCCCTTTTTGGAAGACAGGAAAGTGCTTTATACTGCATTAGATCACTGGTCCATCTAGCACAGCACTGTTTAGTATGCAAACTTGGCCAATCCTGACAGCTATTATTTGCATGGTTATGGTAGTGCTGCTCTGAGCCATTGCAGTCATGCAAATCACCCCAGGCAAACTGGCAAGTCCCAATGCAGAGGTGACGACTCACATAAACAATGCCGCCTCTGCACTGGCAATACCTGCCTGTTCGCCCAAAGGCCCAGTATAGAAATGACCGACCTGCATGGGCTCTAAGGGACAAACTTAAATACAGGATAAATAGCACAGGTACAATTAACTTGCACATTTTTTTGTTGTGTAAATAGCAGCCTCAGAGAAGCCTGAGCAGCAGGGCAGGGCAAAGGAACTTCTACTTTTTTGTCCAATGGGAAATGCAGATAGAAAATTCAAAGATAATTTTCCCATCAGAACTATGTTAGGTAGGGAAAGAGTAAGACCTCCCCTCTCCCCACCCCCAGTCCTGAGGCTTCCCCAGCTTGCTCATCATAATTAACACATTGGTTTGGACCAAAGGGCAAAGCAAAGCAACCATTGTTCTTTCCTTTGCTCTTCCTAGAATGTGCATGAGGCCTCTCCACCAACATAGGGCTGTGCATGCTCTTCTTGCTCAAACACTGGGACCACGGTTGGATTAAATGGATTTACACACAGAAATTGGCGGTTTTGATCAGATCAAGCTTTGCCCACAAACAGTCTCTCATGCATTGTTTATTTCTGAGGGGGGTATTTACTGAAACCTTTTGTGGCTTCCATAGGAGATGCTGGTTTTGTGGGCACTATGTCGCTGACCCTTGGGCTAAAGTAATCTGGATGTTTCAAAGTGTGTCCAATTTATGTGTTTGTGGAAACTATGTTCAAGATTGTTTGCAGACAGGTGGACCTTTTTGGGACAGTAAGCTGGATCCCTTACATTGTGGAACCTGAGGTGGCAAACATGTGATTCCCAGGTGGTCTCCCACCAAGTGCTGACCAGAACCAGCCCTGCTTAACTTAGTTATTTGGTCAATTGACCTTAAAATTCAAGAGTTAGAGTTGAAACATGCAGTGTGCAATGACCACTTGAATTCAGTCAGCTGATCTCTGAAGTTGGATACACATCGATATTTTAAAAAGGTGAACTGTAGAACAACAGGTAGAATTTGCTTTAAAGTCTTTACACATGTGGCAAATCATTTTTCACCTCTGTATCATGTATTGTCCAGGTGTTTGTTTTTCAGAATGAACTATTATGCTGAATGTGTCATTTAGCTGTATATAAAATCTTGGAATCACTTTCCTTAGACTTAATTACCCGGATTAAGGGTTTGTTTGGAGCAAATCTTTAGTTTTGTTCCTTTCCAAAAAGAGCAGTTGACTCTAAGCTGCATGCCAATAGTTCATAACAAGAATGGGTTAATTTCCTAACCTCATCTGTTCTTGTGCCACCCTCAGGGTTGTGAGAAGGACAGATAAGCATAGTGCTATTTTCTGGTTTTGTTTCAGTGTCAATCCCAAGAGTGGACCGATTTCATACCATTTGCTGCTTTCATTACTGTCACAAGGTTGTCACAAGAATTGATAAATTTCAGACTGTTTTTCTTGTCCTCATTACAATCTTAAAGTTGTCATGAGCGTGAATTGATTTTGTGCCATTTTCCATTCTCATTACAGTCTTTCTATCTTTGTCATAAGAATGGCTTCATTTGGGGCCATTTCTGTTCCTGTTACACCACTTTGTCACAAGAATGCGGAGTATTTGATGAAAGAAGCCAGCAGCTCAGGAGCTGACACGCAGGGATAACACACTCTCGTGACAGAGATCATAATGAGAACAAAAAGTGCAACAAAATGTATCCCCGTCTCATGACGAGGTTATGATTTTTCTGGTGGTTGAGTTCACTAGGAAAATGAATCCACGGTTTTACTAGCCGGGCTACTGCTGCCTTAATACCTCTACAGGAAGCTAAGTGCCAATCTAAAAACTGAAACGCTGCAGGAAGGATCATGTGGTGCAGTTATTGCTGCGCTGCTCTCTTTCAGACTGTGGGTGGTGGAACACAAGTTTGCAAGTTCCCACATATTTTCTGAAAACCTGCCCATGAAGTCCTAGCAAGGGAGGCAGACCCAGTAGGGTAAATGACTGCACTGGTCTCATGCTGCAAGAATGCCAGGCTTACTTACTGAGAACTAGATGATCAGGATAGCTGGAAATATGGTGTGTTCCAGTTTTTGTTTTTATGTACAGCTGCAGGAACAAGAGAGTGCAATTCTTCCAAACCTGTCTTAAGCAAGCGCAAGACCTTTCAGCAGAATGGGAGTAAAACATACTCAAGTCATTTGTAGAGTAAATAATGACTAGGGATAGGATTTGCTGTTCTGTACCTGTTCATCTTTTGATCATGTTACTGTTATCCAAACTGTCTGTTGCAGTTCACATTTCATTAAATTGGTATGGTCTTGGCCTGGGCTGGCAGTTTGAAAAAATAATGCTGTTGTTTATTATACTCCTGAAAACATTGCAATAGTTGCATTTGTTATGGATATCACTATTTACAGTTGTTGATTGCCCATCATCAAGTAGCCATTTGTATGACTATTGTAGGAGTATTGCAGGAGTTTTATAATTGGCCTGTCTAGGCATTTACATGATAATGTGTGATTGGCATGTGTTTTTGAAAGAAGAAACTTAAATAAAGTCATGGTAGAGGTGGGACAAAGAGTTAGATGGGCTTTAGAATAACAACAAAATACACAGAAATCACTTTTTTTTAATAATAATAAAAAAGCGGTTTATTAAAATATTGGTTATTTTGGGTGTGGATGGATACAGAACTCCATATGCAAACTCCAGAAGTCATGGAACCTCTTTCTAATAAATTGCAGTAGTAATACAAGGTTTTCTCTGCATCTTATTTTCCTTGGGAAGGAACATAGAAAAAAATAATTGTGTGTGTGTGTGAATGACACAGACCACCAGGCAGCAAGACATCCCTCCCCACAAGAAAAGAAAACGTTATAATATGCAGCAACAAATGCTATTGTCTCCCTGACCCTCCTTTTTCCATCTTCTTGCAAGGCTGTGAATGGCCATGTGCTGGAAAAACCAGTTGGGAAGGGCAGTTCCTTAAAAATGCCTGGAGAGCAGCTGTGTTTTAAACGTGAGCAATATTTTGTACTAAAGCATGTTTGTGTACAATATGAAAGTATCTGTACTGTTTCCTCTTTTCAATTAGAAATAAATAAAAACCATAATCGCAATATATGATAACTTGAGGAGACTAAATAAAACTTGTGTGATTCAGAATGCTAGTTTTGTACAACAATGTATGAGATTGTACAATTCTGAGAGAAGCTCAGAGAATCATTTTTATTTTATTTTAAAACGCATTTGCCTATGTATTTATAAAGCTACTAGTGCCATTAAACATAACTACCCTCCCGCCCCAAATCATGTGAAGGAGAAGAGAGCTATATAGGTAGGGACACAGAATAAGACATGCAACAGTGAAAGTTGATGATCAACTCAGTAAAGCAGAGTTCAAGGAAAACACATTTCAGTGCATCAGTAACTCCAAAGCAATGACAACAAACACAGTGCTGTTTGTATAATAGTATGGGTTCAAAAACTGACATTAAGTTCATACACACACACAGGTACTACAAATGCAGGTAGTGCTTGCATGAAACACAGTTGGCTCATATGGCTGGTGAACAAGCAAACAGCACAGAGCTCGCACCAAAATTTGATTATTGTGAGATTCTCCACCATCCCTAATGATGACAACAATCTTGCACTCGTAATTTATGATACAAGTCTTGTGATTATTTTTCAGTCTATTCTACAAGCTTTGGGCTTAGGTTATAGCTAACCGATCATCAGAATCATATGATGGCTTGTATCCAATACAGTGCTAAGTAAGCATCCTGTCAATGCCAGATTTAAGATTATATTATGAGGTGTCCTGTCTGTGCTGGTTAAAAGAATGGATGACATTACAGAATACTCAGGTCTTAGATCTAGAAGGACATGATAACAGATTTGCTTGGCACACTTATCTATGGTAATGAGAAAGCTAAGGTACATAAAGCTAAGGTAAATATGATTTTACAAATCATATTACTAGGAAGAATTTATACGGGGTGTGGGAGAAATATAAAAACTTGTTAGAAAGGAAAACACCATGGTGGCTCTCCCCACTCAAAGCAATAAAAAAGGGAAGAAGGAACACGAGAAGGAATTGGGTGACATATAGAGATTTGTTACAAGAAAGAGACTGATTTTTTTATTAAAGGGGTTTGAAGAGTTAGGCTAGCATTTAACATGTTGGCTGCAATATTTTCAAGTTAATGATGTTCTTAAGGAATATAAAAAAGATTGGGCTTTCGTATCAAACCTTGCAATTTGAGAGAGAGCTACAGTGGTACCTCGCAAGACGAAATTAATTCGTTCTGCGAGTTTTTTCGTCTTGCGAATTTTTCGTCTTGCGAAGCACGGTTTCCCATAGGAATGCATTGAAAATCAATTAATGCGTTCCTATGGTCAAAAAAAGTCCAAACAAAGCCAAATTTGGTACAAAAAGAGTTTATTAAGTGCTCTTTAAAGTCACACATACTGTAAAGAGCATTTCAAAAATTGATGGAACAATAATTTAAGTTTCTAAACATGACAGAAAAGCATTTAAAAATCACCAAAGTGTACTGTACATACATTTTCTAAGACTCTGGGGGACAACTCGAAGAAGGTTCCTCTTCCACTCTTTGCTTCTTGCTGAAGAACCTGTCCATGGTCTGCTGCTTCATCCGCCTTTTCAGCACCTCCCTGAAAGACGACATGACCCTCGTATCAAAAGTGTTCGCAAGGTCACGTGTCAGGTCCTTGTCAGGGTGGTGCCGCTGTGCAAAAGCCTGCACATCTTTCCACTTCTGGCAAATGTCCCTCAGTTCTTTGGAGGACAGCCGTTCCTCAGTTGCTTCCTCCTCTTCCAGCGAGGCCTGTTCCTGCGCAGCCTCTGCCTGCAGTTCGACCAGCTCCTGGGTGGTCAGCTCGTGGTCGTGCTCCTCCACCAGCTCGCTGACGTCCTCCTCTGTGACCTCCAGGCCCATGGTCCTCCCCAAGGAAACAATGTCCTGCACCACTGTTGACTCTGGTTCATCAGAGTCACTTGGTGCCACAAAGTCCGCAAAGTCTTCAGCCGCAGGAACATCAGAACTGGCAGCCTCCCTGGCGAGGTCTGTCACACGCATTCCACCGTCGTGCTTCCAGATGATCTCCTTCTTCATTTCCAGCGTAACCTTCTCCCTCTTCCTCTCGCCAGCCTCTGCAGCAGCAGTCTTCTTGGGCCCCATGGCAGCACAGCTCCTACCTTCGCAACCCCCCCCCCCCCAAAATAATAATCAGTGCTTCACATCCAAAAAATTCAAAAGCACCAAACCTCCCAGAAAACACACAAGCTTCCAGATTCTTGCAAACCCCTTCTCAACAATTCCCTGACCCCCCCAGCCACCCACCACACAGAAATCCAAACCCAGAAATCTTTTTTTTAACAACAGCAGAGTGCCCCAATGGTCACAAAAAATCATAAAAATGCAGAAAAAAAACACACAAGCTTCCAGATTCTTGCAAACCCCTCCCCAACACCAAGTCCTTGAATTCCAAACACCCCAACCCAAAATCCAAAACCCCCAAAAAAGTTTTAAAAGTTTAACTTACCAAATGGCTGCAAAAGAAGTTTTGGAAAAGCTTCAAAAATCACCAAAGTCTTCAAAAACCTCAAAAAAGGCTACCACACCACGTGTTTTGAGTTGCTCCTCGAAGTCAAGTCGCAACTGCACCTCTTCAAGCAATTCACCCTGGGTATTAACGGTTTTAAGAAAAAGGAAACAAACTTGCAAGACGTTTTCATCTTGCGAAGCAAGCCCATAGGGAAATTCGTCTTGCGAAGCAACTCAAAAAACGAAAAACTCTTTCGTCTTGCGAGTTTTTCGTCTTGCGAGGCATTTGTCTTGCGAGGTACCACTGTATTAGAAAATACTGATAAAGTAATTTCTAGAATGTATAAACTGTTAATAGAATGGGAAACAAAAGATGAGCAGGTGAAGTCTGTGATGATCCACTGGGCAAGAGATATTGGTTACAATATTGAAATGACTGCGTTGGAGAAGTTGCGGAATGTAGACTTAAAATTTACAGCATGCTATACATTGAAGGAAAACTTTATGAAAATGATATATAGGTGGTATTTATCTCCTAGCAGACTTGCAAAAATGTATAGATCAAAATCAAACTCATGCTGGAAGTGTAAAGAAAAGGAAGGTACTTTTATCACATGTGGTGGTCCTGTAAGAGAACAAAAGCCTTTTGGGAAATGATTTATAATGAACTGAAGAAAATGTTTAAAACAACTTTTACTAAAAAAAAAAAAACAGAAGCTTTTGTGTTAGGGATGGTGGATATAGAGATTCCGAAGTATTTTAAAAACTTGTTCATGTATGCCACAACCGCAGCCAGAATGGTGTTTGTCCAGAGGTGGAAAGAAGATACTGTACCAACTAAGGAAGAGTAGCTGATTCAATTCATGGATTATGCCGGAATGGCAAAACTGACAGGTGTAATAAGAAACCAAGATTAATATATATATATATATATATATATATATATATATATATATATATATATATATAGAGAGAGAGAGAGAGAGAGAGAGAGAGAGAGAATGAATGAATGGGGGGAATTTGTAGAATATTGGAAAAATTCTGGCACACAAGCAAATTCATTAGTAAGATTAATTTAAACCAAGCAGTTAAAATTGTACTGATAAATGGAAGATAACTAAAAAATGGAATAAAGTGGAAAATGCAGTGTCATAAAAATCTGAATTAGAAAAGGAACCACAAAAGGGGAGGAAGGAAGTCAAATATTGAAGGTATGTGTTTGTAAGGTGTGTATTTGTAAACATGTGAAAAATTGAAAATAAAATTTATAATTTAAATTTTTTAAAGAAAAGATTCACTCTGGTGCACGAGGACTTCCACCCTCTTCTCGGTGCTTGCCCAGCACCCACACCCTAGATCTAGAAGAAGAGTTTGGATTTGATATCCTGCCTTTCACTCCCTTTAAGGAGTCTCAAAGCGGCTAACATTCTCCTTTCCCTTCCTCCCCCACAACAAACACTCTGTGAGGTGAGTGAGACTGAGAGACTTCAAAGAAGTGTGACTAGCCCAAGGTCACCCAGCAGCTGCATGTGGAGGAGCGGAGACGCGAACCCGGTTCCCCAGATTACGAGACTACCGCTCTTAACCACTACACCACACTGTAAAGGGTTGGGAGGGGAGACCCCAGAACAGATATAGGGATTGCGCTGGGAGAGGAGAGGTGCACAAGTGGGAATCCTTGTGCTAATGGGATGCTTACTTAGCCCTGTATTGAATACAAGCCTATATATTTAATTATTTAAAAACAGTATACCTAGAAAGTGGGGCAACATGGAAACGTATGAAAGGTTATTTGGCGAGACAATCAGTAATGTCAATCCAACACTATCCTAAAAACAGGTGTGTCTTCTGTTGCCAACCTTCTGGGTTCTGGAATTAATTCACTGTATAGCAACTGCTCCACCGAAATGATCTTACTGGCGTTCCAAGCAAACCGACTGCAAAACTTAGGAAACTCCTATAATTCTCTCCAACACTTGGAGCTCCTTAGCAGTTGTGGAAGGGTTTGTTTGTTTGTGCTTTTGTTTTGCATTTTGGCAGACAAATCTGTGTGGCATTAAAACACCGAGGGCGGGAAGCTAAGAGCTGACAGACGTATCGAGACGGCGGAGTGTTGTTGGTGTAGCGAACTACAGGATTTATATAGATTTAAAAACTGGAGTGAGGCACATGTTAAAACGGTGGACTGGAAACTTTAAATATGATGCGAGCTGCTCATTCTTTGAAAAACGACTTTTTTGTTGTTGCTTTTGTCAGTGTGTTATTCCTTGATCAAGCACAAAGAGGAAAGGAATCCGAGCTCTCCCTTCTATTTATGTCAGTTATCTCCCAGTGTGGGGCCAAGGCATCCTTTTGAAAAGTGTAAACACTTAACCTCAGTCAAGTTGGTTCAAAGGCCAGCACACACGCTGTACTCCTGGGCAAAGAACAGAGGAAGGAAATGTGTGCATGCGAAGGGTTGTGCGCATGTGCTGTGAGCTTTATTTTTCATTTTTCTATTGAGCCAACTGGTGTCTTTTTTTTTTTTTTAAGGCTCTTTCTAAATACATTATATGTATATGTGGGAAATATTCCAAGCAGTGCCTCTGATCTCTCATTGCCTTTTCTAGTCACACCCCTGATTTATAGTTTATTGGTGACTGGCCAGCTTTTGCGATGACTTGCCATAACATGCTACAGGCTGTCTTTTTCTTCATATCATAGAATCATAGAATCATAGAGTTGGAAGAGACCACAAGGGCCATCGAGTCCAACCCCCTGCCAAGCAGGAAACGCCATCAGAGCACTCCTGACATATGGTTGTCAAGCCTCTGCTTAAAGACCTCCAAAGAAGGAGACGCCACCACACTCCTTGGCAGCAAATTCCACTGTCGAACAGCTCTTACTGTCAGGAAGTCCTTCCTAATGTTTAGGTGGAATCTTCTTTCTTGTAGTTTGGATCCATTGCTCCATGTCCGCTTCTCTGGAGCAGCAGAAAACAACCTTTCTCCCTCCTCTATGTGACATCCTTTTATATATTTGAACATGGCTATCATATCACCCCTTAACCTCCTCTTCTCCAGGCTAAACATGCCCAGCTCCCTTAGCCGTTCCTCATAAGGCATCGTTTCCAGGCCTTTGACCATTTTGGTTGCCCTCCTCTGGACACGTTCCAGTTTGTCAGTGTCCTTGAACTATGGTGCCCAGAACTGGACACAGTACTCCAGGTGAGGTCTGACCAGAGCAGAATACAGTGGCACTATTACTTCCCTTGATCTAGATGCTATACTCTTATTGATGCAGCCCAGAATTGCATTGGCTTTTTTAGCTGCCTCGTCACACTGTTGGCTCATGTCAAGTTTGTGGTCAACCAAGACTCCTAGATCCTTTTCACATGTACTGCTCTCAAGCCAGGTGTCCCCCATCTTGTATTTGTGCCTCTCATTTTTTTTGCCCAAGTGCAATACTTTACATTTCTCCCTGTTAAAATTCATCTTGTTTGTTTTTGCCCAGTTCTCTAATCTGTCAAGGTCGTTTTGAAGTGTGATCCTGTCCTCTGGGGTGTTAGCCACGCCTCCCAGTTTGGTGTCATCTGCAAATTTGATCAGGATGCCCTTGAGTCCATCATCCACGTCATTGATAAAGATGTTGAATAAGACCGGGCCCAAGACAGAACCCTGTGGCACCCCACTAGTCACTCTTCTCCAGGATGAAGAGGAACCATTGATGAGCACCCTTTGGGTTCGGTCAGTCAGCCAGTTACAAATCCACTGAGTGGTAGCATAGTCAAGTCCGCATTTTACCAGCTTCTTTACAAGAATATCATGGGGCACCTTGTCAAATGCCTTGCTGAAATCAAGGTAGGCTACATCCACTGCGTTCCCTTCAGAGAAACCGGCATCTCTTCTGGGTATGTGGGTTAAAAGAAAGAAAGGGGGGGGGGAATCAGTTGTTACAGTCATTGTTTCCCCAGTGCCAGCTTTATGTCTTTAACGAATGAGCTTCTCCAGGAACAGTTTTTAAATGAGAAGTTACGGCTGCTTTTCTGATTGAAACAAACTAGTGTTGATTGCTGATCAGCCATCTGTAAAGGAGGGCATCTCAGGAAGGATATGAGCTAATGAAAAAATGGACCTGATTTGAAAGTGTGACGTGCTTCATGCCACAGGCCAGTCTGAGTGGCATGAGATTATATCAGTGCAAGTGAGAGGTAGATTGAGAATAAGTAACTTCTGTCTTAAAGATTAAATGGCAAATTTGCTATTAAATGTGAAAGACATAAAATGGAATTAACGCTTTGAGGGTGTTAGCGGTGGCTCTGCAAATGACACTTCCATCCTGTCACTGGCGCTGCCAAACGGCACACTTCTCATTGCGGCTCAATTAATACTCATTTGGAAGTATCAATTAAAGAAATGAGGAAAGAAGTGTTGACCCTTAACAGCCGCCATCAGATCACCCACTTTGGAAGGGCGCATTTTGTGTGGCATTAGTTCTCCAAATGACCTTTGGAACTGGTAAAATATTATTGATGAAATCATTAGGTTTCTTGGTAACCGATTGATAATTCCCATCTAGGTTGCTTGGCGCTGATGATATTACCCTTGCTGTAACTAGGAGACAAATGTTGGTGTGGAAGTATATGGGGTATTTGCTAAGTGATACTGCCTTTGTGTCCTGTATTTTTAACAAACACTCATAGCACAATCAAATTTGGAACGACTGCCAAGTGAAGGTAGAAGGGGGAGAATAATCAGTTCAAAATGTAGCTGCTCTGCTGCAACATATGTGGTGCTTAATTCTATACTTCATCCTGTCATGTCCCCTTGTTGCACTGGTGCTGGGTAAAAACTGATGTAAGTTTCAAAATAACATACAGCAAGATATCCCAGTTCCTAACAGGAATGCTCCTATTCAAGGTTCTGGCCAGTCTGGAACAGAAGCCTAGTGCTATTCTGGACTTGCAAGAGTATGTGCTGGACTCACAGGAAGGGGAAAAGAAAAAAGACAAAATATTCTTTCTCATCCTTCTGCAGCCTCTCTCCAGGGTTGGCTAGTTCTGCCCTGAACATGAGCACTTTATGTTCATTTATTGTGTATCTGGGAAAGGTTTCTGGAGAGTGGGAAAGAAAAATGTATTTTTTGCTTTCCCCACTCATGAAACCCAAAATGATACAAAAATACTTTCCCCATCAGCAAGCAGTGATGGAAAACCTTGGCTTTCTTTCCTGTTGAGGATCATAGTCCCTTGAGGGCAACATGTGGGTGGGATTGCAGTGGAAGGGGCTAGTCCCATTTCTTCCTTCCACTCCTTTTCTCTCTTGTTTTGAACATCCTACTCTCTCCCTCCACCCCTTATCCTCCTCCTTCCTGCTAGTGGAGGGACAGTTCACTATTACTGGAGGTCTGATGTGATTCTTCTTCTGTTGTTCCATCTATTTTAGGGGTTAGGTTTCATGTTTCGCCCCTCCCACCTTCTCTCTTTCTCTCTCCTCCTTACCCACATGAAATTAGTCGGAAGGCCACATTTGGGGTTTCAAGCTGCCTACTCCATTGCTGTTGAATTTGACTTTACTTACAGAACACTGGGCAAATCAACCCCATTTCTAACTTCGACTTGCTAACTTCTGTAGTCAAAATAGGTGTTCTTTGGATTGGAAAAGAGTGGAAGAAAACCATGATCATGTTGTCCTTCTCACTGTGTATCCTCAGGGGATTGTAGTATTGGGACGTCAACTAATTCAGGAGATTGTAGTATTGGAAGGTGTTTTATATTTTCCTTCTCCCAGTTCAGAATGGCCCATTACATACTAAGTTGTTTTTTAAAAAATGACTGACATATTGTTCAGTAAAAATAAATTGAAATGAAATTGAAATTGTACTTTTTCCTATACAGTTCTGAAATTTGATTGGTCCCAAAGAGCAGACATTGCAGTTCAGTCTTGTATCTCCTCTTCATTACAGAATATATTCAAGGCAAACTTGATCTCCTCCCCCCTCTTTCTGTGGTGTGTGTGCAATATATCCTACAAACTTTAGTGATTCAGACGTGCCTGTGGTTTTGCAGTCCATTTTCCAGACCACCCAGTTTGATGTTTTGAATAAATATACAGGCTTTAGCAAGTACTGTCAAGAAGTAGAAAGACACTTTCCTATCTCTTGAGAAGCATATGCACACTAAAGCTGTACCAAGGTGTAAGCAAACTCTGATGGAGGTACTCATTACTAGCAGGAAAGGTGGCTATTAAAAAGTGGGGCAAATGATAGTTTATAATTATAAGGACAAACATGGTTAGGCTTATTCCTCCTTTTGTTTCCTAGCAGAAGCACAAAGACTTAGTTGCTAATGGCCATCACTGAGATTAGTTGAAATTTGAATATAATAGGCTAAGAACTAGATATTGCTGCCTCCTCCCATTTCCGATAGTGACTTCTGTGAGAAGAAAAGCATAGAAGAATATGAAGGTGAAACTTAAAATGTTCCTTGATGTGAGAGAGGACAACTAATGAACCAGAGGTAACACAGTATTTTCTTTCCTGGCGTTCCATCAGGCTTATAATGACACTTCTTAGATAAGAGAGTCACAGTGGAATCTCTTCCTTAACTCTCCTCATTACTTATCATTTGGAGAATTTTCTTTTTCTTTTAAATCCTATGTCTATATGCATGACTCAACGTTATGTTACATGACTGTGCTGGGACCTTCAAGATCTTAAGCTGTACATCCTCCCAGTGAAGCTGTGCAACAGTTTAAAATGCCAATCAAACACCGACTTTAAATACAGAGCTTCACTGTATGCTGAAGCTCAGACAAAGTGCAATTTGCAAATTTCTCATGAAACTCTTACAGACAATGAATGAGATTTTATTTGCACACAGCTAAACATTAACATTTAGTGATAATACCTAACGATAGTGAGAGCCAGCTTATGACAGACTTTTCCCGTCCCAGCTTGGCTTCCCTTGTGGAAAAAAAATTGGGCCGATAGGAATGATCTGCAGTGATATATACTGTGGAAACTGAAAACTGATGATGTGGCTTTCACTCTTTCAGATACCAGCAATCATAACATGATTTACATAACATTTGAATCACCCTTATGCACTCTGCATGAAAGGGAGCATTTTGAACTTCATGTGCAGCTAGCTATTCATAGTAGTATCAAGAGGTCTAGGGATATTGTTCTTCAGGTTGCAATTTAGCATAGCGCACTTTTGCATAATGTATGCAATTTCCAATTGTCAAGCAGCTGGTACCACCAGAAAGTTCTTAATTTTTAGCTGAAACCCCCTTCTAATATGAGCCCAGTGGGTCAGATCCTACTGCTTAGAGGACCAGAAGACTAATATGCTCCATCATCCATGTGACAGCTCATCAAATATTTGAAGATTGTTGTCATATTGCCTCTTAATCATCTCTTATCCAAGCTAAACTGTTCCCAACTCCTTCGGCCTTTCCTCACAAGACTTCCAGGCTCATCTCCATGTTTGTTAACTTTCTCTGGACATGTTCCACTTGGGCAATATTTTTGTCTTAAACCGAGATGCCCAGTACTACACATACTTAAATAAACTTGCTAAATTGGGGTGGGAGGGATTGGAGCCTGTCCTTGCAGAGCTGCATCCCCACATACATTTGTTTTACCCACTGAATGTTATTCATTAATAACAGGTTAATATATAAATAATAAAATTATCATTATTCGGACATTGAGGTCCAGCTCTGAGGGCCTTCTGGTGGTTCTCTCACTGGCAAGAAGTGAAGTTACATGGAATTAGGCAGAGGGCCTTCTTGGTAGTGCTCTCTGTCAGGAGATAATGTGCTCCGTCTTCTCTTTAGCAATTGCTGTCTAAAAAGCACACAGAGAGTTTTATCTACCAATCACAGTTGGGAGATAAAGCTATAGGTGCTGGAGGGATATTTCCTGTGGATGGGTAAGCAGATGCCCCAGATCCTGCAACTGCTGAAATGAATTTTAGTGCTATAAGAATGAAGAAAAACTGTACTCGCTGTACTGGCAGAGGACATCATGCTGCAAGACAGTATTTGAGGGTTGGAGAATGACTTTCAACGTGCTCCTGCTCTAGTGAAGCTAGGTTTGTATAAAAGCCTCTAGGTGGCATAGTACAAAATAGAAACAATGAAGAATAGATAAAACAGAGGTGTTTTCTTCTGCTAACTTAATATTACATGGGAGGTTTGCAGGAGGCTTGGCTGTTTAAAATGGGTTTGAATTCCCATTTTATGTTATATTAAAGGTAAAGGTACCCCTGACCATTAGGTCCAGTCGTGGACGACTCTGAGGTTCCGCGCTCATCTCGCCCTATAGGCCGAGGGAGCCAACGTTTGTCCGCAGACAGCTTCCGGGTCATGTGGCCAGCATGACTAAGCCACTTCTGGCGAACCAGAGCAGCGCACGGAAATGCCGTTTACCTTCCCACCGGAGTGGTACCTATTTATCTACTTGAACTTGGCGTGCTTTCAGACTGCTAGGTGGGCAGGAGCTGGGACCGAACAATGGGAGCTCACCCTGTTGCGGGGATTCGAACTGCCGACCTTCTGATCGGCAAGCCCTAGGCTCTGTGGTTTAGACCACAGCGCCACGGTGATATTATATTATGTTATATTAGGTGATCCAGGTGATGTCAGACTACAAGCCCCATTATCCTTGTCAATGGGCTATTCTGGCTGAGGCTGATGGGAGCTGGAGTCCATCAAAATCTGGAGAGCCACAATTTCTTCTTACATGAATAACCTAGGGAATGAGTGAACTGTTGTGTATATTCACTGAAGCAGCACTCTTTACTGAAGTCTAGGATAATGTTTGTAGTAACTAACTTTTAAACCCATAGGTAGACCTATTCAAGTTCCAGAATGGTACTGATCAATAAATGGGAAATGAAAACAATGCAGTTTGCAATCGCACTGTCTTCTGGGTTTCAAATACTGAATATGATGTTAATGAAGAAAATTATGGAGGAAAAGGTATGAAAGTAATTTAAAATAAAGCTAAATCAAATAATAAACTGCCTACAGACAATTTATAAGGAAAATGAGTGGTCTGCTTTATTAAATTATTAGTTACAAATTATTTGTTTTATCCTGAGTACTGTTGAAACCAGATCCTGGGAACCAACCCTAGCTGAATAATTAAAATATTAAAATGGCTTAGTTTTAATCTTTGGTCCCATTGCATATCTGGATCTCATTGCAGAAATGTCATGTTTACTTGTGACTCATTATGAAGAAATGTGGGAATGTCATTATTAGAAGTACAGATTAAACTGAATCATACACAAAGATTTAAAGCAATATATTAGGAAGAACTTCCTGACAGTAAGAGCTGTTCGACAGTGGAATTTGCTGCCAAGGAGTGTGGTGGAGTCTCCTTCTTTGGAGGTCTTTAAGCAGAGGCTTGACAACCATATGTCAGGAGTGCTCTGATGGTGTTTCCTGCTTGGCAGGGGGTTGGACTCGATGGCCCTTGTGGTCTATTCCAACTCTATGATTCTATGATTCTAACAATTCCTCTCATATTTTTTAAAAGCAGCCTTTCTTGGAAGAATAGATGCTCAGCAGTACACAAATTTTCAATGGAGGTATTAAGAAACACTATCAGTTTCCTAGAGGGTGCCAGGGAATAGGTGGAGGACAAAACAGTTGACTTCAATAGGCCAGATGATATTCTAGGGTGCAGCCCAAATAGAATTGCTGCTGTCCAAGCCACACTGAAAAAGATGGCAGCTGTAAGATCACTGTTTGCTAGATGATGCAATTGTTAAGCACCCACCATGTGGTGCTCCTATGGAGCATTGTAAGCAGCTTACAGCAAGTGTCCATGTATTATCAAACCCAAAACATGAGGAGGGGGTGGAGGTTGAGGGAGAGAACAGTTTGCAAAACATATCAATGGTTTCCAAAAAAGACAAACACCAACAATTTAGCAAACACAGAATAAATCCAATATTACAAAGTAAACAATTTAGACTTAAATACCTAAGCACAAAGCAAAAAGAAAGGTAACAAACAATAGCTGATGAAAGATAGCTTTTGTTTCTCGTCATTCACCCTACTTTTGTTACACGGTAGCTTCTTTAAACATCCTTTTTACGAACCTCATAACACAACATAGTTTCATAATTTTTGCTTTCTGTAAGAGGCTGTTCTCGTAATGGCGCTCATCAGTAACTTTGTGTATTTTTTACATGAAGGCTAGAACTCTGCTTCCTGTAGAATTGCAATGGATACTAAACTCCATCCTAAGGTCCAGTTCATTCATGACTTGACAATTGCTTTAGTGTCCATTGCGTATTAAATAGGCATCCTTTGTAAATGCCAGATTCCCATGATTCTTCACTACAAAAGAAAGGAGAGTGCCAGCAGTGTATGTGGTGTTGTGCGTGGAGAATGAGTACAGGGGCCTCTGCCTAATTTCCCATTGCCTGTAAAGGAACCTTGCAGTGAAAAAGATTTCTAGCTCCTCTCCTGCCTTTAGGGATGCTCCACATTTTTTTGCAGTGGACAGACACAATTTGAAACTTCCAACTCCCAGTTTGGTTTCCTGTTTTGTCTGATTTTGTCATGCAGTTTCAGTGCACAAAAGTTGTGCACAAAAATACTCACTTTATGGTAGAAATGCATACAAAAGGTGTATTTTTCAGAAAATGCAGGGAAAATAAATATTTCAGAGGAAATGGATAAACATACTGTTAGAAGTATCGGTTGGTTGCTCGAGAGCAATCAGGCAATATGCTTCAATAGTCTGTTTTAAAGGTTTCTTATTGGTGATAAAAACCGTTAAAATGCAGAACGCCTCTGTTCCGTGTCTTGTTCATTCACTGGCAGAATCTGAGAGTGGGCGGTCCTTAAACCTTCCCTAGCAGAGTAGTTTCTTGACGCCCAGTCTGCGCCTCCCCTCTCTGTGTGGAAGCCTACTGCGCAAGGAAGGCCTGTGTAACGGGGGACCTCTCTCCTCAGGCAAGGTGTCCTGGCACCGCCTTGCCTCCTCTGAGCCCTGCAGCTCCCCTCCACTGGAGGCGTGGTTACTCTCCCCCGCAGAGGAGGAGCTGCTTTCCACGATCTTTGGGGGCTCTCTGTAATCCATCCGGCTTTTCCCCTCCCCCCCTGAGCTGATGGCAGTTCCCTGACACATATCTACAATTTAAATGCTAACTTTTGTGCATTCTTTAAAAATGGAACGGAACACACCTTATACTTGATTGCCAAACAAACTGAAACAAGACAGAATTAGAGGGACCTGCCCATGTCTGCCTGCTGTTAGCAATATTGTCGCTGCTGCTGCTGCTACTGCTGCTGCTTTTTCATACCACTAGTCCCCTTGCTAATTCAGTGGGGGAGTGTCAGTCATTCACCTGTAATTTTATAAGAAGCCTCTGGAGGTCAGGAGGTCTTTTGGTGTGTGTCTTATTCAGCAAGACAAACTGCAGACGTCAAGTAATTACTGGCCAGTTGTCAGTCTCCCCTTCTTGGGCTAGATTCTTGAGTGGGTGGTTGCAGACCAGATCCAGGAGTTCTCAGAGGAAACTGATTTTCTAGATTCACTTTAATTGGGGTATGGCCCAATTTTGACACAGAAACTGCTTTGGTATGATTATAAGTCTGTTGTATGAATATGTATGTTGCGAGAGGGACAGGGGAAATGTGCCTTTGTGAATTCTCCTCGCTCTCTCAGCAACATTCAATACTATTGACCATGGTGTCCTTCTGTCCGAGTTAGGGGTAGGTGGCACTGCTTTGTAGGTGGTTCCGGTCTTGAGCTTCCAAGACTTATTATTTTCACTCTCAATTTTTCAGTGTTATAATAGATGTTGAGCATATGTTACAATGGCATACAAAACTTGGTGGACCTTTGGGATCCTGAGAAATGTATTGGAAGGAAATGTCTAGCTTTTTGGACATACTTTTAAAAACTTTCTCATAACAATTCTAAAATTACTCCTTATTGGAACTTATATGTAGCTTTAGTGACCTTGTCTTCCATTTGTATTTTTCCTTTTCTGAATCATTGATTCTACTACTTGTAGCGTGTATGTTAGGAAGCCATCCAGCAATTTCATCATGACTCACTTCTCTACACTTGATCTTCTAGCAGGTTTTGATTTCTTGTTCTTTGTCATGTCTATAGCTGTATTTTTGCCCCTTTCTCCATATTTTTGTAGAATTGCTTGCTTTTGATTGGCACTACATAAATATTCCAGGCTCTTGTGCTCCTGTGAGATATGTGTCCTGCAGGCTTTCAATTTTCACTTCTGTATATCAAGGTGATCATAAGTGTTGTCATATAATTATTTTGCTTGGGTCAATATTAAGCTTTTTCAATTAGAATTAATGAAAATAATTTCTCAGTGAGAATTCATGTATATGGAAATGCACCGTTGTTGTTATGTTAATTTCCTATAAGTAATCTTGGTTTTCTGTAACTATAAAAGTTAAAGAGAGATTATTCCAGTGGTACAGGGCATCCAGGGAAAGCAGACAGAGGCAAGGATTAAATACAGAAATCCAGGCTGCAATCCCAGACCTGGGAGTAAGTTCCATACCTGAGCATAGAGATGAAAGGATCTGTCAATTTCAGTTTCTCTGAGTTTCTCATTTTTTCCAATCTTAAATTTAGTTCTCCACATCAGCAAATTGTGATTATAAAACAAAACAGAAAACGATTCAACATTTTAGTACAAATTTGACCCAATAAACACATTTTTGTAAGCCATTTTGACTAATGTACACATTTTGCAAGCATTTTTTCCTAATGCAAAGCATTTTTTAAAACATTATTTTCACCAACCTAATCATTTTTATTCATACTTTTACCTAATACATGCATTTTTGCAAACATTGTTTTGGTTGGAAAAGTGCATTGCACAATTCGAAGAAGTGAAAATTTCGATGGAGGGCTGTTTTTCAGTTCTTATACTATTTTGGAAAGGGTGAATTGGATAGATTTGGCTTTAAATGTGAACCGAATAAAATCACTCTCTGATCCCCAAACAAAATAAGACTTACATCTGAGTCGGCATTCACAGAATTGCACTGCCGACACGCAACTGAAAAATTAGTAGCAGAAGAGCAGTGAAAATAAGATGGGACACAGATGAGAGTGAAGCTCAAGAATGAAAATAATTAAAAGCAAGAATTTCTAGAGGGTAGCTGTGTTGGCCTGTTGCAACAAAGCAACAAAGAGTCTTGTAGCACATTAAAGATTAACACATTTATTATGGCATCAGCTTTCATGCACTACAGTCCACGTCATCAGATGCATGAAGCGTAGCCCATGAAAGCTTATGTCATAATAAATTTAGTGCCGCAAGACTCTTTGTTGTTTTTAAAAGCAAGACATTTCTTATTCTTCACATTGAATGCCCAAGGCATCTGGAAAGAAGTCTGTCTTGCCTCAAGAGCTCTCACCCTAACCTGAAGAGAATGCACTCCCCTATTTGAAAGGCTTTTGTGACACATGAAATGCAATCTTTTATTCTTTCACATAAGGTAAAGTAATCAATAAATAAGGTAATCAGGCATCTGGGTTCTTAACGTGTGCACTGGTGTGACTCTCCAAAACAGGAGAATAACATCACTGAACATTGGCATAACAGCATGATTTGTGAAGTCAGACAGGTTTACAATCTAACAGAGATTGGTGCATCCATCCTGAAACATTTGCTGCCTCTGCAAGTCTTAGTTTTGGTGTAGTACTTTGTCTTTTGAACCTGTGTACTTCAGTGGGACGTGCCCGTTGGAGTGCTTTGAACACTGAACTGAGCATTTCATACAGCAATTGTCAACCCCTCTCCCTTTTTTAACAAGTTAAGGGCTGGACAGAAAGGAGGCTGTTGAGGGAGAACTCTGCCCTTACACCACCTCTTTCCTAATTATGCATGCCTTTTGCAAGGAACTGGTTGCCTGTGTGTCAAATTTGCTGGCTTCCCTCAATCAGCCTATGCCAGTATTGTCTACTCTGACTGGCAGTCTGCTTCCTATATCGAGTACCTGGGATCCTTTTTGATTCCAGCTGTTAGGGATTGTTGTTCTTCCCTCACCTGCCCTGCATTGTCTGCCCTCACCTAGATGGATTATTATTAGTTTTGGTTAAAAGTTACTGCAAGTACAAGCATACCATCAACAGGTGGCTGTGCCATCGGTAAATTCATACTTAATTCATAAACCATGGTCTTGCTTTTATGGAGGCAGAAAAGATAAGCTGGCAACACTCCTGTAAAGTAACCATATTTCCTGTGCAGCTTCTACTAACCTTTCGGTGGCTTTCTGAAGTGACAGGAGCTTGTTTAATGTCCGCAATACTTGAATAAATTGATTGTCTGCTGCTAGTGACCCTAGCTGGTCACACTTTACTTTAAATGTCCATTACTGTTAACATTAACTAATGCTTAATTACAATGGAATTTCTATGGAAGTGCATAAGGCAGTCATATGCATGCCAAATGAGTACATTAATGATTAGTGTGATCACAGTGAATACCAAATGATTTCATAATGACTGGGGAGGTAATATATAATAAAAAGGATTGCTCCTTATTTTATACACTTGCCGTAGAATTAAAATTCATTCTTGGCCACTATTCAGAAACTATAACATTGCCCGGAGCCCATTACTGAAGTCTTGTGGGGAACTCTGCTGCTTCTTATACTGGGGTCTAACATAGTGATAGTATTCCACAAAGTCCCT
Source organism: Podarcis bocagei (assembly GCF_964188305.1). NCBI lineage: Eukaryota > Metazoa > Chordata > Lepidosauria > Squamata > Lacertidae > Podarcis > Podarcis bocagei. Next base: position 36,394,461 of record NC_138133.1, on the reverse strand, counting down.
GTGATTCCCCCCCCCCTCGAGATAATGGTTAGTCTTACCAACTATCACTATATCCCTCTTCCATGTCTCTGAACAGAAACTATATGACCATACACCAAAGAGATATGCTGTGAATCTATACCACAGAATGGACTAGCACAAGCAAAGAGAGATCAATAAAAAGAATTCTTCAAGTACTTCCATTTATAGTCAGTAACAATTGCACGTTAGGGCTTGTTATTCAGCTAGTGTCTGTTGGTCTATCACCACTGAAGGGTAAAATGCAGTTTTCCTTCCTATTTTACGTTGCCTGGAATGAAGATACTCAATGTCCCAGATCTTCCACGTGAAGGGATCCGGTGGAATATGTTTTCAGATGGGCTTTGCAAAATAAAGGTTTAGAGAACTATTGGCAAATGTGACAGGAATGCCTTCCTTCATCCTATGGTAAGGATTTTGTATGATAAAGTGAGTGACATTCATAACAACCACCTTTCCCTCCCCTGAATGGAGAGATTGTGCATTTCAAACCAGGCCTGTGGTTTGTTAATTCTGGCAAAGGGACTGCTGTACACATTAACAGATAAATTGCAACTGATGTTTATCTTAAGTGATGCTAATACCTAGTTTGGTCCAAGAAGCAGAATTCTCTATTTCAGTCTTATAAAACTGGTAATTTAAAAGGCAGAAGATTTGAAGTCAATGATACATTAATTCCATCCTTCTATCTAGCCATCCATCCTAACAGATGGTTTGCTGAGAGCATTCAATATCACGGGCAGCTTTCCCTCTGGAATTGTATCCTAAAGGAGGTTGAGGGTATCAGGGGACTATTGAGAGACTTGGTATCTAGTGGCTTTCAAGGCCTGGAGATGCTGGGCATTGAAGCTGGAACCTTCTGTATGCAAAGCGGATTCTCTACCACTTAACTACGGCCTATCCTGCTATCATAAGACAGTCTCTTTCAGTGATTGCTGTGTCTGTTTCTAGAAGCTCTCTTATTGAAGAGGTGTGAGGAGGTATGTTCCACTCCAAGTGCAGTTAGCAGTAAGTATTGATAGGACTGGTCCAATAATGAAATAGGAAATAGTCTGCATGGAAAAGGAAGGAATGGAAAACATATTTGGCTTTGGACCAGAAACAGTTAGAATGAGCATGGCTATTAATAAATGGTGAGTAGTGCCTGATTTTTGAGTGATTTTTCCTTCTCCATAATGGTAGCTGCAGAAAGGTGTGGTAGATAAACAACCTGATTCTTTCTCCAAGCTATTGTATACATGATGAACATACATACATACATATGTGTGTGTGTGTGTGCACGCGTGTGTGTGCGTGCATCAGTCAGCCCCATGTATGTATTAAATCCTTAAGTGGTGAAGAGAACAGGTTTGTTAGCCTTATGCAAATGGAAAATTCTGATAGAATAAATTAATAGAGCTTTCCTACTCTTAATTTCTACAATTTAAGATGAGGATTGTGTCTTTAATAATAAATGGAAACCTGCTGTGTAGGAATAAAGAGGCAAAATGGAATGTTTTCTGAAAACTGTGAATTATCTTATGACTGCTGTGGTGATGGGAACTGTTTGGCTACCACTATGGAGAATTAATGAAGAACCTCCATTGTGAAGCACAATTCTTGGCTGTGCGTTGTTTCTCATTGGCCTTTCTTATGTCAGAAAATCATGCCGCTGAGACTCCCTGGAGCCTGGCAGTTGGAATGATATAAAATCCAATGAATCATAGCAGTTACCATAAGGGCAGGGCAGTAGCGAAGGAAGCAACACATACCAGTGGCCCAGCATCAAACAAACTGTTCAGCTTGTGACATCTGGCCTTTCTGATCAGAACAAATTTGCAGTGCCGAATGCTCCAAAGGATCAGTCCTCTAGGAGGTGATGTTGACATTAGGTGTGTCTTTGATGGCATCTGAGGCAAGCCTGTAAGCCACCACATAGGAAATAAATAATGGAGGTGTTTTGGAGCTCTTTCCCTTTCCCCATTATTTCAGTTCAAGCAGGTGAAATCCTTGTTTGTGTGTGTGTGTGTGTGTGTGTGTGTGTGTGTGTGAGAGAGAGAGAGAGAGAGAGAGAGAGAGAGAGAGAGAGAGTGTACTGGCATCATACATAATGAAGTCAGGCTTTGATGGCACAGTGTTGCTGCATTTCTATGTGAGATACCTGGTGAGTATGTGCTGGAATGATACTGCCCCAGATAATCATATGGCACTTTGTAGGAAAATGTTTCTTTTCAGAAGTTGGAAGCTCTAGGAGAAATCTGGTAAGACCTCTTATACCTGTGGATTTCAAACTTCCCACCCACAGGGAGCCCTTGTCCCATCAATGTCTCTACTGAGGAACTACTACACATCCGATGAGGAGCCTTTGAGTACTGCAGAGGCTCTTTATTTGACCAAATAGCAAAGCCAGCCAGGCCCCCTTCCCACATACACCCTCCCCACGAGAGAGAGAATGTGTGTGTGAATGATGTATTCCTCAGCCAGTCAAGGCTCTATCCACCCCCAACTATACCACCTGCGAGCTCTGGCAACTGGCCCACACCACCACTGCTGTTTGGTCTTTATGGGAGAAAGAGTGTCAGCTTCTGTTTTAATGCATCCAGATCAAGCAGTATCAAGCTTGCTTTTGAATAAAGTGGGGACAGCAGTTATATTACAGTGGACGGGCTCAGTGGTGGAGCTAGATGGACTTAAAACACTGACCTAGATGGACTAAGGGTCTGACTTGGACAAGGCAGCTTTGTATGTTTCTATACTTTATATTATTTTATATTAGTGGGGAGTGCCCAGCATTACCTGGGTAATTTAAGAAACCAAAAAAATAATAATTATAACTTTGAAATGGATAGTGTAACTTGTGGCTTGGATCTGTCACATCAAAAATCATGTTTTGGTCCTCCATGTTGATTCGGAATTCTGCCCTTCATTCAAACTTTAACAAAGACTCGCTCTGTTCAGATGCCAAGTTTGGCAACAATATCTCAAGAGACAACCAAACCTATGCCAAAGAATGGGCAAAGTCACACAAAAATGATGTTTCAGTCTGCCATCTTGATTAAAAATAGTGCCTGGCATCCAAATGTTTATGAAGTCTGCCTCCACCACCTCAGGAACTCTTGTGCCAAGTCTGGCAACAATATATCTAGAGGTGGTTGACTCTATGCCGAAAAACAGGCAAAGTCATGCCAAAGTGACATTTTGGTCCACCATCTTGAACCAAAATGGCAGCTGGCATACAAACATCAACAGAGATCACTGCCCCCCCACCTCAGGAATTCTCGCGCAATGTTTGGCAATGATACATTGAGTGGCCGTCAAACCTTTAGAGAACAAAGAAAAAAATGGTCAAACAATGTTTCCAAAAAATATAGTAGATAACCATATGCCTCTTCCTAAAAATGTGACACACAGTCTTCAAACTTCTCTGAGAGGAATATTTTACTGAAAATTGTCGATGTCTTAAATGATAGATTTGCACCATCACCACCCTGTATTTTACTTTACTTTCGATAAAGTTGGTTTAATTAACAGCAGCTGACAGGAAAAGCTGAATGCTGCTGTTTATATTAAAACATTTACAATTAGTGTTTTTATATTGATGGTACATCCTGAGATTTTGCTATCCTTTCTGATTGACTCTGCATATTGTCATTGAAATGTTCAGAATAAAATGGAATCAATTTCCTGTGATTTGCCAGTCTCAAAGATGATTTGTAGCTCAGTATTGAGAGCATAAATAAAGCACCAGCTCTTTGACATTCTGTGATTTATTCCATTGTCTAAAATAGGACTGGACAAGTTGTTCAGTACAGAGAACCTAATGAGAAATGTGTCATGAGCCAGAGGGCCACAATTAATTTGTGTGTTTTAAATACATGGAGTTTGCATAATTTTCATATAATCTTCATGGGTATGTCAGGTGCCAAGACACAGTTAATGAGCTCATTGTTATCATTCTATAGTATTCTTATTCCAAAAGATCTACCTTTTAAGGAAAGAAAAGCACATAACTGGAACTTTACAAACAACGGTTTTAGTAAAAATTATTAGTAAAAATATTTATCATTCTTCTTGCATCTCCACACAATAATGGGGGTTAGGAACATACTCAGGCTTTTTAGGGAAGCAGAGATCCTTGGAATTATAAGAGCCAATGTTGGCATCCATCTGCTTCAGGAGACAATGAAAGAGTGTGCCTTTGGGGGTGAAGTCAAACAGTTGGAGAGTTACAGCACCTGCTGTGGCTGTAGAGACTGATAGGAGAGAGATATGTTTTGTTGCAGCTGGGGCAGATGAAGGTGCCCAGTTGTGCTGCTGCAGATGCACCATGGCATTTCTTTTCCCTGGTCCTGAATGGGGTAACTGTGCTGCTGAAGGACCAGATGCGCAGCCTGGGAGTCATTTTGGACTCTCAGCTGTCCATGGAGGGGCAGGTCAATTCTGTGTCCAGGGCAGCTGTTTACCATCTCCATCTGGTACGTAGGCTGAGATCTGCCTGCGGACTGCCTCGCCAGAGTGGTGCATGCTCTGGTTATCTCCCGCTTGGACTACTGCAATGCACTCTACGTGGGGCTACCTTTGAAGGTGACCGGGAAACTACAATTAATCCAGAATGCAGCAGCTATACTGGTGACTGGGAGTGGCCTCTGAGAACATATACTGTAACACTGGTCCTGAAAGAACTACATTGGCTCCCAGTATGTTTCCAAGTACAATTCAAGGTGTTGGGGCTGACATTTAAAGCCCTAAACGGCCTCGGGCCAGTATACCTGAAGGAGCGTCTCCACCCCCATTGTTCTGCCCGGATACTGAGGTCCAGCTCCAAGGGCCTTCTGGCGATTCCCTCACTGCGAGAATTGAGGTAACAGGGAATCAGGCAGAGGGCCTTCTCGGCAGTGGCGCCCACCCTGTGGAATGCCCTCCCAGCAGATGTCAAGGAAATATAAACAACTATCAGACTTTTAGAAGACATCTGTTTAGGGAAGTGTTTAATGTTTGATCTTTTATTGTGTTTTTAATATCCTGTTGGAAGCCGCCCAGAGTGGCTGGGGAAACCCAGCCAGATGGGCAGGGTATAAATATTATCATTATCATTATTATTTTATTTTCGCTGTGCTCCTCTCAACAGTCATTCCTCCTTCAGTCACTACTGTGGATACACAACCTGACTGCATGTCTCCAGGCACTACAGTCGTCTGCAGGGGATTTCCACATGGCGGGGTTGATGTTGCCAACCTTCATGTCTTGTTTTCAGGCATCTTTGTAATGCAGAGTTGGTCTGCCAACGGGCCTGGTGCCTTAAGCCAGATCCTCGTAGAGCACGTCTTTTGGGACCTTGCCATCTTCCATTCTGTGGACGTGACCAAACCAGCACAGATGTCACTGACAGGAGTGTGAACCAAAGTTCCCCTGTTGATGGACCTGTGACTGAGAAAAGCAGAAAACCACATATTCCACAATGGTCGTGTGATCAGCAGGGCTTTGTCACTCTGTTCAGCCATGTCCCAGTTGCAATAAAACCAAGCTGACACTGGCAGAACAATATATTTCTTCCAATAATACTCAGTGCTCCCAGTTAATTAGTTTTGTCATTTACCATGCCTCCATCATTCTTACTGACTACTGCATATATATACACCCCTCCCTCGTTCAATATGATAACATTGGATCTGTTGAAATATTTGTTTAACAAAATATAGCATAGCTTTTTACTGTATATACCTATAACTATACCTATACACGGTGTTTTTTTCTGGGGATACGCAGGGGTAAGCATACCCCTAAACATTTTGTGAATCTTTGTACTTTTGTCCATTTACTGTATTTCTTTTTCCTGATTTGAACTATAAAATTGTGATTTTATTGAGTCAAAATCAGAGTACCCCTAAACATTTTTTAAGAAAAAAAAGCACTGCCTATACATATACATAACACACATATTTGCAGTGCAATCATACGGTGGTGGCCACAATGGGAATAAACTAACCATGCCAGTTCTCAGGAATATTTGGGGGGCATGTTTGGGGCTTATGATCCTGTGGCTCCACATTCTCCCCTGATACCCGTGTGCCCATTTTGCCTCCCCCCCCCCACTGCCCATGGAACAGGACTGGTGGAACAGTGCCAGAGTTTTTTGCCTCTACTTTGTGGGGGATGGGACCCCCACTAGCTCCCTAAATAAGCAAATAACCCTAGACATTTCTCACATGTCTCATTATCCAGTTTACATATCACAATTTTAACGTGGTGGAATGCTTCTGCTTTATATATTGTTGTGATTTGAATAATGGCTTCTTCCTTCCTGTGCCTTCCTTATCTTGGGTCATCTAGTTAATTCAGTGGGCCAAGCGTGTGTCTTTGTTCAGACCACTACAAACACATGTTTTCAGTCAAGGACACAGAGTATGCCTTAACTTTGGATCTCCTTGTCTTTTGTCAGGAGATGTCTTATCCTTGAACATACTTCTTGTATAGGGTGTTAATTATTTCCCTTTCATGTCTCACTGGCGCAAGTGCTTTAGCACCTTACGTTGCTCAATTTGATCTTTGTGCTCAGGAACAAGGTAATTAAGTAAGCTACAATTTAAGGAAACGTTTGCCATGTCTTCTCGCAAGCCTTCAGACAGCCCTCCATCCTAAATCATTGGATAATGCAGGAAGCCTTGTGCACTCCTCTATTTGACTGAGGTTTAGTTCAACAGGTCACAAATCAGTAATTGATTCCCAGTGTGCCTCTGCTGGTTTTATTACAGTAATGAGGACTATCTTTTCTCATCTCTGCTAATACGTTACCCAAACCATCAGCTGCTCAGTTTGGTGTCAGGATGACTTTGACAGGTTGTTAGCAACTGTATGATGTACAGAACATCAGAGAAAGGGCTCAAATGGTTGCTGTGTACCTTAGGTGGTCTTTGAGTAAGGAAACACACTTGCAAGTGGAAATATCTCTAAAAAGAACTAAAATACTAACAGAGAGGTTCTCTGTGCCATTTTGAGCTGTTAGAGAAGTTTCACAGATTGAAGTGACAGCCTAAGACAGGGACAGGAAACCTGTGGCCTCCCAGATGCTGTCAGCCTCAAACTCCCATCAGCCCCAGCCAGCTTACCTGGGGCAGTGGCACAGCATGGGTTGCCAGTGCCGGTGGCCACACAGATGCGTGTGTGGGAGGGAAACAGACAGAGTACCTATGTATAGTCAACTATGGCCATGTAACCCAGGAGATTGCAGCCACAGAGATAAGAAAAGAAGAGTTGTTCCGTTGTCCGGAGAGGTCACTTCCTGGTTTGCATGGAGAAGCTGTTTTCAACAGAGCCCAGCAATAGAAGCATACAGCTGTATTGAGGCAGCACTGGGTGTTGCAATGGCAGAATAATTTGAGAGTGAAATATCTGGTGTAAAGGCTGGAGTCTGAAAGGAAGCAAATCTCCAAAGCCAATGAAGTTAAGTCTTTATTCAAGGAAACAAAATACAACTCAGCCTAGTGTTCTCAGTAGGTCTTGCCCCTATGGAGCAGTTGGCAGGACTGAAGGCCTTCTACTACCCTTAGGGCTTCTCCCTTCCAGGAGATTTCCCAAGCAGTCTTAAACTGTGTCTGCTCACCTCTGTTCTACTCTTTTCATTACTCTGCACTTTCTTGGAGACCAGGGGGAGGGGAGTTTGTCGCAGCAGGAAGGGGAGACCCCCTGGCTTCTTCAGTAGTCCCTTAACCCTCCCCCCTCCTCTGCTTCAACCTCGGAGTCTGAACTGCTCCCTGTCACTGGCTCTTCCTGCTCACTAAACCCTGTTGCCCCTTCAGCATCCAATCCACCCAATCTGACCTCTCCTCAGTGTCCCACTACCAATTCCCCAGCTTTGAGCCTTCCTCCTCTCGTGGTTCCATTAGGGGGTTCCCCAGCTGGTGCCTCACACCACTCTTCTTCATCATCCAGCCAGTTCCTGACAGCTGGTTCATTTGTCCAGTTACCACCAGAACCACCATCTTTGTGCCGGGTGAACAAATGTTTCACCACAAAGTAGTCAAATCAAAGGAAGTCTCCTTATGCTTATATTCTAACCTCATCCTTGGTTAACTGGCACATACAAAGTTACTTGAAGTCTTGCCCTCTGTGCCAGCAGGGATGGGAGGGGGAGAGAAATTTGATTCAGTTCGCACTTAAAAGTGACTCTACCTATTTTTTTCCTTTCCAAAACAATATGTAAACTGAAACACAGCCATCTTTTGAAATTTGCACTTCTTTGAATTTTGCAAGCTTGTTCTCCAGCCAAGTAATGTGTAGATAAAACAATGCATATATTAGTAAAAGAATAATATAAAAATTGCACTATACTTTGGGGGGAAGCTGCAGTGCAAAAATGTAAATGTGTGAAATTACTTGTAAAAATGGGAGAATTTCACATTAAAATGCTAATGAAATTTCATGAAGATTTTTGAAAATAGTTATAAAATCACAAACTGGTGTGGAAATGTGAAGAACTGAACGTAAGACTGGAAAACTGAGAAACCAAGATAAACCAAAATCAACAATTTCACCCATCCCTATGAGCCAGCAATACTTTGCATGGAATTTCCTTCCCAATTCCTACACATTTCAGGAGACATTCTTTTCTCTGTTTTATGACTCATTCTGCAGTTTCCTTTCTAGGCAATATTGACTGACACTATTGTCTGTTAGCACCTTGTGTTTGGTTTTTTTACCAGTGTGAAGTGAAAAATGCTTCTGGCATTAGCAATGCAAAGAGGAAAGTATATTTGTTTATATTACCTATGCTGCTTTTGTTTGCAAATGAATTTAGGTGAGCGAGGGAGAAAAACAGCCTCCTATTATAGTTAAGCCATTAAAGAACAGGCCATTCTGGGTTCTTATCAGCTCAGTGATAGCCTGTCGCTCTTCTTTATAACGAAGCCTCACCAGCTCCCATCCCAGGGAAGGTTTCAGGCAGAGCTGTTCTTCTCTGCTCACTGTTCCGATCTTAAAGGGCAGTGGAAAACTTCATATTCTCTCAGCAGGAGAGAAGGGATTCAGTGTAGGTGTAAATCTCTGGCAGCTGACTGTTGGAGCCCACAAGCTGTACCTTGTAAATAATTCACTTAGGCAAAGGGGGGGGGGAATCTGCATATGAGAATGAAATGTCATTTATAACTCATAGGATATTGGCTTGGCTAAGAAAAACTTTCCAGCCCCTTCAACTCATTACATATCACTAAGAGGGAAAGCAAAGAGGAGGGGCTGCATAGAGCAGAGCATAAAATCTCTATTCCTGCCAGTTTCATAGAATGGTTTTTCAAATAACAAAGATTATAATGGAGCCGGGAGTGGAAAGGGAGGTTAAGATTCTTTATTCCTTCTGCCTTATAACGAGCATAGATTTAACAGGCACAATTAGCTTTTAGGCAGGTAAACTTCACCTTGCATTTTTTAATTAGTACACAAACACACAGTTTGACACAAGTCCTGTTATTTCCAGCTTTCAGCTTAATGTTTTGTCACCTGCCCACAATCAGAAAGGGACAAGAAAGTTGCATCGCTTGCCTTCTGGTTGCCTTTTCACACATGCAGCCTTTTTGCTATGTACTCACCACTAAACCCTCTGCATGCGTTGCTTGCATGAAGAAGAGACCATGCATCAAAAGGGACAGGTGGGGGCATGCAACTTCCCCTGCCCATGAGGTCATGTCTCTTCCTCCACCCACAATGCCCACACCTTTGGGGGCAACACAGGTCCTGTGCAGAGGAAGGCTTCACCAGCTCAGATGTCAATGCTTGCATGGAACTTGGGGACACAGCCAAGCAAAGCCACATGACCTTGTGAGCACGACCATTGATGTGGTCCCACTGTCCCTTTCTGTATATGGAGCCTCCCCCCCCCATACTAGCGATGCATGAAAGGGGACATTACTGTGATGGAAACAAAGGAAGCATTGCTGACTCATTACTTTCATTGAATTTTCTGAATTGTACCTGTTTTATATCCAATATGCCTTTTGGAAATAGCCTTGCCAAGAAATGTATATCGACAGCCATTCAAAACAAATACAATCCCCCCGAATACATCCTGGACCTGACCAACCACTGCCTAACCAACACGTACTTCATCCACAATGGACAAAGATACAAACAGATAGAAGGAGCACCTATGGGATCACCCCTCTCTCCGGTCATCGCAAATCTGTACATGGAACACTTTGAAACCAATGCTTTAGACAAGTCAGAACACAAACCCAAACTTTGGCTCAGATATGTTGACGACACCTTTGTAATTTGGCCACACGGGAAGGAAAAACTAGATAGCTTCCTCACACATCTCAACAGCCTACACCCCAAAATACAATTCACTATGGAAATAGAAGCCAACAACCAACTTCCCTTCCTTGACGTCCTAATCTACAAAAAACCTGACGGCTCCCTAGGACACACTATCTACCGGAAAAAAACACACACCAACCGCTACTTACATGCACAATCACACCACCACCCTGCACAAATAAACTCCGTAGCCAAGACTCTCATCTCCAGAACCAAACGCCTGGCTGACAAAGACCACTTGACAACTGAGTTACAGAATCTCTCAAATGTGTTAATCGCCAACGGATACCAGCAAAACAGGGTTACGAAGCTAATCCAAAAAGAAACACCCCCCAAAAACCAAGACACAGAAGAAAACAATGGCATGGCCCTCCTTCCTTATATCAAGGGCACTACAGATAAAATTAGCAAAATCCTCCATAAACACAATATCAAAACAGCCTTTTGCACCAACCAAAAAATAGCCAATATCCTCAGAAACCCCAAAGATAAAATCCAGTTAGAAAACCAAGGGGTCTATGAAATACCCTGCAAAGTCTGCCCAGCCACGTACATTGGACAAACAAACAGACGAATAAATGCACGTATCGCAGAACACAAGAATGCCGTCAAAAAAGAAGAAAAAACTTCCTCTCTTTACCAACACATGAAAGAAACAGGACACGAAATTAATTTTGCAGATTCCAAATTGCTCTTTAACATGGAACATCACCACAAGAGAATAATCATGGAAGCCATCGAGATAGAGAAACACCCTCACAACATGAACAAGCGTGACGACACATCCCGCCTGCCAGACATCTGGAAATTAGCCCTCCCCACAAAAACCGACACCAGAACCAGAGGCACACAGAACGCCATCTCCAATCAACCACACCAGACCCAAACCCAGACCCTCTCCACAGATAAATTACAGACACCATCCAGTAGCCAAACCATAGTGGCACCTCCGGATGCTACACCCCCCTGCAATCCCTACACAGATCTGGCTGGCACAGGGCACAAAACCACAGCTCGCCCCTATACACGAAGCCAAGCCAGAGCACAACTATTTGCAGTACAGCCATCTTCTCAGAAAAACTCTTCACAAGCTCAAGAGGTCAAGACACGAAAGCTTTAGCAACTAATCCACACCTAATGACCCTCCTAAGTGGTACTCAGAATATCACTCAAGAAATCACTCAAGATATCCCTCAAGTAATTAATGAACAAAAGAAGAAAAGGCACACTAACCTGGGAACTTCCTCTCTGCCCAGAACGTTGGAGGCTATACACCACACCCCCTCAACAGTATTTATAGGAACTCAAACACTGAGATCCTGCTCTGTTCCAGTAACAAGAAGCCGAAAGCACCAGCCTGAAGATGACGAGTGAGACCTCGTCGAAACGTCGCCTAGACACCCCAACTCTTACACGGGAAGACACCCGAAGACACCAAAACCTGCATTCCTGTACCCGTGAAAATCTACGAAAGCATATATATATATATATATATATATATATATATATATATATATAGTTATTGGCAGAAAGCAGAACACATGTAGGGATTTATGAATCAGTAGCTCTTGCTTTCTCCCAGTCTCTCATTTTTCCAATTATTTTGTCATATTTCAACAAGTTGTGGTGTAAAAAAAGTTCCACATGAAAATTCATCAGCCTTTTGAGTATGAATATGCACAGTTTTGCAAGGAATTTTCCCGGCTACAATGTATTGTTGCATCTCCCCATTTTATGCATTTAAAAAAATTAGAAGAATTGCGAATTTCAGAGCAGAGTTCCATTTCAGTTCATACATTAGTTTAGGAAGGCCAAGCTAAGGTATGTTCATATTAAAATATGAACTGAAGCCAATTACTCCATCATCCCTAATCACATGTATTCAAAGCAGTCTACAGGACACCTTATCCTATCAATCAGAAAGCTCACACTTGGGGCAGGGGGAGATACATACGTGTACACATATATTTTGGACTGATGGTTAGGCAGCTGTTCTATTCCCCATCCCAACACTTATTCATGAGATCCCAATATTTTATTCATGAGATCAACTTATAAACACTATTTTTTCACAGGTAAGGAATCGCCTTTGTGATACATTAATCCAACATGTGTGTATTGGTGAAAAAAATTACCCACTTCCTTTTCCCCATAAGACTCTGTGAATCATCAGCGCCTTCTGGCGCAGCCAAGCAGAGCTTCAGCTTCCCTTCTGTGTGTTTCGACTGCACTGTTGCCAGCTTTTGGTTCATTTCTCCTTAATGGCTCCTAGGTTGAGGTTTGTAGACAGATGATGCAGTATAATTCATTATGAAGCAATTGCCAGGAAGCTCTGGCCACTTGTCCAGGGAAAGGTCCTAACCAGTTGTCTCTTGCAGCAGGATGATTTTATGCTCTAGAGACAAATAAACTGTATTGCATTAATGCCACAGGCTGAATTTACTACTTAGCCATGATTGCCAGTAAATACAGAAGTTTCGTTTGTGCATTTGCAAGTCTACGAATCCTTGGAATTACCCTAAATCCTCATCAAGGGAGAACTCAGCTGCTTTCAGATACAAAATTGCTAGGGCCTAAGCAAAGCTGTGGCTTAACACGTTTGACCCATATTTATGATGCCACAATAGCTAAACCCTTGAGGCATGCCAGCTGACAATAAAAAGAGCCTTTGAGTGTGTGCAGAGTGCCTTCGCTCACTAATGTCTAGCACAGCCAGTTCCAGGGAGCTCCTGCCCCACATCTAGATTATAGTGCCAGCCTAAGACATTTTTTACCTGAAATGGCCTTCCTCTGCTAGGAATAGCACTAACAGGTGCCTGTCAGTAGTCATGTAGTCCAACCTTACTGCCAGGATAGGAAATCCACAGCTACAGCATGTCATGCAGCTCTATTCGGAGGCCAAAGCCTGCCTGCCTTTATTCCTCAACCCTTTCACGGTGCCATTTGACGCTTCAGCCCAACCCCGCTAGAACAGAAGCAAAACACTTTCCGTATACAGTTATTGCTATAGTAGTTCTTGTCACTATTCAAAGCATTTCACATACATACCATCATTACAGCCTTACAACAGCTCTGCAAGGTAGGCCAGTAAATCTCTCCATATCGTAGATGGGATGGGGTGAGATTTAGAAATGATTATATGTGTTGGCAATCCATCCATTGTTTACAGAATCACTTATGATGGAGGGGATATGATTCATTACGTGAAATACTATTCCCCGCCCCCACAGGAAGATATACTACAGAGTAACATTGTAGCAGTGAAATAGTAATAATATACAAGAAACATGTTTAACACAAGGCTGGTTACATTAGCACATCGCTAAGAAGTGATCAGGGACGCGGGTGGCGCTGTGGGTTAAACCACAGAGCCTAGGACTTGCCGATCAGAAGGTTGGCGGTTCGAATCCCCGCAATGGGGTGAGTTCCCGTTGTTCGGTCCCTGCTCCTGCCAACCTAGCAGTTCGAAAGCACATCAAAGTTCAAGTAGATAAATAGCTACCGCTCCAGCGGGAAGGTAAACGGCGTTTCCGTGTGCTGCTCTGGTTCGCCAGAAGCGGCTTAGTCATGCTGGCCACATGACCCGGAAGCTGGCTGCAGACAAACACCAGCTCCCTCGGCTAATAAAGCGAGATGAGCACCACAACCCCAGAGTCAGTCACGACTGGACCTAATGGTCAGGGGTCCCTTTACCCTTTACCTTTAAGGAGTGATCAGAAAACACCCTAGGCATAGGCCTCAGTGATTCTACGATAACGGTAATCAATAACTTACCTGGGTAAATAAGCAACCTACTGCAGCCTAATGTGAAGCGTGATTGAGTTTAATGGGGCTTTCTAGTAACTAAGATTTCAGCCTAGAAGTCTTCTTTTGGTCTTATATGTTCCCCTTCATGCTGTAAGTGTTGAGAGAAATACATTACAGTGTAGGTGCAATTAACCTGCAACCCTATCTATATTATTATTATTTATTATATTTCTATACCGCCCTTCATTCAAAGACCACAGGGCAGTTTCCAATATAAAAACACAAAAATACGTATCATAAAACCAAGCAAAAACAATACCTCCCACAGTTTAAAAGTCCATAGATTGTTTAATTGGTCAAAGGCCTGGGAGAAGAAGAATGTTTTTGCCTGGTGCCTAAATATATGCAATAACAGTGCCAGGTGAGCCTACCTAGGGAGAGCATTCCACAAGCGGGGAGCCACCACGGAAAAGACCTGTTCTGGTGTTGCCACTCTCTGGGTATCTCCTAGAGTAGGCACACAAAGAGGGGCCTCAGATTATGTTCTTGGCCTCTAACTCCAATCAGCTTGACCAATGGTCAGGAATGATGGGTGTTGTCATCTAGCAATATCTGGAGGGCCACAGGTATCCTTTCTATACACACAATACCTAGGAGTAATTCCCACTAGACACCATGCATATTACTTCTCAGTAGGCATGCTGAGTTGTGATATCACCATAGTGTGTGTTTCCCTGATCCTGAAAATGAGTTATAGTGACGTGGAGTACAAGTGGGGAAATAACAGCGCAATGACCAGGGGTGAAATTGAAAATGTTGTGCCCCTGCTGCCACCTCCCTTGCTGGGTTGTATGGCAGATTCCACAAAGCAGTGGCGGCAATGGTGGGTTCTGGCAAGATCTTAGTGATATCTTGTGATACCTTGCCAGATGTTGGTGGCAAAGGTGGGATGGATCGGGGCCCACGGGGCACCACCTTTTTGGCTTTTGCCACCAGAGGTGGCTGCCTCACCATGTCTGATGGGTGTGATGGCCCTGGCAATGGCATTATGTGGGATTCCTGTGTTCCTGCACACAAGGGAGAAGACTTGATGTGGATGCCATTTTGACAGCATGCCAGGGTCTGCCTTGAGATACCCATTCATTATATAGCCTTTGTGTGTAACTAAATAATTATAACCAGTATGGGAAAACTTTAGACTTTATCAAGTTGCACATGTTGCTACATTGGGTTGGCAGTAGCATGCCTTTTGAATAATCCCAGACTGTAGTATCGGGAAAGCTTTGAAAAGAGATAGACAGATAAATAATAAAATAAATAAGCAAGCATTAACATTCTATTTTCTCTTGCTATTGGAAAACATCTTACTGGTGGGACTTTGTATGAATAGTTCTTCGGGAGTAAATTATGATCAAAATCCAAAGTCAACCATAAATTAAATGTGTGGCGTTTTCCCCCTCCTACTTTGGTATACATGACTTTCCATTAAGCTAGCCTCATATAATATACCTCGGATGCGTTCAATAAAGCCCTGTAAATTATAGTAAGTATTTAAAATGGTAAATAGACATTGAAAAAGGCCACATTAGGATTAATGAATGAAAGGGTTGATACTGAAAATGCACTTGTAAATAAATAACAAGGAAAGTAAAATGACACACTCTTAGGTTAGAGTTACAAGTAGGGTATGATGATAAATTGTAGGGCTTTTTGCCCAGGCATCTCATTTTGGGAAAAATGTCTCGCAAGGACCTCTCAGACAAACCCCCTTATTGTGTTTTTCCCATACTCAGTTTATACCTGTCAGTCTCTAGGCAAGTTCATGTTGCTTCCTGTGGCTAGCTCTAGCCTTGCTTAACCTTTGCACATTTGGGGCATTTTGACACATGAGGCTTGGATATGCTTTGAGTATTCGAGCCAGTGTGGTGTAGTGGTTAAGAGCGGTAGTCACGTAGTCTGGGTAACCGGGTTCGCGTCTCCGCTCCTCCACATGCAGCTGCTGGGTGACCTTGGGCCAGTCACACTTCTTTGAAGTTTCTCAGCCCCACTCACCTCACAGAGTGTTTGTTGTGGGGGAGGAAGGGAAAGGAGATTGTTAGCCGCTTTGAGACTCCTGAAGGGGAGTGAAAGGCGGGATATCAAATCCAAACTCTTCTTCTTCTTCTTCTCCTCTGACTCTAATACTATTGCATTTTTTCTTAATGCAGAAGAAAAAAGTGAAGGGGCATTTGCAGTGCAAATGAGTATCCTTGCCAATGGATGACCCTACATACCTGAGGGCTGGACTGGATGTGATGGTGCAGTTCCTTGTGTTCGGTTGTTGTTGTTGTTTAGTCGTTTAGTCGTGTCCGACTCTTCGTGACCCCATGGACCAGAGCACTCCTGTCTTCCACTGCCTCCCACAGTTTAGTCAAACTCATGTTAGTAGCTTCAAGAACACTGTCCAGCCATCTCATCCTCTGTCATCCCCTTCTCCTTGTGCCCTCAATCTTTCCCAACATCAGGGTCTTTTCCAGGGAATCTTCTCTTCTCATGAGGTAGCCAAAGTATTGGAGCCTCAGCTTCAGGATCTGTCATTCCAGTGAGCACTCAGGGCTGATTTCCTTCAGAATGGATAGGTTTGATCTTCTTGCAGTCCATGGGACTCTCAAGAGTCTCCTCCAGCACCAAAAGCATCAATTCTTTGGCGATCAGCCTTCTTTGTGTTCTGTAGTACACGTGTTACTTCAATAATAGGTCTCCAGAGCTGCTTTTCAGGTAGATCTGATGCCAACCCCCATATTTCTCTATCACAGAACATGAGTTCTGATTTTAAAAGGGAAAAAAAGCCCTCCTAGTGGTGCTGCAAGAAAACTGCTAGCACATTTGCAAAGCTAGGCAGGGCCTGGTTTCAAATTGGATGGGGGAGTTGGTGTGTTGTGGGTGAGGATTGCAGAATTTCCCCCTTCCTTCCCCCATCTGTAGCCTACGGTCCCTATCATTATTTTATAGAGGCACTTTCTTCCCAGCTGGGACCTGATATCAGGCATGATCTTAACTGAGAACATTTTGGTAAAAGAATCTGTGGATTGCATGATGTACCTTCTGGTGAATCAGTTCAAATTTGCCCTCCAACAACTCTGTGTCTTGTGTGGGTGGGGGTGGTGGGAGAAAAATAATAGGGTAGTACCATAAATGAGTGGCATAGAATTGTGTGCAAGAATTCTATGTGATTTATAACTGAATAAAATAAAATAAAATAAATTTGTGGTATATATATATACCAGTAATTAAAACTACAGTGGTACCTTGGTTTACAACCATAATCCATTCTGGAGGTCTGGCTGTAAACCAAAACAGGTTGTAACCCAAGGCGCAATTTTGCCAATGAAGTCTCCCCCCAAAATTGGTTGTAATAAAAAGAAGGGTTGTAATCCAAAAATAAGGGACATGCACCTCCAGGTTTGATGTGGTCGTAATCCAAAACAGTTGTAATCCAAAACGGTTGCAAACCAAGGTACCACTGTATAGTAAAAATGCTAATGGAAGCTCCAAACATGAATGAAGGAATTCATGGCAGGGAAATGTATTTCATACTTCTTTCTTTTCTTTCGTTTTCATAACTTCAGGAGCAAGATATATATATTTTTAAACCAACACATATGGAATCTAACTGCTGCATGTAAAGGAAAAATATATATAGCTCGATATGCTTCACAACTGAAGTACAGCATAATTTGCAGCCCTGATGAACTAAGAGTAAAATTAGAGAAACTTTGCAAGTTTGTGCATATTGCTAGTTCACTGTGGCTGTGATGAACAAACCATGTCTGTATGAACAAACCATATATATAGTTTGTTCATACAGCCCACCAATTATCTACTGCATTAACTGAGTAAATACACACACACACACACACACACACACACACACACGTATGTTATTCTCTAGCAATTACAATGCCCCCCTCCCTGGGGCATGCTAGGGTGTTGGATGCCTCAGAGGAGAAATTGGCATTCCTGCACTGAATTCAGCTTGGAATGCTCAGAATGTGCAAATCTGTTCCTTGCTTCCCTAATACAATTTGGCTTTGATGTATACATAGATGGAGAAATGATAGACATATTCATTAGACTGATTACATCAGATAGTTAGAGGCACACAAGATGGTATAAGTGAACAACTGTTGCTGTCTGTAACCTGCAATCAATCAAGACTTGCACAATCATATTTGAGTGATTATTTTGGAATTGGCCTTTTTAAAAATAATAATAATAATAATAATGAGAAAAGCTTCCATACCTTTAGGCGCTGTTAGTATAGTGCGGCTTGTTTACATCTCCTTTCTCCGTACAGACACATTATATCCTGGATGACATGGGTTAATCTATAATGTATGGTGTGCATCTGGTGTACATATACATTTCTTCACTAGCCACAGGCCATTATTATATAGTTTAATGTCTGGATTATCCTCATTTGAGGAAAAGGGTGGGACGGGACGCCTTTCATGTCCCTTCCAGCACTCTGAAAATATAAAATCCTACTTTTTTTCCATGTGTTGGGAGGGCAGTTTTATAACCAAAATTTTAACTTTCCTTCATGGTATTCAATTTTATCCACATAGGTCCATTGAGAAAAAAATCAGATTATTTTCTCAGTGTCGAGTTCATGGACCCATACAGAAACAGGAAGCGAGGCCTTTTCAAATGTGCCTGTAGCACTCTGAATATGTTTGGGAAAGAGCATTTCTAGCCAAGAATAAATCCGCATACCTTTTTTTTCCTTTTTTGAATAAAGGAAGGCCATAACTACAGCCAGGGCTACCTAAATCTTTGATAGGCCCCAGGGAAAGATTTAAGTTCAGGTTCCCTATTTGAGTAAGTGCTGGGAGAAAATGGTAACATAAAGGTTAGTAGAAGATTATAAATAGGATAATAAATGGAGAAAGAAGGATTATACTATCAGACTAGAAATCATTTGATAGAATTCCTCATGCTTTGACATTAATTTTTTAGTGCCCCAAAACATGATAATCTAGCCACCTCTCTCCTATTTAATACATAAAGGAACATAATTATACTCCAAAATACTATTTAATGGCAAACCTCTATTTAGCTAGCGAGCTATCTCTGCCGTTCCATCCATTTATTCAAAGCACTTCTATATCACCATTTTATTCATAAAATATCAGAAGTGGCTAGCAGATTCAAATTAACACTAAACATATTAATCATTAAACACAGCAAATCATTGCTGATACAAGCAACAGCAGACAATAAGCAGCTTAATTACTCTATTTCCCAAATACTTCTTGCAATTGAAAATGTTTTTGTCAACAGCCAGAAGGCCAGCACCAAGGAAGATAAGACAGTCTGCTGGGGTGAAAATTCCACAGCATAGGTTCCTTCATTTATGTAAGTACCTGCACCGTTTCAGAGGGCAGGAGAACATGGTCTCTGGCTACTGCAGCTGCTAATCTAAGTGATGAGGCAGGCTTTGGTCAGAGGAGATGGCACTTCAAGTATCACTAGTTATCAGTGAGAAGTTAAACACCTTCCAGAAGAATATCCAGTATCTAGTTTCTGTGGCGACAGATCTCCTGTACTTGACCATCTGTAAAGATTCATTCTGCCCCTCCAAAAAGGAGCCTGCCAGCTTAAGCTTGCCTACTGCTACTGGCCAGATGAAAGACAAAAAGAGGAGTCTTGCTCATGCACAAAGCTGAGCTGATAACCATCAATTAATCCAAGGCATACCAACTACAGTGGTACCTTGGTTTTCAAACGTAATCCATTCCAGAAGACCGTTTGAGTTCCAAAACGTTCCAAAACTGAGGCGCAAAGGGCGGCCTGCAAATTTAATAGAGAAAATTGAGGAAAATAACATATACACTCAGGGGAAAGCCATTCCGAGGCGTGTTCAAAAACGGAAGCATTTACTTCCGGGTTTACGGTGTTTGAAAACCGAAATGTTCATCAACGGAGACGTTTGAAAACCGAGGATACCCCATGTTCTTTTTCATCCTAGACCTTTTATAGCCAGTCACCAAATTGGGCAGAATCCCTGAGAGATCATTGAAACTCAACCAGTTTGGATGCAATCCTTTATGGTCATACAATGAGTTGAACATTTTCACGTGGAAGGGTTAACACCAAACATTTAATTTTTTCCCAGGGCTGAAACTGAATATAATTCAGGATTCGCTCAAAAAAATACTCCAGTAAGCTGGGATCCTCATGTGAATGGTCCCAGGGGCCAGCCAGGATCAAGTTCATAAGGTTTCTCCCCTAGATAAAACACTATGATGAATATGTCACATTTGGAAAGCTCTTATGTGTTCTCAAAATAATTGGAGATGAAATTGTTTGAGATCTGCTACCAGTCACTATTTTCACAGGTGAAGGGTGAACCCAGGGTAACTTACTGAAATAGAGCCAATCCAGGATGTTCGCTTGAGAGGCATATTTCAACCTTGTGCCTTTAACAATTCAGATGTTTTGAGTTTTCAAGGTAATTTGTATTAATGTAATTGCACTGTATTTATGATCAGACCATATTTCTCACCTGTACTTTGAACGTATTTTAATGAAATTTGCTTTCCAAGTTGGAACATGCTTAGGACTGCAGCCTTTATTTGATGAAGTTCTGATCAACTCTTGGAAAAAAGGTAAGCCAAAAGGGATTAAACCTATATCACTTGCTCAGTTCAGTTGATTTAAGAAACCTGCTGTATAAACAGTTTCATTGCATTGATGTAATATTAAACATGTTGTACAAGTCTTCAGCTGGTATAAATGCCCATGTCTCTTGTAAATCAATTTCCCTTCAAGCTGAGGAACTGGACCAAATTTTCTAGCTGACTTGAAAGCTATAATAATAATAATAATAATAATAATAATAATAATAATAATAATAATAATAATTTTTATTTATATCCCACCCTCCCCAGCCAAAGCCGGGCTGAGGGCGGCTAACAACACTAAAATAGTGCAACATTCTAAAAACATTATAAAAATTAATTAAAATCAAAATTGATTTTACCATAAACTAAAGTTCTGTAAAGATTGCCAAAGGAGGGAGTCAGGCTGTGCCCTGACCAAAGGCCTGGTGGAACAGCTCTGTCTTGCAGGCCCTGCGGAAAGATGTCAAGTCCCGCAGGGCCCTGGTCTCTTGTGACAGAGCGTTCCACCAGGTTGGAGCCGCAGCCGAAAAAGCCCTGGCTCTAGTTGAGGCCAGCCTAACCTCTCTGTGGCCTGGGACCTTCAAGATGTTTTTATTTGAAGACCGTAAGTTCCTCTGTGGGGCATACCAGGAGAGGCGGTCCCGTAGGTACGAGGGTCCTAGGCCGTATAGGGCTTTGAAGGCTAAAACCAGCACTTTAAACCTGATCCTGTACTCCACCGGGAGCCAGTGCAGCTGGTATGGCACCGGATGAATGTGATCTCGCAGCGAAGACCCCGTAAGGAGTCTCGCCGCGGCATTCTGCACCCGCTGGAGTTTCTGGGTCAGTCTCAAGGGCAGCCCTACGTAGAGCGAGTTACAATAATCCAGTCTGGAGGTGACAGTCGCGTGGATAACAATGGCTAGGTCAGGGCGAGAGAGGTAAGGAGCCAACTGCTTAGCTTGGCAGAGATGAAAAAATGCCACCTTTGTTATAGCTGCAATCTGCGCCTCCATGGAGAGGGAGGTATCGAAGATTACACCCAAACTCTTAACGGACGGTGCTGGCACTAATTGCACCCCCGCAAGAGATGGGAGTTGCCCCCTCAATCCCATATCGTCCCGTCCCAGCCAGAGGACCTCTGTCTTCGAAGGATTTAACTTCAACCGGCTCCCACGTAACCATCCAGCCACAGCTTCCAAGCATCTGATCAGTGTGTCTGGGGCTGAGTCAGGATGGCCATCCATCAACAGATAGAGTTGGGTGTCATCAGCATACTGATGGCAGCCCAGCCCAAAACTCCGGACAAGCTGGGCGAGGGGGCGCATAAAGATGTTAAAAAGCATCGGGGAGAGTATCGCACCCTGGGGCACTCCACTCACCAAGGAGTGGCGCGATGACAATTCCCCCCCAAGCGCCACCCTCTGTCCCCGACCAGAGAGAAACGAGCGCAGCCATTAAAGGACTGTGCCCTGGATCCCCACGTCGGCAAGGCGGTGGTTCAGGAGTTCGTGATTGACCATGTCGAAGGCTGCTGACTGGTCTAGAAGAATCAGCAGCCCCGACCCGCCTCGATCCAGCTGCCTGCGGAGATCATCTGTTAGGGCGACCAGAGCCGTCTTGGTCCCATGACCAGCGCGGAAGCCGGACTGGAATGGATCCAGAGCCGAGGGTCATAGGAATAAGAAGAAAACTTTGCTGCTCAGTTGCTTGATGCATTTCGGTAGTTCTATAAATGAATATTTTATATATAGAATGGGATGCTTCTACATATTTTGAAGACATTGCTTCAGAGCTTGCTTACGTTATGCTAAAAACAGCAATTCCTTAACCTGCTTCAGACTTGCATTGATTGAAATGGCAATGAGTAAAGTTTAAAGAACAACAGATTCACTGAAACAGATCCCCCAACCTTCTCATTGTACTTTAGGGCTGCCAAGTGACCACAGATACTACTGTTTGCATCTGTTGTATGGCAGAGGCATTGAACAATGATGTGGTATGTCAAAATAATCCCAAACCTAAATTCCAGATGATACCATTTCCAATTTAAAACTCTAATAACCATGGTATTCCCATGTCATTACAATTGCGCTTTATTTAGTTAGTAGACTTCTGTAGTTGCATATTCCTTAGATTTAACAATGTTTGATGGGTACTCAGTCCTTATTAGAAGCCTTCAAAAAGTAAATAGAAATTCCATGGACAACTTTCTGTAAGTTTCCCAAGGTATCATACACCTGAGAAAATAATGGTGTAGGCAAAACCATGGTTTAGCAAGCATGGGTGCTCCAAAACTGCTCAACTGTAATTGGTGGTGATTTCGTGCCCCACCTCCCTGTGCCTTGGTGAGGTTTGCCTCTGGTCTACTGAGCCACAGAATAGGCAGCAGCACTGTACACTAGAGACAGGCCTGACTCCATGTCATTGCTAGGCCCACAGGTCTATCCATTCACTGCCTGTACCACCTGTGCTACAGGTTGGCTGCCCAGAGCTCAAACATGCAGGAATTAAATGTAGAGATTGGATGAAACCCATCTTGAGTGTGAGTCCTGGAAGACTTGCAGACCTGGCTTGGGAGGGTGGGGCCCTGACTGACTCCAGCTACAAAAGCTCAGGCTGTTAAAGAAGCCAGAGACCATCTTGGCTGTCTCTTAGTGCAGACCAGGGTCATTGAACCTGAGTTTCCACAGCTGCTGCCCATCATGAACCACCCAATATTGGCAGGACTGACAGCAAAAGCAGCAGATATGCTCCATGATTATGATAACATTTTGTTTTCTTGCTAATTATGCTGTTTTAAATGTGCATTTTATATGTGATTTCCTTCAGCAATGTTTTCTTCTGAAATTTTAAATATATTTTTTAACCATGCTATGTTAAATGTGCATTCTGTAGTTGACCTCCTTTGCGATGTTTCATTTTGAAATCTTTAAGATAATATTTTAGTTTCTCGTTATTTATGCTGCTTTGCATATACTTATACTTGACTTTCTTCCATAATGTTTTGTTCTGGATTGTTTTATTTGATGTTGTAATGTAGGTTCTAAACTGCTTTGATTTTTTTTCTCTTCTTAAAAATATAAAGCGGCATAAAAATGAAATTATTATTATTAATAATAATATCATAACCTTATCATAATAACAATATCATAATATAATCTAATAATCTACCTTGAGGAATTAATTGGGTGTTTGTGAATGTGTGCAGAATTTGTGGAAAAGGCACCCAGCCCAGGAAAATGTATCCACAATCACAAACGCTGTCATTTGCCAGTTTCTCTTCTTCCCCCATTTTCCCCAAACCTGCAGGTTGTGGGGGCTGGCAAGGCTTGCAAACACAGATTGCTGTCCCTACTTTTCTATCTTCCATGATAGAAAGCTCATGCTCAAATCCTCCATTGTCAACAGGAACTCTGGGACAGTGTTAGTTTTTATTTTTTCCTAAAGTAGCTTGAGGGATATGAAAACTTTAATTCCCAAGATATTCCATTGTCAGTGGAGGTTTTGAGCATGCTCAGAAGTTGTAACTGAAGAGTGAAGAAGCAGCTACCAGCTTAACTTTAGGAACTTTTTCTTTTTAAAATGAAACTCTTCATTCGAGTGAGTGATGATAATGATAATAAAATCTATACTTCCCAGAGCTTACTTTTACACCAATCCTTGCACCAATCAGATTTAGACTCTGCTGCTTTTCTCTTTCCCACCTGCAACTTGATAAGTTTGGAAAAGTGTGACGAAAGGACACAGCAGGAAAATTGGCAAAAAGGGAGCTGGTTCCAAAGATTATAGGCCAGTGAAATTCAGAATGAATTTGGGCTTGGTCTGCAATGGCTAATGGAGTTCTGAGTTGTAACCAGAGTTCCCCAGCATGGTGTCTGCTGTATGATATGCTGGTACAATAACTGGAAACACAAATTTCTGTGTAATAGAGGAAACAGATTTTTTTGAGATGTTTACAGTAACTATCTGTAGCCATCCAAGGGAACCCTACAAGCAAGTAACTTGGTGACTGCAATCATTGCCTACTCCTACATGCTTCACTTAGGAGGAAACACCTCAGCCTCATGAGAACATTCCCAGGAGTAAACACATACTAGAATTGTAGCCTGTATCTGGGATACGACCAACACCTTGAGTGGTGTTTTCAGATTATTATTTTTCTAATCTGCACCACCAAAATCCTGTCAGGAAGACCACACAGAAAACTAGTTCACCCTGTACAAATGTCTCGAGTTGAGGGGGAGCGGTTGTGTGAATTTTGATTTACTGGTGGCACTAAAAGAAGGAGGCCACCACCTAAGAAATGTATGACAGCATCTGAAAGTGGTTCCAGCATTTTAAAAGCAATTACAGAGGAAGATTTATGTATCAAACCTGCTCTGTATATTTGCTAAAAAGCTGTGGGCTTAATCACCTGAAGGAGGTAAAAACGGCTACATAATACTGAGCATTACAGGAGATTCCAAGTACTTGCTTGATGATGTGTGTGTGTGTGTGTTGAAGCAAGGAAGAATGCAAATAGTGAACCAAGCTGTAATGCAAGACTTCCTGAACAAAAGAAAACAAAGCCAGGAGTATGAGAGGTTTTCTTCAGAAATATTGAGGGAATGGTGAAGAAGTAATGCATTCCTCACTCCACTGGAAATTAATGGAGCATGCCTTCTTCATTCGCAGTCTATTTGAGGCTGCAACAGGGGACATCACATCTGGCACAACTACTTTGAGTCATGTTATTCCACTTACAATATCATGTGGACCTTAGGAAACAGCTTTCTGAAAAATAAGGAATACTGCACAGGACCTGACATTAGCCTTGTTGAAAGGCACTGATGAGTTGCAGAGTTTAAGAAACACAGAGCCTCGTTTCTTTTTCTTTTCTTTTCTTTTAAAAAAACATATTTACAGGGAAACCCACCCCTTGCACTTTATTGCAGAAAATTACCAGCTCCTGTAATTTGTTAACTGCACTCTCTCCCTTAAATTCTAGCCTTTGAGTAAGCGAGGGGTTCATATCCCTGGCAGGACTCTGAAGCAAACCAAACATGCTGAGGAGAGCAGAGCAGATTGAGCAAGCCGTTGACAATCACAGTTTTTATCACTGCTAACCTTGGAGAGAAGCCTTGATTCCTGTTGAATACAGCGAAGAAGAGCATTCTGTAGACGTACCTTCCTTTCCATGTTTTATGTTCAGTGGCGTCCACATTTCATGGCTGTACTTTATCTCACCTGTTTTCTCATGGACACATGAAACATTGCAGTAGTATCTTGTATCATATGATAAAACAAAGCTGTTATCTCCTCACGTTGCGTCTCCACAATCTGCACATGGGAGGCTTCCATTTTTTATTTGAGACTTTCTGGGAATGGCTGGAACATCTTCATTTGTTCTAAGGGTATTTCTGTTCCTCCTTCCACTCTGGGGCAGTCACACCACCAGCTCACAATCCCTCACCAATAAAACACAGTCCCACTTTGCACACCACTGTTACATTCACTAGGGTCGCCATATTTCAAAAAGTGAAAATCTGGACAGAAATGTCACTGAGCGTTTATTTAGTTTTGCTCATAATTGCTGAGCTTTTCTTTTCTTTTTTCTTTTTTGCAAAATCTCAAAGAAATTGATCTATATCTGAGGGAAATCAGCAAAAACGACACTGCCAACATGGGTTGCCATATGTCCGGGAGGAAATCGTCTAGATGTCCGGGAAAATCTGGACGCTACATTCACCCCATTTTTCTGAATGGTGAGAGGTTCCTGGTTTGGTTGCCATTGGACGAAGGATTATTGGTATTTTATAATAGTTGCATTTCTATACAGAAATACAGGTTGAGCACAGGTGGCACACATCTTTAACACTCCCAGAGGCAGCCAGACTCCACTGCTCTCACATCAGATCTCAGGGAGAGAGAGATCTCCAAAATGCTATTAGTGTACAGAGCCCAAACTCATCTCTCTCTCGTCTTTGGGACATTTATAGTCTATGCTTCAAACTGAAGTTGTTCTTCACACATAAGACACCTGGTTTCCAACATCCTTAGCTGGGTGTGGGGATTGCCTCCTTTTGCCCCGATTCCTAGCCATAAAGGAACCTTAAAGACAAACAGTTTTAGTATGCTTACATTTTCTTCAGCTATAGTCAGCATATTTGAGTATTGTGACAGATTGGTGGAGGAGATAAGAAAGGTCAGATGTTTGCAGCTGCAGGTGTTAGCAAGTGGGTTAACCATTCAGAAAACTTAAGGAAACGGTTGCACCATTAGTTCCCATGGACATGCATTGCTGGGCTGCTGAGACGCCTTTCTCAAATCCCAAACTCTTGCCAGGTACCTCAAAGTAATCCATACAGATAGCTGCATCACAGAAATCTGATAGGAAACCCACTGCTATTTTTTCCTGATGTTTAGCTGATTCCAGTTCTAGTTACTAAATGTCCCTAGTGTCCCATATTGCACCCATGATTATAAAAATATTTGAAGTCAGAGGGAAGATCTATGGCTGGCTAGAAACCTGTCTTGATTTATGCCATGCAGGGCTATGGACACACA
The DNA here is from genome assembly GCF_964188305.1 of Podarcis bocagei. NCBI lineage: Eukaryota > Metazoa > Chordata > Lepidosauria > Squamata > Lacertidae > Podarcis > Podarcis bocagei. The sequence goes on along the minus strand of NC_138133.1, from coordinate 36,367,219 downwards.
TTTGAAAGCAAGGTTTTTGGCTGACAACAGCATCACAGTAGCTGTCTTCCACCCATATATTACACTGATAACCCCCGGAAATTATCAGAATTTAATACAAGGCTGTAGTATAATGTTTCTTAACAAAACAAAACAAAAAGCCCTCCTCTACAGAAGCAGGAGACAACATAAAAATTCATATTACTATTTATGTGCCATCAAATCATATTAGTAGTGATCTGACCCCATAAATAGCAAAATGACTTTTCTGGAATATGGAAATGAAAGAAAAATGTTCCATATAGGGACTATATATTAAAAAATAACAACAAATAGGCAACAATATTATGGCTTCAGGATAGAAAGGGGATGGTGAAGTCTCATTGGAAGCATCTGTGCATTTGTTTTATTTAAATGCCTATTTCTGAAGAAATAACTTCCCATGCATCAGCCGAACATATTGTATATCACAGCCTAATTATAGATCTATATATTAAGGGAGCAAACCTGTACTCCCTGGAAGGGGGGGCAGGGACTATGGAATGCTATGGACAGTTCTCTCCACCAGCTGTTTTGGTGTTAAGTAGCTGGTGGGGCCAGAAACTGGGAGTTTTCTGGGCACACTGAGGGTATGATGAAGTTGCCCATGGGCCCACGGGTTCCCTCAACAATCTAGAGCATATTTATGGGCAGATGGGGTTGTGCGGAGAGAGATGACAGGGAAGTTACATTGCCTGGATAAATTTTGTGCTAGCATAACTGTTTGGTTGGTCTGTGAATGAGGAGTTCTTATATAGACTCCACATAAAAATTCTTCATTTGTAGACCCCCATGCTACAGACACTCAATTCACCTAAATGAAACCACGTTTAACCACAACCTTGAAAACCTGTTGGGTTTTCTTATTGATACTAGGTAGTTTTCAAAAGACCTGCTTTCAGACACAGACAGCACAGAAATGGCATTGGTTTATTTAGTGAAAACTAAATTGTGCCATTTGAAGGTTGCACTTCAAAACAGGGCAGTTATTTTGTCAGAGGAAAAGCCAGCTTGTCAAATCAAGGCTGTATTGGCACAAAAGAAAACTCATTTTATAAGAATACCCTTGCATAGGTTTGGGATTGTGAGGCCTGGCGCACGGCATCCATACAGATCCGAAGGTTCCATTCCCTGAGTCGCACAGCCAGCAATATGAGCACAGAGAGCTTCTTACTGGGAGAAGAAAGAGGTGGAGTGAGGCAGGGGCTATCTGAGATGCCCTGATGGCAGGAATTTGGGGGAGGCTTCCACGGTGTCACTCAGCAAACTGAGAAGCAGGGCCCCCAATTGCAGCAGACATGACTTTTTTGCAGCTTGCAGTGCCACATGGTTGGCACGATTGTGTGTGCTAACTGATGTATCTTTTCTTCTCATAAGAAAACCATAATATCTCAGTAATACTTCTTTATCAATTATCTCTGTGTATTGTTCTGGTGGCAGTGCTGGCAGGAGGATGGGTGCACGTGTGCAAAGAACAAGACGCCTCTGTGTTTGTGAGCACTATTTTCGATCCTGTCAAATATTGTTGCAATTCCTAAGGATGGAGATTCCTGATCCTAGGAAAGTGGGACCATTGGTGTTTATATCATCTGGATAATCGAAAAGATTGCTTGGAATACTAGGAGCCTCTTCCATCTGAGTGGTGTTTGCACTAGCCAGAGCATTCAAAACAAATTTTTGTTATAGTATAACCCTTCAGTAGGACAACAGCTAATTGTAATCAATTTCTTCCTTACATATACAAGTTAACTTTTCAGGCCCATTTGTTTAAAATTGTTTTTACGTAAGTTTTCATTATACCACGGTTTGGTTTGGTGCTGTTTCAACAAAGAAGATTTGATTTAATTTCAGGGTTGTTATGCTGGGCTTGTATTTCCATTGGTGGTTTTGGTTTTTTTTTGGTAAGTGCTTGTTCAATGGCATTTCACTGATAATTTTTATGGTGATTTGTAAGGTAGAAGCCACCTTGAGAGGGTTTGACCTGGAAAGGCAGCCTAGAAATATTTTAAATAAATGAATAAAATGCATAGGTTTGAATAAGAATAGAAATCCAATTTGCTTGAAATGACTGAGAATAAGGCAAGATTTCAAATCCTGCAGACCCACCCATCACAAATGTAGTTAACCAAACTCTGCATCTTGAAATTTATATAAGATTTTTTTTCCAGATTTGACATACAGTCTGGTGACGTGTCACATCAAATACAGACAATCATGAAATTTTTAGAGATGTGTCAGTTCTGAGATATCTCCTTTCTTGCTTTGATCCATCATGGCACTTAAGGAAGAGAAAATAATCATCTTGAATGCGTCTATCTAATTTTGTCTGTGTTGTTATTTTTTTAAGTATGAATTTTTTTCCCTTTAACAGAATTCAAAGCATTTTTATCATCAATCAGAAAAATCACAGTGCAGCTAAAATTAACACTCTGAGAAACTTTAATTTTACAGTGGTTAATTTTTCTCCCCCTCCCCAGATAAAATTGCATTTACGTGCCACTTGTGGACAGTGCCATTAATGTCCACTTCCCATGGATTTGGGGTGGGGAATCTAAGCACCCCCACTTCTTGCCTTCATCCATGGCAAGAGTGGTCAATCTGTGGCCTTCAGATGTCAGATCGAATCCCAACAGCCCAGGGATGACAGAAATTGTAATCAAACACCTGGAGGGCTGCAGAACACCTGCCCCTGCTTTGGGTGGGAGTAAAGCCTGGGGATGTTCAGACTTTAACTGTTTGGATTAAGCAACTTTTCATTTTCCTGCTGGATATTCCCTCATTCAGTTGATTTTACATTTGGAACTCCGCTGAAACTTCATCTATCTGTCCCCTCCATTTGACGATTTGAAAATGGATCCTAAAAAAAATAAAATGTTATTACACCAAGCTGTTTCCTGGGTTTTATAGCTGTTTCTCCGTTGCTGTTTTTTAATGGCTTTTATGGATTGCTCTCAGAGTAAATATATATTTGCTGTAATGTATTTAATCCCATGTCTTTCCTTTTTCTTTTGTGAGCCACATTGTGGGGTCTTTGTCCTAAAAGGCAGGAGGGAGAAATTCACAAAAGAAAACCTGAGAGAAGATAAAATAAAAACTCTGAATCCCTGCCTCCCCCTGCACAAAAAACCTGGGAAGATATAGTGAAGAAAGAAAGAAAGAAAGAAAGAAAGAAAGAAAGAAAGAAAGAAAGAAGCATGAGGGATATGACTGCTCTGGTGCTCACTACTGCATTTTGTGACTTTTACTTTGCGGGGCATTGGAATATCTGGGCAAGACCCTGTGTGTGGCTGCTGTTTTGCAGAACAATGGGGCTTGGCAGAACGCATCTGTTAAGCAACTATATCACATCTGTGGGAGACAAGTGACTGCAGACTGCCAGCTCCCTCTCAGGGCCATGGGTCAATTCATCAATGGGATAGCTACTGCTGAGAGGAATTTCTCTCAGGCGGGATGAACCTCCAGTGACTTTTTTTCTTGAGTCTAGACATCCTTCTCTTCTCTCCCCCCCCCACCATCCCCACCCGTCCCAGAGAGCTATCAGTCAACTTATGGTTGAACTCTGTTTCACCTTGTGACCCCATCCTCAACTCAGACACACATTGAAGTGTGATCTAGGCCTCAGTGGGGCCAAAAGCCTCTTAACCCAGCGTGGTTTCATTTCAAACCTGACCTTAAAAACAGAATTCCTATCCCTACTGATGCCACTTCATATTTGTAAGCAATAAAACAAACCTGCCAACTTTGCACTAGCCGCAACAAGCGTTTACATAGTCCACATTGCCAGTGTACTGCTTATTGCCACTTTAGTGGGGAAACATTAATATATACCGTATTTTTCGCACTATAGGACGCACTTTTTCCCCTCCAAAAATGAAGGGGAAATGTGTGTGCGTCCTATGGTGCGAATGCAGGCTTTTGCTGAAGCCTGGAGAGCGAGAGGGGTCCGTGCGCACCGACCCCTCTCGCTCTCCAGGCTTCAGGAAGCTATCCCAAGTCTTGCAAGCCCGGCGGGATGTCCCGCGGGCTCGCAAGGCTTGCGGGAAGCAGCCTGCACCCAAAAGCTGGGGACAGCGGGGAGGCGCAGAGCCGCCACCCCGCTATTCCCCGACCTGATCTGGAGGCTGGCGGGGGGAGAAGCAAGCCTGCTTCTCCCCCCCTAGCCCCACAAGCTCGGGGGATAGGGGGATGGCGAAGCGCCGCCATCCCGCTATTCCCCGACCTGATCTGGAGGCTGGGAGTGGGAGAAGCAAGCCTGCTTCTCCCCCCCACCATCCCCACAACCTCCAGATCAGGTCGGGGAATAGCGGGATGGCAGCGCTCCGCCATCCCGCTATTCCCCGACCTGATCTGCAGGCTGGGGGTGGGAGAAGCAAGCCTGCTTCTCCCCCCCACCATCCCCACAACCTCCAGATCGGGTCGGGGAATAGCGGGATGGCAGCGCTCCGCTATCCCGCTATTCCACGACCTGATCTGCAGGCTGGGGGTGGGAGAAGCAAGCCTGCTTCTCCCCCCCCACCATCCCCACAACCTCCAGATCGGGTCGGGGAATAGCGGGGTGGCAGCGCTCCGCCATCCCGCTATTCCCCGACCTGATCTGCAGGCTGGGGGTGGGAGAAGCAAGCCTGCTTCTCCCCCCCACCAGCCCCACAACCTCCAGGCTTCAGGAGAGCCCCACCGCCAGCCCCACAAGCTCGGGGGACAGCGGGAGAGGCGCAGCGCGCCCTTCCCGCTGTCCCCCGACTTGGTTAGAAGGCTGGGGGGGGAGCCTGCTCCTCCCCGTCGCCAGCCCCGCAAACTCGGGAGACAGCGGGAGAGGCGCAGCGTGCCATCCCGCTGTCTCGCGACATGGTTTGGAGGCTGGCGGAAGGCTTCCTCCTCCCCCAGCCCCGCAAGCTCCCAGAGCGATGCCAAAGCTGCGCGCAGCTTCGGCATGGCTCTGGGTCCCGTTCTGGGGGAGGGGGAAGCTCGGGCTTCCCCGCCCCAGCCCCGCGCCTGGCGGGGGGGATAATTTTTTTTTGCCTTTATTTCCCCCCCCAAATCTAGGTGCCTCCTATGGACCGGTGCGTCCAATAGTCCGAAAAATACGGTAGTTACTTTCTCTGCAACATGAATTTATCTGCATGCCCCGCACTCATACCATGCACAGAGAGGTCCAATCAAAAGGTTAGAGGTCCCGTCACCAACCTGGTGCTCGGGACTACAACTTCCATCAGTCCCAGTTGATAAGGCTGTGCTAGCAGGGGTCGATGGCTTACGTGGGCCATCTGTCTTTATTAAAAATATTGGAGGGGCCCAGTACCACACCAACTTGCAATTGCAAAGAATACATATACCTCAAGCCACTGGAACAATCCAGACAGTTAAGGCAGGCACATACATGTTAATTATGAGGGTGGGATGAGTCCTACAAAGACTGATGCTAATAGTGCAGGGATAGGGTACATTTTGGGGAGGGTAGGTATGGGATGTTAAGGGAGAGTTAGTACTTCTGGTGGGAGACAGGTCGTGCTCCTTCTGGGGTAGTTTGTGCACCTTGGGTCCCTATCCTGTACTTAGCTCTCACCTGTGGCTCCCACAAGTTATCAGCATGTGACAGCAGCCACACCTGAGGAATGACTTCAACTGGCTGGCTAAACCAGGTGAGGGAAGCCAATGGGTCTCAAATCCTTGGTGAGTGAGGGACTTCACTTGCAGGGGAAGACTGAGCAGATGAGACCAATAGTAGGTCCAACGGTCAAAAAGGTGGTTTCTGCACATGCTGTAGAGCAGGCATAGGCAAACTCGGCTCTCCAGATGTTTTGGGACTACAACTCCCATCATCCCTGACCACTGGTCCTGTTAGCTAGGGATGATGGGAGTTGTAGTCCCAAAACATCTGGAGGGCCGAGTTTGCCTATGCCTGCTGTAGAGGGAAGTGAGGGGCAGATGGGGCTTGTCGATGCTGGAAGGTAGCCCATCTAGGAGAAGGAAAACTGATCCTAAACTTCCGCTGCCTTTGGGTTATCTTTGAGAAAAGAAAAGGCTAAGGAGTAAATCCTACACAAATTTGGAGTGGAGTCCCTAAGACAGTTGGATGGCGCTTTGTATACCTCCTTCTGGCAACTCCCAAGATCATGCCAAATATATTGCTCTTGTTTTCTTGGGACCACATCAGCGAGGCTAAGAGGGGGGTCCTGTCATCTGGACAGCCTAGGATCTCCATACACTTTGCCCAGGAGGTCACTTCAGGGCTGCTAATGCAGCAGTTTGACTTCATCCCTGGAGGCGCACTTGATTGTCTCTCAAGACAGACGGGTGTCAAGAAGGGGACATTTTCCAGTCACATTTCCTTCTGGGAAACCACTTGGTGGGTGGTGTGAGAGGCAAAAGAGGACGGAATTTTTCCTTTCTACAGCAAACTAGTTTTTACACAAACACAATCCTTCATCCAGGCAAGCAAAAGGCATGATCAGAATTCATAGATACATTCCAGGGGTACAGCCTAGGGAGAAGATGTGTGACTAGGGAGGAGGTCTGCACCCTGGAGAGTGTCCTGAGGGCCACATTTGGCCCTCAGGCCTAAGATTTACAGCCCCTACAATAGTGTCTCTGGGTTTTGAGGACATCTGACCATCCTACCACACAGATAACTCCCTGGGTTGTATGAACAGTGTGGTCTAAGTGCTGGCTATTCATCAGCACAGTGTATTAGAAATGATGCATTCCTAAAAGAGCTTAAAATAATCCTTCTGAGGGGAAAAATATATTTATAATTGTGTTGACTGACATGGCCTGAGCCCATTTCCATTTCCAGGCCCTTGTGGGGAAAGTTAGATTAAAGGGGGGGGGGGATAGTTTGCATAAAAATGATTTTCACAGAGTAATGACAGAAATGATAATACACAGGCTATGAAGCATCAATTACACCAATGAAATAGCAGCTGAGTGGTTTCATAAACTGATCTTTTGTCTTCCTGTTGGATAAACACATAGACATGTGCAAGCACGCACACAGAGCTATCCCAGGAATCTCTTGGACTTCTATAAATAGCTACTTAACCTTCATGTGGAAATTTAAGAAGTCTGAGTTTTCTCCCCCCCTCTTTTTTATTATAAAAAAATCCTATTTCTCAATGACTTCCTGGCCTTCACCTACTGTTTTTTGCTCTGTTGCATATTCCGTCTCTCTTAAAGCAATGTCAAACTGATGCTGACTTGCATGAAGATAGCTATTCACTAAATAAAATTTTGTGAAAGGAGGAGGGAACCCTAGTTGGGCACAGCAACTTCAAGATCAAATTGAATGACATTGGCTGGTTATAGATTCCAGATACAGTGGTACCTCTGGATGCAAACGGGATCCATTCCGGAGCCCCGTTCACATCCTGAAGCGAACGCAACCCACGTCTGCGCATGCGCGTGCATCATTTTGAGCGTTTGCTCATGCGTGAGTGGGAAACCTGGAAGTAACATGTTACGTTACTTCCGGGTCGCCACGGAGCGCAACCCGAAAATGCTCAATGCTCGATGAAATGACTTATTCACACAGTGCATAGTTAACAAATGGAATTTGATGCCACAACATGTGGTGATGACTACTGGCTCAGATAGCCTCAAAAAGATTATTAGAAATGAGAACTTAAGGTGAGCACTGCTGGATCAAGCCAAATGCCTATCTAATTCAGCATCCTAGTCTCATAGTGCCAGTCAGATGTCTGTGGGAAGCTAGAAAACAGAACTCGTGTGCAAAGCACTCTCCCCATTTGTGATGTTCAACTGTTGATATTCAGAAGCGTACAGCCTCCAGTACTAGAGGAATACCCCAGCCATTGTGGCTAGTAGCCAATGACATCCTTATCCTTCATGTCTAATCTTTTAAAGCCATCCAAGTTGGTGACCATCTAAATGGGTTCTCCTCAGCTCCTGTTGGTTCCCCCTCCCCCAAATTTAAACACTGCTCTGCCACTTTCTTGATTTTCAGCACCAATACTCTTGTTCTATCTTGGTTCAAGAGGAGTCTTTTTAATAACTTGTCCCAAATGTTATGCACTACCTAAGCAATCCAACTCCCCTTTCCCACTACCACCATTTCATTGAGGCCACTAAGCTGTACCTGTCTAGCCAGCCCTGCACCTGGAAAGGGTAACATTTCAGTGGCAGTTACCTTGAAAGTTCTAGCTTTGAACCTCATACCTAGCAATCTAAATTCTGCTTACAGGTTTGCACTAGTACATTTCCCCATGCCATTGGTGCCAACATCTACCGACGTATTCCCAGCACTAAATACCAAGTTATCTAGATGACACATGACATCCACAACCCTGATGTCAAGCAGGCAAGTCACTATCTGGTCTGCATGCCCAAAACAAAATCAATGTATTTATGTCCCTAAAGATACAACAACAACAACGTTATTATTTATACCCTGCCCATCTGGCTGCGTTGCCCCAGCAAACCATTACTGGGATCCCCTCACTCCCAGGATATGTATTCTTGGCATGAGAAGATAATTGCCTATTCCTCAAAGAATGGCTCCCTTCTAAGAGATCATTTCCCTTCCCCTCAGAATGACAACCTCCATGACAGCAGAGGAGTTGTCATCCTAGAAGTGGGGCATAGCTATCACATCCATGAAGGTCTTGTCCACAAGCTCTCTGGCTTTCTCAGCTTTCACCACATACACCTGCAAGGTTCTTGAGATCTTCAGACAGATGCCCTTCTCCAGGAGCTTTGGGACTGAGGTCTTTTCAACAGTGGCTGCCAAGTTATGGAATACATTCCACAGAGAGGCTCACCTGGTACCCAACGTTTCCTTTGAGTGAAGTTTTTTTTTAGTTTTTTAAAAAATCTTTTCTGGCCTTTTCAATCTGTTTTAGCCTGTTAAATCCGTTTTAGTTTACTTTTTATTACCCACTTCTTAAGGTTTATGCTGCATTGTACTTTATCTCTATTGTAATTGTAACTGAATTTTTAACTTTTGTTATGTTTTAAGCCACCCTGAGAACTTTTTGTTATAGAGCAGCCTTTTAATCCAGTAAATAAATTTTCAAATGCACAAATACCTTTTCTTAGAGAAATGCAGCAAGAGAGACGGACCCACACGTTCAGACCCACATGTCGAGTGTCAATTTTCATACTCGCCAACTGCCGAACTCTTTCTACTTTAAAGTACAGAACCAACCTGGAAACATTGTCTTTTGCTTCTTCCACGACTATCAAAACAGTGCTCAACTTAGTCACAAACTTGAGAGTCTTTTGACAGCACCAATTAAGCAACTTAATTAATGAGTGAATAAAAATGATAATATTTACTGAACAGGAACATCCTGTTTTGCATTTCTATTCCAGCTATGCACCTGAAGAACATCAGCGAGTACAGCTTGCCTTTCCGTTCCTATCATTACTGTGGCTAGATGGGGACTGTTTTAAACACTGCTTTAAAAAACTAGAACAACCACTTGCCCACTTTTCCCAATGCAGAGGCCATCCTGCATGGGTTGTGTCATGTGCAGCCTTCCTATGGTTCTAAAGAAACCCTGATACCTAGCTCAAATCTGAGGGACAGTTTCCACAGTTCATTTGCAAGCCTGCATTTTATATCAAAGTGAGTGATTAATTCCTGATAAAGGGGCTAATAAAACATGAATGCCTTCTGCAATTAATGGGCTTTTGAATGACAGGGCCCCCCTCTAACCTGCGCATGGCTAACATGCACATCAACAGATGCTCTGCTTTCCCCGCCATCCTCATTTGGCTGCTAATCTCAGTGATGCCCTCCATGAATTACTTTTTTTTTTTAAAGGTTGCATATATATTCTCAATGAAACGTATAATCCATCTAGGGTGCAAGTAAAGCCCCATACATAATTATTTCAGAATGACAGACAGTGAATTCCTTAGCTATTATTTTTGACAACCTTGTCATGGATGCCAAGCATATATTGTGGCTAGACCCTGAGAAACTTGGGAGAAAACCCACCTGGGGAGCAAGCTCCTTTTTTCTTTACGGAAAAGTTCCTCGAATGACAGGCCCACGATCTTGGCTAAGCTTAATTAAAAGTCAATAGAGGAAAAACTGAAGCACTTGGAAAAATTATTGAGCCTGGGTCTCCTCTTCAGCTATTTTTATTCGCTTGAGGGATAAAAATGTATTAATAGTGGCTTATTAGCTGTCCCTACTTCCTTTGATAGTCCCCTTTGAGCTCCTGCAGCTGAACTCCTCAAACTACCAGTTTTAAGAATGATCAGATGGCCTCTCTTGAGTTATCTAAAGTTTGCAAGTCTAAGACAGTTTAATGTAACAAGGAATGCCTTGCAAAGCATGGCGTTCTTCCTCCTCTGATGTGTCGTGCAGTCAAGTATTACACCACCATCATTCATAAGCATATTAATACTGTCCTATTCACCAGGGGGGCGGGCAAGTGATTTTATGAAGATTGGGGATGGCTTCTACAGCAGTTAAACAGAAACAATGTAAGTGGCATGCCCAAGCTGTAAAACCAAATAAGTAATGGTGGGTTTTTGGTTTTTAAAAAACCTTTCAATGTTTTGACATTGGAAGCAGCAGTCATGCTGCACAGTTAAACAAACAGAAGCACAGAAAAATGCTTTATATCAAGTCAGACTAGATTAGTATTGTTTACACTGGTTGACAGTGGCTCGCTGAGGCTCCAGACTCTCTGAGATCTCCTCCCATACTATCTAGAGATGGAGAAGGCTCCTGAATGATTTAGTATCATCAGCAAACATGGCCACCTAACTGCTCACTCCTAAATCTAGATTGGTTAGGAAGGAGTTAAAAAGCACAGGTCCCAATACTGATCTTTTGGTTTTGGGCGATATCTGCTGTTAGTCTTTGATGGTTCAACATCTACTTGTTCTTATTGTGTAGCAGCAGCTGCAGAAAATAACTTCTAGAGAGTACCTGATCTCAGATTACCCCATCACAAGCTAAGAAAAATGGAAGGGCAAACTACTGAGATGCCACAGACTAAAATATGAGATAAAAGTAGGAAATGTTCACTAAAGCAGCACTTTGGGACCCTAGGGATTCCTGTCTGCTGTTGCCCAAACAACGTTCTCCTGAATCACAGCTCTGACTTCACTCGTTAGTTAAAAACACTGAAAGGTGGGTCTAGTCAGGCTGTCTTATCCCACAGAAAACACCTATAAGGGTACCTACCCATTTTGCTTCATAACTTTCTTTCTAGGAGGGCTAGAGACCTACTTTCTCCCTCTTTAAAAACAGGAAAACTGGAACCATTGCTGTCTGTGGGCCAAGTACCTTACGTACCCATTGTGCCTGCCTCTTGGCTGCCCTGGTTATAGGACCACCTTGAATTGGCAAGGACCAGTCGTCATCCATTTCACTCATCTCAAAATATAGAATCATAGAATTGTAGAGTTGGAAGGGACTCCAAGGGACATCTAGTACAACACCCTGCAGTGCAGGAATCTCAACTAGATCATACATGACAGATGGTCATCCAACCTGTGCTTAAAAACCTCCAAAGAAGGAGGGTCTGCCATCTTCCAAGGGAGTCTCTTCTACTGTCAAACAGCTCTTACTATCAGAAAGCTCTTCCTGATGTTGAGTTGGAATCTTGTTTATTGTAGCTTGGAGCCATTGGTTTGAGTCCTACCCTCCAGAGGAGGAGAAAAGAAGCTTGCTCCATCCTCCATGTGACAGCCCTTTTGGTATTTGAGGATGGAATGGGTGAATATGCCTATGTTGGTTTCTAATTTTCCAATCTTAAATTCAGTTCTCCATATTGCTGCATCAGTTTATTTTGCCCTGGCTGGGGTATTCTGTGACCATGAAAAGCAACAGATGACCAGACAGGACACCAAATGTTGAGATGAAATCAGACCAAATCTTTATTGACTGCAGTGAGCCAGCTGTGAGTTGGCATGGCAACAGGCCAAGATCAGTGCATCATTCCACTTGCCCCTTGCTGGTGAAATGGGATTTGCTGGGTTTGGACTATGCCAAACCCATCCTGTCTTACCCTGTCATGGTGCAAGTCAGGCTGGCAAGGTTCCATTAGCAACCGGTGTGAGTATTCTAGCTAGGCAGGGACTTTGCCCCAAACTCAGGGCTTACCATGGCCAATGCTCTCCTCCGGTCCCTTATGGTCCTCGCTTCACTATGTTGATCCGGCCTAATGCCATTTCAGTCCCTGTACATACACAATATTATTCCACCTAACAAAAGAAAGCCATATGTTTCAGTGAGGAAAAGGGCCAATCAGGTTGAGAGAGAAAATTTTTTTCCTGCCCTGTTAACCAGCAACCCAAAAGCTCAGTGCAGGCTTTAAACTGAGCCTTTGGGTGGGCAAGAAAGCTCGTAGGGTGAAATGCCTCTGAACTGTGGAATGTGGAGCCTTATACAAGCTTCTCTCCCCTCCCCCACCTGTGAGAGCCCAAAGGAGAATTCTGTCCCATGGGCCCCCACAGAAACAAGATGTGGGCAGAACTTCCCCATTTTCTGCTACAATGGACCACCGGGCAAAGATGCCCTGCGAGGAACAAAGCATTTTAAAAAGCGCTCATGGAAATTCATCAGCAAATTTTGATATCTGTATGAAGTTTTCCTTAATATATATGTTTTTTTGCAAAGCAATTCCTCCTAATATAAAGCATCTGTCAATGTTATTGCCAATAATAGTTGCGTTTTGTGCACATTATACCCCAATATATGCATTCTTTTGGGTCTGGAGAGTGGTGTTGCAAATTTCAGAGAACTACAAATTTGAAATGATGGCTGTGCTTTGGCTTGTGTATTTCTTCAGAATGAGGTAGGTTCAACTTTAAATAGGAAGTGAATCAGATTTCTGCCCCATCCCCGGTTTTGATTTGGCAAGATTTTGTGGGGCCTCCAAATGAATCATAACTGTGACAAGATAGCAGCTGCCACATCGCTTTCCTCAGAAAATCCTCTTCTGAAATGTTTTTGTGAAATTTTGGAGATTCAGAATGGCTAGCACCATTCAAAATAAAATAAAAGGGATCTCTATAGTCCTGTTTGTAGCCTGGTAGCTCAATACTGTGCATTTGTTCTGATATGATTCTGCTCAAAATAGCTTTTGTAGATACTATGGCAAATTCTGATTGGCAAGTGGAGCAAAACTCCTCATGTTCTCTCTCTCACACACCAACTTCTCTATTGCCTAAATATTTGCTACTGCAGAAGTTGGCTTAAAGTTTACTAGAGGAGCAAGGCCTGTAGGATGTTGAATTGAAGCCTGTAATATATAATCACATTATCTCTGATGGAAGAAATCTGGGAACAATTAGTTGTGTGCAGTTTCTGTTTATGAATCCCTGTCTGTCAATAAGACATACAGCCAAGTGCTTCATTAGGGCAGCTGTTGGGAAAATGTGGAGGCTTTCCTAACAGCTTAGAGGGCTGAAGCTTTGATAGTCTGTGTTGTAAAGCTGCATGATCTTAAACTCCTTCCACGGAATTACTCTGTCCAAAAGAAGAAGAAGAAAAGGTTTTAATAGAGGTTACTTGCTAATAATTTGAAGTCATAGAATGCAACTGGATCATTTACTGATCCTATAGATATGCAACTCCTTTCACCACCTTAGGCTGGTGCACCAACTGCAACCTCTTCCAGATAGTCTGGACCAGTTATCCAGGCCCTAGCCATGTCACACTGAATATACAATATTTCACTGTATGTTGAGCTGCCATTGAAGATGGCCCAGAAACTGTGGATAGGAAAGAATACAGCTGTCAGCATATCAGCTGGAACCACACCTAGAAACTTCACTGGCTCTTGGCTCACTTCTAGGCTCAATTTAAAGTGGTGGTACTTCTACCTGACACCTAGGTAGCAAAAAGAATGTGTATTCCTGTATTAACGTGCACATGCACTAAAAGGCAGGGATAGGGAACCATACTCGGCCCAAGGACCACATTCCTTTGTGGCCAATCTTCTGATGGCCACATACTAGTGGTGGGCAGGGCCAGAGACAAAGGTGGATGGAGCAGTAAGTATAAATGCTCCTTTTCTACAGCAGGTTAGATTTCTCATACATCCTTTCCAGGCAAGCAAGCGGCATGATCAAAGTTCAGGGGAACATTCCAGCCAAGCAAAAATACTCAAGCTGGGAGGTAATTGGGCTGATGAAGGGTGTGGCTGGGCAAGAAGTGTATCCCAGGGAGAGTGCTGAGAGCCAGAGGGAGGATTGCTTTCAGCCTCCGGGCCCATGGTTACCCACCCCAGCATCAGGGTCAACTGTTTTCATCTGAATGCCTCACTGTCTGAAGAGGTTTGATGGGTTGCGTCTGGGCAAAGAGGATTTTTAGTTATGGTGCCCTATCTCTGGAACCCTCTCCCCAGGAGGACTCACCTAGTGCCCACACTGTTGTGTTTCAGTGCCAATTGAATACTAAAAAAACATGCCTTCAGGCTATCCAAATTATTTTGTCTATGAAATGCTGCTTCTGAATGGAAGGAGGGTAATCATACAGGGGAATAATATGCAGTTACTGCAGGTGCATGTACTTCTGGCACAATCCTCTACATGTCTTCTCAGAAAAAGCCCCACTAAGTTCAATAGGCTTGCTCCGAGGACATTGGGTATAAGAGGATTGCAGCATTAGGCTTAGTTGCAGAGGATAAGTGGATGAGGAAAATGTGGCAAAAACCTCACAGAAAGAAGTTGTTGTAATTATTTGCACTTAGCATTTGTTTGACACTTCCCAAGTTTTCAAAAACTTGTATTATCCAGTTGTGATTATTACATAGGACTGTAGTTGGGGAGAAAAAAAGTTAGACTCCCCTTCCCAACCTCACCACCCTCTTCTGAAGCTGCTCTTTACAGTACACAAACCAAACCTATGCACGTTAATGGCATTCACACAATTAACACCGCAAGTTTGGCCCTGAGTTTTGTATACAATGTGCAACAATGTTTGTGGGCTCCTCCATAAGACCTGTTTATTCAGCATTTATTATGGTTTGCTTGCACAAAACTTACACAATGCTTGTTTTATTTATTTATTAAATTTATATAGGTCAGAGTGGTTTGCAGCATAAATACACAACAACAACAACAACAACAACAAACAACCAATAAATCCCACAGCACCACCACAGACACATTTAAAGGCAATAGATTGTTCAATCAGTCCAAGGCCTGGTTATAGAGGAACACTTTTGCCTGGTTAGATTATGTCTACTCTTTATATGGGAATCATTCTGATTTGTTGACAGGGAGGTTATACCACAATGAGAAGTTGACAGTTTACTAACCACAAAAAGTCCATTTTTAAAAAGTGGATTTACGGCTACACAGTGCTTTAATCCACTTTCATTCCACAGACCCAAATTTCCCGGATGCAATTGGCGCCCCCCCCGCCAAATACTGGCAGCCTGAGGGTGACCTGTGTCATCCTATGTTCAACTCTCTCGATCATATCCTGTACTCTATTTGTAGTTGTCAACCTGTAGTTTGTACTCTGTATAAGCTTGTTATTGACATTTGAACTTTTCTCAGCTACACCCCCAGATCAGGGTCTAAAGGCTCAGGCTAGATTCTGAGTGTAGTTTTCACAAGATGGAAGCAATACAAATTTTAGGAATGCGAAATGTAAGACCCAATTTAAAACCTGTTTGCTGACACATTGAATCTGAGAGTTGTCAGATGCAGAATTCCAGTCTTGTAAGCACTATGGCCACTTGTATGCTTTAAAAAAAACACCACCAATGTCAGTCAATCTGCATTTGGGCTGCGAATCAGCAACTTGCATTCTGCTCAAGAGTCTGACTACAAACTTAACTCTATTACAAGGTACTCTGCTGACCACTTTTTGATGTGGCACAGAGTGAGGACTCTTCAGATTGCTTAGAATGCTTAGATACTTTCCTCTTGTCATGCCCCTGATATAATCTCTCCCTCTTTGTCTTCCTCCCTCTCAGAGCAAGGATGGAATTGGCAATCAAAGGGTTAAATATGTTGCTTTTATGAGTTGGGATGTTGTGAAATCTACAGTCATTAACTTTTCTGGGTGGCCATCGGGAATTTAATTAACATCCCTGGCATAGGCTGCTGTAAATGATATCTTGCCTTCCCGATGCCTATTGCTGTGGGAGACGGAGATTGTAGTTGTGAAGAGTGACAGCTTTCAGGAGTACGGTGGGGCTTTGTCTAGCAAGAAGAAAGACAGCTCTAGTTGCCACCTTCTTCCTGTGGGAAAAAGGAAGGGGGGGGGGGAAACACACAGGCCTTTTCTCAGGTAGCCTCGCTCCTGACAGTAACATCACGTCTGTTTCTGCCCTTGTCAACACATCTCACTGTCCACAATCGCTCATCATCTCCAGACAGACAGGACTGGAAGAGATCATCAATTGCCAATGCAATTCAGCAGATACACTTCATAAATTTTAATTACATTCCCCCTGAAAATGAATGGTCAGAAAATCTAAAACATCTGCCATCCAGATCATTTACATTTTTTGTACAATAAATCATCAGCAACATCCAAAACAATGGATTAAATCATGTGCAGTGTGGTAGGTCAAGGAAGAAGGAGAGGCACCCATTGTGTGATTACTGCTTGGAGCCAAGCCATTACACGGGTGTGCGGTATGAAGAAGAAAAACTCATATAAAAAATAGTTACCATTTGTACTTGCACTCATAAATAAAAGATCCCTGGCCTCTGATAGACCATGTTAATGGATCTATTATACTGTGTCTATAACAAAATGAGAGCTTGTTTAAGTAAAAGAATATTTAGCTAATTATGATGGGAAACGGGAGCATTTATCATCTGATTGGCTGGTTTATATAGCTTGTAGGAAGCATAAATAAGGAAATAGCAGAAAACACTTAGTCTCTCTCTGTCTCGCTCCTTCTCTGTCTTTCCCTGAGATGCTTTCATAACATTACCACAAACCATAACAGCGATGTTACACTCCAGATGACGTTCAGTTCACACAAGGAGTTTTTACATGTCGGAGCCAACACCAGTTGATGAGTCTTTCAGCTGACGGGCAGAGGAATATATGTCAAACTTGCAACTCAGCAAGTTCGATCCACTTTTCCAAAAACATTTTCCAGCCTTTTGGAACAGGATGGCTCATATAGGCATGGGGAAGCCATTGTCTTTCAGATGCTGTTGAACTACAGTTCCCATCATCTCTGACCAATGCTATGCAGGATGGAATTTGAACTCCAATAACATCTGGAGGGCCAGTGGGATCCCCCCCCCCATCATGGCTGTTAAGGGGTTGACTAATACTCTTCTATGTCCGGATGTGTGGTGAGATCACAGGTTGCCTTCTTAAAAAATTAAGAAATTGGGTTCATACAAGGCAATGGTGAGTCCAACCTGCATGTGTCTGACATGTCAGACCATTCAAACAGCTGTCAACCACAATTACTGACAATGATGCACAGTAATTCAAAGGAAAAAGAAGAGGAAAAAAGAACATTTCAAATGGTCACCCGACTCCATGCTTACACAACTTGTTTAGAGCAAAATATGTATGTATACATTAATGATCGAAAATGGGTAAAACAATTTGATCTGTCGCTACAGAGAAAAATAAAATTATGCATTCTGTGGAGAAAGATTACGAGAGAGAGTTAATTATGAAATTAGTGTTATTATGAGAGAAGGGTACATTTCTTATAATACTAAAACCTGGGGTCATCCCATGAAGCTGAATGTTGATTTGGGGCAGGCAGAAGGAAGTACCTCTTCACACTGCACTGTAGATTTCACTACCACAAGCTCTGGTGGCGGCCATAGATTTTCAGGCCTTTGAAAGGGGATTAAATGGTAGATAAGGTTCCTAATTGCCACTAGTTGTGATAGCAATGTGCTACCTTCAGTATCCGAGGCAGTATTTCTATTAATGCCAGTTGCTGGAGAACATGAGTGGGAGAGTGCTAATGTGCTAGTGTGCTATAATATTATTTATTATTCTTGTTGTTGCTGTTATTTATTTATTTATACCCCGCCCATCTGGCTGGGCCTCCCCAGCCACTATGGGCAGCTTCCAACAGGGTATTAAAAACATGATAAAATATCAAACATTAAAAACTTCCCTAAACAGAGCTGCCTTCAGGTGTTTTCTAAAAGTCAGATACAGTCGTACCTCGTTTTACGGCCGAGATCTGTTCCGGAGCCCCGGCCACTCTCCAAAAAGGACGCATGGTAAAGTGCTGCGTTTGCGCACACGTGGGGAGCAGTTTGCGCTTCTGTGCATGCGTGAAGCGCGATTTAGCGCTTCTGCACATGCGCAAGCGGCAAACCCGGAAGTAACCTGTTCCAGTACTTCTGGGTTTGCCATGGACATTCGCTGGAATGGACGCTAGACAAGGCGGACATTTGCGGAAGTATTATTGTAGTTGTTTATTTCCTTGACATCTGATGGGAGGGCATTCCACAGGGCGGGCGCCACTACCGAGAAGGCCCTCTGCCTGGTTCCTTGCAACCTCTCTTCTCATAGTGAGGGAGCCTCCAGAAGGCCATCAGTGCTGGACCTCAGTGTCCGGGCTGAACGATGGGGTTGGAGACACTCCTTCAGGTATGCTGGGCCGAGGCCTTTTAGTTAGGGCTTTAAAGGTCAGCCCCAACACTTTGAATTGTGCATGGAAACATACTGGGAGCCAATGTAGGTCTTTCAGGACCAGCGTTATATGGTCTTGGCGGCAGTGGCGTAGCGTAGGGGGTGCAGGGGGGGCTGGCCGCACCGGGTGCAACATCTGGGGGTTAGGGTTAGGGGGCGCAAATCCACGGGTTAGGGGGGCGCAAATTACTTGCCTTGCCCCGGGTGCTGACAACCCACGCTACGCCACTGCTTGGCGGCCACTCCCAGTCACCAGTCTAGCTGCTGCATGCTAGTGTGGTGCTTGTGGGCTTCCCATAGGCATCTGGTTGGCTACTCTGAGACCAGAATGTTGGATCTAGCATTGCTCTTCTTATGATCTTATGCAAAGCTGCTTAGCTGTTTGTGGACTGGTTATGCTACTGGGATTAGCATGCATTTGCTAACCTCTCTTTGGTTTACGTTAAATGGAAATGAACAAATGTTTATTTTGACTGGAAGCTGTGCCACTTGGTGTACGTATGTGAAATAGGAAAGATGCATAGGAGATAGTGAAATAGGAGATATCTGTTCTGTTCAACATATTAAAAAAGGCATTGATAGATGGCGGAGAACTATACTTTTATCTTTTTTATGTTATTGTAATGCTGCTTAAATTTTTGTTTATTGCGTTAAAAAATAGTTCGTTCCAATGTCATAATATGAGTGTGTCTACAAAGGATAGGTACAATATACTCTTCCTTCCGATCATGATTTATTGCTTCGCAAAGGAAATAAAAAATCCTCATAACATGCGAGTGTACAATGCAGAGGGAAAGTGTTCTGGCTAGGATTTAATGCCTGAAAAGGGTTTGATTGTTTTCAGCTTCCATGTACCTGAATATTTCCCCTAAATTACAAGATCCAAGAAAAATAGGCAGCAGCCGTGCCATTCTACTTCACGCTTTCCTCTTCCTCAATAAAAGTAATTATTGCAAAATACCAAAAAAGCCACCTGTTTCGTGTTATAGTTATTATCTGCTTTTTATACAAAGATGCCCAGTAATTCACAGAGAAAAGAAGAGGAAAGAAGAACACTGTTAAATGCAATTGTCCCTGAGTTGGAACAGAGCCCTTTAAGCCGGTGATAGGAGATTTGCTTGGACTCTTAGAATCATAGAATGGTAGAGTTAGAAGGGACCATGAGGGTCATCTAGTCTAGCCCCCTGCAGTACAAGAATCTTTTGCCCAGCATGGGACTCGAACTCACAACTCTGAGGTTAAGAATACCATGCTCTACCAACTGAGCTATACCAGCCCCAGCCAACGTGGTCAAGGCATGATGGGAATGGTAGACCAGCAAGACTTAGAGGGGGACAGTTTCTCCATTTCTGCTTAGGTTTATTTGGTGAAACGCTCATCAAAATTTGAATACAATAAATTGTATTTTGTATCCAGTACTTCACTTACTGCTCAATTTCTCAATGGCCAGGTTTATGTGTAATGATGAGCCAAACCATAGCTTATCATGAATGAGAAAAGTATGGAAACATTGCAAAGAGTTGTGCTTTCAACACACACATACACAATGGCATTTCCAAGATGAACAGAAACAACTCCAGCATCAGTCTTTTATTCAATAATTCAGTCCAATATTATTAAATATTATCCAATATACATATAAGTCATTAACTCGTGGCATGGATTTTAAGGTCAATCATTTATTCAGTATGAATAGTATTGTTTTATACAACACAAAACAATAAAGTTAAGGAGGAAGGGATGGCTGACTTCTTGAATTAGAAGAATCAAATTTACATTAAATGCAAAAAAGTCTTATCTGATATCACAAAGTGATATCCTGAGATGATAAATGTGGGTTAAGATCCCTTCCATGCTCCTAGGGAAGGGATATACTAATCATTAGTTTAGTTAATTGGTTGTTTAAACAAATAATGAATGAAGTGTTTTCTGTGGATGAAACTCAGAATATCTATCTGTGTAAATAAACACACAGGTTGGTGGAAATGAAGATGAAATGTGTTAATTACACCTTAGATTTTTTCATAAGCCATCTTGAGAAACTAAATAACACACACACACAAACTGAGGCTACACCATATGGGATTTCTGAGGAAAAAACATCCATATGAGATGAGAAAAAAAGTAAAATATAAAAGAAAGAAAGAAAGAAAGAAAGAAAGAAAGAAAGAAAGAAAGAGAAAGGGTGAGAGAAAATCTTGTGCTGGAATCATACACAGAGAGAAACTCAGCCAGGTTCTCAGTGAAGCATGATAAACAGGAAAGTATGAGATCTGGAAGACAAGGGATAAATTTCAGCAGCTGCCCTTCATACTTTGCATGTCTTCATTATTGAGAATAACTTGTAGATTTTGCATTAGAGGAGAGAGCATTTCTTTGCCTGCACTCCTCCTCTTTCTCACAATACATTACTTTAGAATTTATTTCCTGTATCTTGCCATAATGGCCCGTTTGGGAACGGAACCTTTCCCCTAACTTTCAGACCACAGATTGTAACACTCAAAGAACAGGTTTGTGCAAATGAAATCCATCTGATTGTAGCTATTCTCAGCTGTCTTGCCAATGTCTGACACTGTTTATTTCTCTCCCCCCCCCCACTCCCAAATCCGTCAGCTGCAGTTGCAGATACTTAGATTCTAGAGACGGTTGTTCTAGAGAAAAGAAATCCTGAAAAACCTGATTGATGTTGTGCTGAGCAATGGCATTTTGACTTAGGAACAGGGGCACACTTTTAGCTCCACCCCGACATCATGTCTGCTTCTCAGAAGAACCATTCATTGTCCGTAATAAAAACATAGTATGTGAGCTCTTGCTCACATGTTGGAATTTGCATGATTAGGACACCCTGCTGTGCATGCAGGAAAACTCTGTTGCAGGAAGTAGAAGGCAAATCAAGAGGGAAGCTAAAAGTGTGCTCCCATTTCCCTACATGCAAGTAATGGGCGGATAGGACTGGTGTGAAATGCCATGTGAGTAATAAATGAACAGGGCTGGTGTGAAATGTCAGTATAACAGAATGTTTAAATTTGAAAAGTTTAAAATGAAAAAAAAATCCTTTTTATTATTTGTGTGCTATAGAAAAATAAGCATGTGTCAGTGAGTTGTAAAGATCACTTTCCCATCTCAGGGGTGTGAGACAGTTGTGGCCTGGCGTAGCCCTTGGGGCAGTGGATCCGTGGGTGGGAGAGAGAATGGCCCCTTTCTCCTTTGTGGCTGGACTTTGGTGTCAGTCCTGGTCAGCCGCTAGAGATGATGACATTTGCCCGCCAAAAATTCAAAATTGAAATGGCCAATAGAGACCTTTGCAGGGGCAGGCCCTCAGCAGTGGACCATAGAGAGCAAGGCTTCACTCTGGTCTGCCACTGCAGTATATATGCAGGCTGAACTGAGAGCCAGTGGAACAGTTGGGGGCAGATCAACCCCTCCTATACACAGGTCAGCAGGCCATGAGTTAGGAAGACCTTGCTGTGGATATAATTGGGCATAAACAAATTGGGTCCATTTGGGGTTTTTGCCTTCCCCGGAGTAATTGTCACAGCTTTCAGTGGATAAGGCATTGGGTTACATCCTTAGTCTATTTCTTGGGGTGGTGTGAATTGGTGTATCACCTCCTCCCTTGAGCAGGTGCAATATCTTAGGGTAAAGGCATCTGGCTGGAAGTTTCTGTCCTGAAGACAAATTGGGAGCAGATGTGCTATAGAACTTCCTGAAAGTGGAATTGAGACTCACTCCAATCGGTTCCTTCAGATGGAAAATGAATGACACCCTATTAAGAGATCAGGAGATTGTGAAGAAGGCCCAAAAAACTTTAAAAGACTATTTTGAAATAAATTTGAACACTTCGGTGGAAAAGAGAACAATCTGGGATGCAAGTAAAGCAGTCATGAAAGGGTTTCTGATACAACAGAACACGATTAAGAAAAGACTCTGGAATGAAAAAAAGGATAAGATCTTAGAGAAGATAAGAGAGGGAGAGAAAAAATTGAGATTAAAACCAAAATCAAAAGAGGTTTTGAGAGAAATTAAATTCCATCAAGCACAATATGCGAAATTGATAAATCAAGAAGTTGAATGGAAAATTAAACAAATGAAACAAAGATCATTTGAATCAGCGAACAAGTGTGGAAAACTGCTAGCATGGCAGTTGAAAAAGAGACAAAAATTGAACTTTGTTACCAATCTAGAGGTCGAAGGGAGAAACATTCAGAAACCAGAAGAAATTAGAAAGTGTTTCCAGAGATATTTCAAAAAACTCTACACGCAAGGGCCGCAGGAAGAGACTGAGATAGACCAATTTTTAAAAATTAATGGATTACCAAAACTATCTCAGGAAAAGAGAACAATCCTGAACTACAGAATAACACAACAAGAAATTGAGGGTGCCATTCAGAATATGCATCTAGGCAAATCTCCAGGCCCAGATGGACTTACCTCCAAGTACTACAAGATATTGAAAGACTTTTTGACACAACCATTAATGGAGGTATGCAACCAGATTATGGAGGGGAAGAAGGCACCGGAATCGTGGAAAGAAGCTTTCATCACATTGATACCTAAACTGGAATCTGAAAAGACTCAACTTAAGAACTACCATCCCATCTCACTCCTAAATGTGGATTACAAAATTTTTGCAGATATTTTGGCAAGTAGACTTAAAAAAGTGCTAAATGAAGTAATTCATAAAGACCAGGCAGGCTTTCTCCCAGGTAGACATTTGTTTGACAACACCAGGAATATTATTGACATTTTGGAACTTTTGCAAACTAATATCAATACGAAAGCAGTGTTAATTTTTATTGATGCGGAAAAGGCCTTTGACAACATTTCTTGGAAGTTTATGAAGAAAAATTTGGAAGGGATGGGAGTGGGACGGGGGTTTGAAAATGGTATAGAGGCAATTTATTCAGAGCAAAAAGCCAAACTGATAGTGAACAATGTGGTGACAGAAGAGTTTAAAAATGAAAAAGGAACACGACAAGGGTGCCCCTTATCCCCTCTTTTATTTATTTCAGTTCTGGAGGTGCTTCTGAACATGGTTAGGGAGGACCGGTTGGTGCAAGGAATACAGGTCGGAGCCAAACAGTACAAATTGAAAGCTTTTGCAGATGACTTGGTTTTAACATTACAGGAGCCGGAATCTAGTACAAAAAGAGTTTTAGAACTGATTCATGAGTTTGGTCGGGTGGCGGGATTTAAGTTGAATAAGCAAAAAACCAAGGTTTTGGGTAAAAATTTGACACCTTTAGAAACAGAGGGTTTTCAGAAGGAGACAGAGTTAAATGTGGTTAAAAAAGTGAAATACCCAGGGGTTAATTTGTCTGCTAAAAATTTGAATTTATTTAAAGACAATTATGAAAAATGTTGGTCAGAAATCAAAAAGGATTTAGAAATTTGGTCAAGATTGAAACTTTCCTTGTTGGGTCGAATTGCAGCTATAAAAATGAATGTATTGCCGAAGATGTTGTTTTTGTTTCAAACCCTACAGATTGTGGACAGAGTGGAATGTTTTAGAAAATGGCAGAAAGATATCTCTAAGTTTGTCTGGCAGGGCAAAAAGCCCAGAATAAAATTTAAAATTCTAACTGATGCAAAGGAAAGAGGGGGATTTGCCCTGCCGGACTTAAGGTTATATTATGAAGCTGCAGCTTTCTGCTGGATGAAGGATTGGTTACTCTTAGAGAACACTGATGTCCTAGATCTGGAAGGGTTCAATAATGCTTTTGGATGGCATGCATATTTGTGGTATGACAAGGTAAAGGTTCATAAAATGTTCAAAAACCATATTGTCAGAAAAGCAACATTTATTGTCTGGACAAAATACAAAGACTTATTAGAAAATAAGACCCCGAGATGGTTATCACCAATGGAGGCTAAGGCCCGAAAAACACTCAATATGGAGGCCGGCTGGCCGAAATATTGGGAAATAATAGAAAAAATTGGAGACAATTGGAGGTTGCAGAGCTTGGAGAAACTAAAGAATAAGGTGCGAGATTGGTTACATTACGCTCAAATTCAAGAGGTTTTCAAATTGGATAAAAAAATAGGATTCCAGGTGGAGAAATCGAAATTAGAAACAGAACTGCTTGAACCAAAGACTAAAGTACTTTCGAGAATGTATAATTTGCTGCTTAAATGGAACACTCAGGACGAGACAGTCAAATCAGCCATGATAAAATGGGCTCAGGATATTGGGTATAACATCATGTTTGAGGACTGGGAAAGGTTATGGACCACCGGAATGAAATTCACGGCATGTAATGCCCTGAAGGAAAATATTATGAAAATGATATATAGGTGGTACATGACCCCAGTCAAGCTTGCAAAAATATATCACCTGTCTGATAATAAATGTTGGAAATGTAAGGAGGCTGAAGGGACATTCTTTCACCTCTGGTGGACCTGTCCAAGAGTGAAGGCCTTCTGGGAAATGATTTACAATGAGTTAAAAAAGGTATTTAAGTATACCTTTCCCAAGAAACCAGAGGCCTTCCTCTTGGGCATTGTCGGCCAGAAAGTGTTAAAGAAGGACAGAACCTTTTTTATGTACGCAACTACAGCAGCAAGAATACTCATCGCAAAATATTGGAAGACAAAAGATTTACCCACACTGGAAGAGTGGCAGACGCAATTGATGGACTACATGGAACTGGCTGAAATGACTGGCAGAATCCGAGATTTGGGAGAAGAAACAATGGAAGAGGACTGGAAAAAATTTAAGGACTATTTACAAAAATATTATAAGTTGTATGAATGTTAAGAATTTGCACGATTTGGAAATTTTAGCTTCAGCAACTAGATTTGGTGAAATAGGAAACTAAGTCATAAGTAAGAAAAAGTTGAAACTTAAAGTAATATTATATTCAATTTAAGGTATAAGTAATTGATAAAAAGTATTTCAAACTTAAAAATATAATATCTGAAAGGTACAAAATAAGACATGAAACAAGGTAATAATTTGCTGATATTTTTATTGTAAAGAAAGCAGGGTGTGGGAGATGTCCAGTTGGTTGTATAAAAAAGCTTTGGAAAGTTGGATTTTTTCTTTTTTCTTTTTCTTGTTTTTTCTTATATTTCTGACTTTGTATCTGAAAAATGTAATAAAAATATTTTTTTTAAAAAAAATAGAACTTCCAAGAGGTCAGCTTAGTTGACCTGCATCTTGAGGTGACCCATAACCCATGCACGGCCCTGTTCAAATTTCAGCCACTAGGCAGGAAGCTAATTCAGGATACACACCCAAGGCCTAAACCAAAGCCAACTTATATATCAATAAAGTAATCAATAAAGGTGTGGCCAATTTTCAGTTCCAGAACATTGTTATGCCAATTTTTTTCTACCTGTTTGCCACTTCACCATTCTTATTCCTGGGGGCACACTGCACATGGGTCAGCCGTAATCAGACAGCTTTAAAATAATAGCACTGTATGGCCACTGAGCTGAGTCCATTGACAGAAGACTTCATGTTTTAAAATGACAATACTGTGGTACTTCGGGTTACAGACGCTTCAGGTTACAGATGCTTCAGGTTACAGACTCTGCTAAGCCAGAAATAGTACCTCAGGTTAAGAACTTTGCTTCAGGATGAGAACAGAAATCACGCCGTGGCGGCGCAGCTGCAGCGGGTGGCCCCATTAGCTAAAGGGGTACCTCGCGTTAAGAACAGTTTCAGGTTAAGAACGAACCACCGGAACAAATTAAGTTCTTAACCTGAGGTACCACTGTATGATGTAGGGGAAACATAAGCAGGGCAATATTATTGCAGTGCATCAGTGATGTAAGACCCTGATCCTAAACACACACTGTTGAAGAAAGTTCTATTTTAAATCAATGTGACTTACATTCATGTAATTGTAGTGATAATATCTGCTAGGATATTCAAATTATACTTATTCACTCTTATTTGCCCATTTGTCTGAATGCGTTGATGGTTGCTCCATAATATCAAGCTCTTTGTTACTATCTCTGGTGTGCTAGTATTTAATCTGCTTTTCTTACTGCAGCAAATTTGGATTTGATAAACATGCTTTTTACTGATAGAACTGCAATTATCTGCAGCCTTAGCACATATAGCTGTTGATGAATCCAATATTCTAACATAGGGCCTGATGTCTCTTCTGCCAACTTCACTGCCCCAGTTGCTTGTGTTTTGCAGTTCCAATTTGGTAAAATTAAATGCCCTTAATAGCTTATTACGGGACTCCTTAGTGTACCAGAGCAGAGAGGTGGTGAATACAAAACTAGAGTGTTCAGTAAGTCAGCGGTAGTAACTTGTTGGCTGGTGAAACAGGCCGGACAGGTTCATTCCCAGAATATTCAGGAAGGAAGTTGCATTAGAGTGTCCATGTCATACTGTTCACTGCTGTAGAGTAGGTGAAACGTAAGTAACATTTTTGTAGGGTTGGTGCTTCTTCTCTGTGCCATTTGTCAAGCTGTTTTGGTACCTGCTGCTGAGGAGTCCCTTATAATGTGACTCTAAAGATGGATCTGAGGCATGTTATCTGGAGGGCAGTGCAGTCCAGCTAGGGGTGGCCAAATCTATTGATTTTAGTTTCTCTCAGTTTCCCATACTTCTCACCTTAAGTTCAGCTCACCACATTTCTCCATCAGTTTGCTTTTTCTAAAAAGAAAAGAAAAGAAAAATGTTCACGAGAATTCATCAGCATTTAAGTGCCAATCTTGAAGCAGCAACAATCGGTCGTTTTGCCCACGCTTGATTTTCTGTTTTTTAAAAAATGTGTTTATGCCACTGTTCTATTAGTTTTACTTTATATTTTTGTATTAATGATATTGCTTGATTTTTATATTGTTTGCCACTTAGAGACGTTTAAAATACTAAGCAGCTTATAAATGCTTTTTAAAAAATAAATAAAAATCCTCCTCATTAAGAGAACATTTTCATATGCAATTTTGCCTAATATACTTTTTTTTTTTTACAAGCAATTTCGCCCTTATGGAAATTGATTGAGACGTGTGAAATTCAAACGATAGCTGTGCTTCAGTTCAGGTATTGTTTCAGGAAGTGCAAGTCAGGCCCATACATATTAACAAATGGCACTGACTCGAATTTCTCCTTCATCTCTTAAGTACAGTTGGTAGCTTGATCATGCTGGTGGTTTAATCCTGCCATGCTTTCAACTGAATGACTAATCAGGGATCTTCCCACATGATGTATTTTTTTCTTTTTTCTTTTTAAACTCAGAAGCATGAGGTACTTTGTGTCAAAGCAGTACGTCATGTCATAGGACAGGGAAAAGTTTTTTTTAAAAATAAAAATACTGCATTTCTCTGCAGCACCACTCCATCCATCAGCTCTTTTACAGGTCAGCTTTCAAAGTCCATGTTACATGCTGTTTCACAAATTCATTTGAGCTACGTTTAATTACTTTGGCTAAATCTCCAAGAGCACATAGTTGCCCGAAAAAGCCACTCATTCCTCATAGTTTCAGCTCAGGAACACAGGGAGCCTGCCTTATTTATACCTGATTAGACTATTTGCCCATATACTCTGAATGGCCAGAATCTCTCCAGTATATTTTCATGTAGATTGTGTTCACATTCTACTCTTAGGTTTAAGGACAGGCAATAATATTCTATTCATTTATTTAAAAACGAGGGCCATAAGCCCAGGAAATCCTAGATCCTAAAAGAAAACCCACTGAGCTCCCTTCCATCTTTGATTTTTGTGGGTATTTAGTAAGATCTTTATCAGGGTTGAGTCACCAATTCTTGATAATATCAAGAGCTCTTAGCTCACTTTTATCCTGGAGCAAATGATCATGTAAATCTACTAGCAAGGTGGGTGGGTGGAAGTCACAGGCCCACAGAGGAAAAACTGTGACCTACGAATGACAAAAGAGCCTCCGAGGTATGGAGCTAAAGCACCCAGCAATTATTTGTTTGTGTAGAGAGAGGTTGTAACAAATTACAACAACTTGTGTTAGGATTCTGTTAAGCCCTCAAGGCTCATTCTTAACAATCTCAACCTAGAGTTAAATGGCACTTCATGGCAATAGCAACTAATAGCAAACTCACATGCTGAGCTATAAAAGCTATGTAGCCCAAATGAGTAACTAGAGGGAGGTTTCGGCAAGGCTTTGGGGGGAGGGACCTCAAAAACTTTACAGAATTAGGTGGAGGGAACTTAAGTAAAAACCTACTAAGGGGCACCCCCTCCTAAAAAAACACACACAGTCCAATGAGAACTGAGGATGCTCAGTGGCCACACAATGGTAAGCATCTGTTGAGCAGGGAATGGGAAAACCTTGAAGAGGAGATGGAATGGAGTGTGTTGGAAGAAAGAAAGGCTGCAGCTCAGAATAGAGGCCCTTGGCACTGCAACATTTTGTCGTGGGTCCCAGTTGCACATTTTTTAAAAGGATGCTTAATGCTTTTCCTTTGAAAGAAAATAGGGCCCTTTTAGGCTAACTTGTGACTGTTTTCAGGTCAGATTTTGGCCCCATCTAGATGTAGTATGCAAGGAAGGTTTTTTAAAAAATTAATCAGATGTAAAGACCCAGAGAGGGATCTGCTTAAAACATTTGACTCCATAACTGCAACTAAAGAGAACGCACTTATATTTTGACACTGGCAAAAGATAGACATTTTTGTAAGAGAATACACTGTGCTAAACTGTGCATGCTCTATATGTGCTGAATACCATTTGACTGGTGTAGCGATCTGTGCATGAGCCTAAGTAAATTAGCTAGGGTTATCCAATGTAGAATACAGGCTTTCTTTGGACTGCATGAATTATTGGAATTGTGTTTCATCTTCACTTCCATTGGTTTTCATTGGTGAGGATTGAAACCAGTCATTCTTGACTTCTTGGCAGTTAAAAAGTTAGCATAGGTGAGGACTAAATTCAATCATTCATAGCTTTACTGGTGTGAATGTGCCTGGGTATATAAATCAAAGTAATCCCTTTTAGTTGGATCCTGAGAAGTGCAATTGTCACATTTTTTCCATGCAATGCATTAAATTCTTACTTCTAAAGAAGAAGTTATGCAATGTGTTTGGGAAGCAGATATTTAGGTTCTGCTTAAAGTTCTGCTGCATGCTTTCTGGAAGGAAATAACTTGTCAATATCTGATCAAGACGGGAGCACTTCAGCAAAAATCTGCTGAAGCTGAATATAAATTAAGTAGTCCTATGAATTGTAATTCATTTTCATACCAGGCCACCTCTCTCTCCAGATGTGAACTCCAAGGATCAATCAGTAGCACACAAGAAACTGTGACCTTGTTCTCACTCGAAAGAACTCTTGTCTCACTACATAACATGACCCTTGGTGTGATCTTCATAATTAGGGCTTGTAGGTCTAGCAACAATGAGCCCTAGATGGTCCCAAGGTGCTAAAGGAAAGCTTAATTCCTCTTGCTCAGAGGCAGGAATCTCTTTTCTGCCAATTACCCTTTTGACATTGCTTTTCAAGCTTCCTTTTACAAACATTGACCCCATAAACACTGTTCACCGCACAGTGGGGAAGAGAGAGAGAGTTTGGGGGAGAGAGGGTCAGGTTTAAGGAGAAATATTTGGTGTAAAGAATATTTTCAGAGTATATTTCTTAAGAAAGCTTTGCAGTCCAGCGTGATATTAGTATTAGGAAAATTGCTTGCGTTGTTACTCTTGGATCAAAATATTATAAGATTAATGCGTTACTGATTCATGAGAGGCAGAAACAGAGTCAAACACCTTCACTAACAATTTGATTTTCGGGAGATAATTTTTAGTTGATAATCCAAAACTAAATCCCACTGTTAACGTTCCTCTCTCCCTCCCTACTACCAAACAGCTAAACAAATCATAGCCTTAGATGAACTTAGATGGGGTAACTGTGCCCCTGAAGGACCAGGCGTGCAGCCTGGGAGTCATTTTGGATTCACAGCTGTCCATGGAGGCACAGGTTACTTTCTGTATCCAGGGCAGCTGTCTACTAGCTCCACCTGGTATGCAGGCTGAGACCCTACCTGCCCGCGGACTGTCTCACCAGAGTGCTGCATGCTCTAGTTATCTCCTGCTTGGACTACTGCAATGCGCTCTATGTGGGGCTACCTTTGAAGGTGACCCGGAAACTACAACTAATCCAAAATGCGGCAGCTAGACTGGTGACTGGGGGCGGCCGCCGAGACCACATAACACCAGTCTTCAAAGACCTACATTGGCTCCCAGTACGTTTCTGAGCACAATTCAAAGTGTTGGTGTTGACCTTTAAAGCCCTAAACGGCCTCGGCCTAGTATACCTGAAGGAGCGTGTCCACCCCCATCGTTCTGCCCGGACGCTGAGGTCCAGCTCCGAGGGCCTTCTGGCGGTTCCCTCATTGCAAGAAGCAAAGCTACAGGGAACCAGGCAGAGGGCCTTCTCGGTAGTGGTGCCCACCCTGTGGAACACCCTCCCTTCAGATGTCAAAGAGATAAACAACTACCTGACATTCAGAAGACATCTTAAGGCAGCCCTGTTCAGGGAAGTTTTTAATGTATGACATAGTAGTGTATTTTTTGTATTTGTGGAAGCCACCCAGAGTGGCTGGGGAAACCCAGCCAGATGGGCGGGGTACTAATAATAATAATAATAATAATAATAATAATAATAATAATAATAATAATAATAATAAAACAACTTCCTGATTGATTGTAGATTTAGTCCTAAGTCCCCCCTAGCACCAACACTTTGGAAAGAGGGCAACTAAATACATGGTCTGGTGAAATTAATATATGACTGGCACTGCATTTGTGGGGGGAGCCACTGCAAGTCACTGTAAACAGTAGTGAGCTAGATGGACCAATGGTCTGACATGGCGTAAAGCAGAATGAGAGGGAGCCATTTTTTTATGAACATCATTTTCTGATCTGGAGGGTCACCCAGCCCCGTGGAGCAGATTTTGAGGAAGTGCGGGATGCTGCAGTAGCTATTTATTTCCATCAGTGCACAGTCACCACTGAGTACCAGTTGGCACCTGCCTCTCTCTCGAGACAATGGAGTGTGCCTCCAGGGGTGAAGTCTAATCTCTGCGTTAGCATCACCAAGGTGACCTCCATGGGGCACAATCCTGGGCACGGTGTATGAGGGTCCTAGGCTGGACTTCCCTCTTGGCCTCGCTGATGTGGTCCAAAGGAAAGCAGAATATGTTTGGCACCAGCTGGGCTGCAGGAATTGCCAGAAGAAGGCGTATAAGGTGCCATCCAACTGTCTTAGGGACTCCACTGGATTTGTGTACGGTTTACTCGTTAGTCCTTTCTTCTCCTGAAAACATCCTACAAGGCAGCAGAGGTTTAGGGTCAGAGTTTTTCTCCTCCTAGATGGGCTGTCTTCCCAGGTTGATGAGCCCCATCTACCCCATACATATAATATATATACAGTCATAAAGTAAAGGTAAAGGGACCCCTGACCATTAGGTCCAGTCATGGCCGACTCTGAGGTTGCGGCGCTCATCTCGCTTTATTGGCCGAGGGAGCCGGTGTACAGCTTCTGGATCATGTGGCCAGCATGACTGAGCCGCTTCTGGCGAACCAGAGCAGCGCACGGAAACGCCGTTTACCTTCCCACTGGAGCGGTACCTATTTCTCTACTTGCACTTTGACGTGTTTTTGAACTGCTAGGTTGGCAGGAGCAGGGACCGAGCAACGGGAGCTCACTCCGTCGCCGGGATTCGAACCGGCGACCTTCTGATCAGCAAGTCCTAGGCTCTGTGGTTTAACCCACAGCGCCACCCGCGTCCCATGTACAGTCATACCTCGGGTTAAATGTGCTTCAGGTTGAGCATTTTCAGATTATGCTCCGTGGCGACTGGGAAGTAATGGAGCGTGTTACTTCCGGGTTTCGTCGCTTGCTTATGTGCAGTCACTCAAAATGACGTCACGTGCATGTGCGGAAGCGGCAAATCGTGACCAGCGCACGCGCAGACGCAAGTTGCGTTCGCTTCAGGATGCGAACGGGGCTCCGGAACGGATCCCGTCCACATCCAGAGGTACCACTGTATGGTCTTTTCTCTTTCTTTCTTTCTTTCTTTCTTTCTTTCTTTCTTTCTTTCTAAACCAACTTGTGGCTTCGATCGTGGAATTTGGGATGCTGAACACAGGGCTCCAATCCCCTGGCCAGACTCTGACCTGCTGAGCTTCAAAATGTTTGCTGTGTCATGTGGCTTTAAACCTTTTCTGGGGTGGGGGTGGGCGAAGAACCCAAAAGCCAGGGCAGCCTATTGCATCTGCGTTCTTTGGCTTCACTGCTTTATTTCTGGGAAATCAAATAAAACCGTTTAATCAAAAAGGAAGTAGGGAACAATATAAAAATACTGTGTAGTTTCTGTACAAATAAAGAATAAATGAAATAGAAGCGCATTCATCAAAATAAAAGTCAATACTGAAATAACGTTGGCCTTCTTTGATATACACAGTATGAGGTGAGAAAGAGGAAAAGCAGGGGGGAAACAATGAAGTTCAAGAAATGAAAGGTATTTTTTATGAAATAACTCTATTTCAAAATAGTAAAACAGTAATAGGTTCGACTCATAAATGTTACTAAGAGAGGTAAAATATTAGTATCAAGTGTACGTCTTTTTTATTCTCTGTCGTTAGAATTATTTCGGCTAAAGCACACAAATGGGAGTCGTGAGAAGGTGAGGCTAATTCTCAAAGCACTCCTGATCGGTGTACATGCTGGAAATGTGGTGATACCGAACATCCAGAAGGAGTGCGACCCCACACTTCTTGTTCTGCAATGTAGACAACACTACATAAAACACAGACATTTGTGGGGGCAGCCCTCCCTTGGGTGGAAAGGTCATGAAAACCCAAGTCATGCTGGCATTTATTTATGTAATTCTATATCAAATGGGTGCGTACCCATGTCAAATGTTTGGTTGCAAGTACACTAGCTGCACATGTGGGACACGGGTGGTGCTGTGGGTTAAACCACAGAGCCTACGACTTGCCGATCGGAAGGTCGGCGGTTCGAATCCCCGCGATGGGGTGAGCTCCCGTTGCTCGATCCCTGCTTCTGCCAACCTAGCAGTTCAAAAGCACGTCAAAGTGCAAGTGGATAAATAGGTACTGCTCTGGCGGAAAGGTAAATGGTGTTTCCGTGCACTGCTCTGGTTCACCAGAAGCGGCTTAGTCATGCCGGCCACATGACCCGGAAGCTGTACGCCGGCTCCCTCGGCCAATAAAGCAAGATGAGTGCTGCAACCCCAGAGTCGGTCACGACTGGACCTAATGGTCAGGGGTCCCTTTACCTTTACACTAGCTGCACAGACATTACTTACAGATTTCACACGCCTGTTCAAATAGGGTTCGCTAACGTGAAAAGGGTTTCCTATCAAAATATCCCTCGACTGTCTTGAAATATGAATCCCCACCAGACATGAGAGTGTAGACCATGTGCAGCTTTGTGCTGACTTCTATGTGCCATTAGGATTCACATGTGTACACACTAAGCCTTTACAGTACATGCAAAGCATATCCCCCCCCCAAAAAAAAGAATTTTGGGCACTGTACTCTACCCCACACAGAGTTGCAATTCTCAGCAGCCCTTAGCAGACTCCATTACCCAGAATTCTTAGAGAGAGGAAACGTGCTTTGAATGTGCTTTAAAAGTGCAGTGTGTAGGCAGCCTCAGCCATAATCATCCCTCTGTTTCTGGGTGTGATTTTTAGACATTTCCTGTTTACGTTATTAAAGCCAAGTGACAGGTGGAAAAACTGAAGGATGTGGATTGGATTTAATTGCCCTGTATTCCACGTACAGTCCTTTGCACCTGTGCAATTCGAGACAGAATGATTCCCAGTCCAATTTCTTATCTGCGAAAGGTATCTGCTTTCTGTTTGCCTTTGCAACTTTTCGTTGGAAACGTTTCGCCAAGTTACCAACCTTATGAATAGTTTCCCGTTTCTTGATCGACTTTTGCAGCCTCCTCAGCCACTTACAACCACTGGCTTTTGTTTTCTTCAAGAAATGTTATTTTTGTGGGGGTTCTTTGCACCCACCTCTCCCGCGTTTGCCCTGTGAAGCTGCCAAGCACTTGATACCGAGGTTCATTTGTAGGATTCAGAGCCCTCCTTCCTCTCAACACATTGAATCCAGCCTCCTAATTATCTCCAGTAATTCACATGCTGCTACTTCTAGTAAAGGCACTGTCAGGAGGTTTCAATTTAAGCATCCCACATGCCTGATGAAGACATTCCTTTTTTCAACCTTACTTTTCAGTGTGGCCCCATAATGGAAGCTACCTAGTCTCCTGTGACAAAGATATTATGTCAGCTCAGCAGAGTATGCAAAAAATAGCCTCCTCTGCACCTGCCTTATCATCGAGAGAGACAGAGACTCGTGCTGGAGATACCGTTGATCAGGTGAAAGACTAGAATTAGGATCCCAGAATGCAATGGGAAGTAGAATAATAAACCCATGTCATGATGTCCACAAATGATAAATGGCTGCATCTACATGTCCCCCTCCTCCCCTCCACTCTCTCTCCCCTCCCCACGCTCCCAGTACGCAGCAGGAAGAACATTGCACCTGGTGCATTAGATGATTTTGCTTATCTCCTCCCCTTCTGAATCCGTTATAGAAGAGCTGCATTTCATGTCTTATTTCATACTTTGGGCATTTAAACAGAGAGACACACACTTGGCCTTGGGTGTAGCAGCCTGGCAGTTGCTTGCAAAATGCCACTCGCAGGAGGTGCCATTGGATAGGGTTGCCATGTTCTTAAAAGTGAAAATCCAGACACAGTTTTTGAGCTTTCCTCTTTCTTTCTTTCTTTCTTTCTTTCTTTCTTTCTTTCTTTCTTTCTTTCTTTCTTTCTTTCTTTCTCTCTCTCTCTCTCTCTCTCTCTCTCTCTCTCTCTCTCTCTCTCTCTCAAAGTTGTTGTTTTGGGTCTTTTATTAGATTTTTAAAGAATTTTTAAAATAAAAAATGAATTTTCTAGAAAGGAATTCTGGTGAATTTACTAGAACGGAATTAGGGCCAGCAATGCTACCTCTTTCACTTTCCTTTCCTGGTTTGCCTAGGAAATTTAAATTAGTAATGGGATCCTCGCAGGCTTAGCACATCTTCAAATTCAATATGACATGTATTTGCTGATTGAAAATATCCTGCCGCTCCACCTTTGTAGACCCTACGCCTCACCTACAGATTTGTGTGTGTAGCAGTGAGAGGCTGTGTGGCCCTTGGATATTTACACATGAATCCCTGCCAACCGATGGGGAGTGTGGCCAGTTTGAGCTGCATCCAGTCCCCTGTTCAGGAAGGAATGAAAAATGTGAGGCCTCACCAGACACATGTGAAAGGCTATATGCATCCAATTTAGGAAGGAAAACAAATACATAGGAGGTGAATGGGAAGGTGTTGCAAAAGTAAAAGTGGCAAACCTGGCACTATCCAGGCAAAACAGCCCAATGGTCAGGGTTGATGGGAAATATTGCAGCCTGATTTTGAGATGTTTGATAGCCCATTTCTCCCCTCGTGGCTACAGTGACACGGCATGATGAAGTGATATTTCATTTCCAGGAATGATATCCCTGAGCAGTGCTGTGTAAACAGGCCTCTCCTTTGAAGCAATGAATTGTGCTTCAGTCCTGGTTAACATCACTCAGACATCAATTTTTAAGGCATACAAAATAACATTAGATAAAAGATTTGGATAATTCAGCTATGTGGCAGCCTGTTGGGTTTGCCACACCCTGCTTCTCCTTGGTCATGATAGAGGATGAAGTGGGCTGGCTTAGAGTGTTGGTGTCTGATGTTGACATCATATGTCATCTAATAATTCTTATTTGGCTCAAATTGACATTTCCATATGCAAGTTCTAGTCTAACAAGATCTGGAGCGTCACAGGTTGCTTATCCCTGGGATACTTCAAGCAGAAGTAGTAGTGGAGGAACACTTTGGGAAGAGACAGGATGCTGCCAGCAAGATTTGATTCCTATTGATGGAGGCCACTGGATTTATAGACGCCACTGGATTCATCTAGTCCAGGTGTAGTCAACCTTTTTATACCTACTGCCCACTAATGCATCTTTCTTGATGGTAAAATTTCCTTACCGCCCACCAGTGCTCAATGGAAGGAGGATTCAGCTTGTGCCGTAGAACCCCCTACCGCCCACCTGAAATGCCCACTAGTGGGTGGTAGGGACCAGGTTGACAACCCCTGATCTAGTCCAACTCCCTGCAACAACATGCAGTCTCCCTTCCAATTTGAAACCATACCAGACCCTGCTTAGCTTTGCAAATGTGCTAGTATTTTATTGCTGCACCACTAGGAGGAGGATGCAGTGCTCTTGAAAGATTGTGTGGGGCCATTGAGTGGGGAGGGGAAGGCTGTGATGTAGCTCTGTGTATCTGCTGAATTGAAAATAAGAACAGAGCAAATGGGAAAACGAGAGGCAGGGAAGCATATTTGGTGTCTCAGAAGAGGCACATGACCTTTGAGTTATTTCAGAGCAAATTGGAACTATGTTATCAAAATGGATAGAAGTGCCATGTAATGTTATTCTTTCATACACCTTATTCCCAAAGTTTACATTCTGTTTTTCTGTAGTTCAAATCTGGAGGCCTGGTATGGAATGATCTTAGCTTATTTATTTTTTGCAGCGGACTCCATGCATGGTGACCCTTTGGGCTCCTCTAGACATGCCGATGTGCTTAGAAATAGAAATGAACACATTTACTGATAGGCTGAGTAAATTTGTTCTTTTAATCTTGTAAACCTTACAGAGAAGATCTCCATGGAGATCTTTGTGGACCCCAGCATTAAGGGAAGTGTATTTAGATGATGCAGCATGTACAGATATGAAACATCATTAAATTATGAGTAGGCAGGTACCACACACACACACACACACACACACACACACACACACACTCATCTGGTAAAGATCCAGCAGAATTTATCACTGTTTTCCCTTCCTCTGCCACCTGCTACTATTCAAGATGAAAGTTATCAATACCATACTGCTACAAAGTGGGTAGTATGTTGATTTATGCTAATCAGATGTACAGATGCTACTGTATTATGCTATTAAGTGATGACATTATAAAAATACTGCTGCTTCTCATGTCAACAGACCAGTAATGCTTGAATAAAGCAATAGCACACCTTCATAGGGGCTGGTTCTGTGGAGGTCTTGTTTCGAGTCGGGCTTCATATTCCATGCCCTTTTCTTTTATATAAACATGTGTCAGGGGTTTAGGAGCAGAGGCAAGGGCAAGGGAGGAAACAGAGAGCGAAGGGGAGGAGGCAGAAGAAAAGATGAGTGATGACGACGACCCGAGATCTCCGAGTCTTTCCAGTGAATCAGAGGATTCACAGAAAGGAGCACCAGTGGCCAGGGCAAGGGGGGAGTTTAGGGGGGCACCCCAGGAAGATAGAGCCAGAGGGGACTCAGAGGAGAGCAGTTGGAAATCGGGACCAGCGTCACCGCTAGGGAGCAGGGAGGAGGAAGGGAGCCAGGGGGCAAGCGCTGGCAGCTCACCACAGGAGGGAGGGCATGAGTCAGGAGTGGCCACACCTCCATCGGGGAGCGAAGAAACGGTTAAGCGGAAAGTGGAAGGTTGGGCGCGCGCGCCAAGTTCAAATGCAGAGGAAGGCGGCGCAGTAAGCAGCCCGGAAAGGGAGCCAGGTCCTAAAGCCCGGCGCAAGGAGGCAGGAGGGTCCGGGTCAGCGTCAGAAGAATCCCGGAAGGAAGAGACCCCGGGGGGCAGAGGGACTCAGAGGAGAACAGTCAGGCGGAAAAGGTGGAGCAGGGCTAGGATATTAAGTTGGTGCACAAGGGGCGGAGAATCAGACGGAGCTTCGCCGATCTAGCTACTAGACGTAGAGTTGCACGCAGCAGCTTGAAAATGGAAACTGTAATTCAATAAAGACTTTTACTTAATGATCGCTGGCTAGCGTGATCCTCTGTGAGCTAGGATCTTCGAGCAGCTCTGACAGTAAGCTCCGTCTCCCAAGTGTGGGCATCTACAGCCTCGAGGAGGGGAGAGAAGCAGGTGCCTACCAGCGAGCTCACGAACGGCAGCCGACATGACGGCTGAGCAGCAGATAGAGGAACTCAGAAGAGCAGTGTCACAACTGAATGCAGAGGCTCTCGCATCCCGGAAGAGAGAGGAGGAGGCAGCTGCCGCCTGCAGGGATCTCCAAGTCAGGTTAGACGTGCTTACAAAGCAGACACCCAGACAGGAGGGAATTGGGTTGGCGAGACGTACAGGCGGTCTGGTCTCTCACTTCGATGGGAACCTGCAACAGTATCCCAACTTTAGAGCAGATGTACTGTGCGCACTGCAACTGCTGAATAAAGACTTTAGAGATGAGCAAGAGAAGGTGGGATTCATCATGTCCCATTTGCATGGGGATGCTAAAGCATGGCTGCGCAATCTATGGAGAGATAAGGATCCGGCGCTCCAAGATGCGGATGCCTTTATTAAAGCGATGGATGGGTGTTTTTTATCAAGCATTGACGTGGATCTTGCCCGGAAGGAGGTGCATGGACTAAGGCAAGGGAGGGCCAGCGTAAGGCAATATCATGCCCGCTTTTTCGCTTTGGTCAGTGCCCTGGAATGGGACAGAGATTTGGCCCCTGTGAGAGACCTCTTTTGGGAGGGGCTGCACAGCTCGATTAAAGATGAGATCGCGAGGGGGGAGCGACCCCGGACCACCCAGGAGGTCGTTCAGAGGGCACTGGCAGTGGGGGTGCGGCTGGAAGAACGTCCGTGGAGCAGGGACGAAGGGCGTGGAGGGCGCGAACCAGCCAGGGGCCCCTCCTTCCTTCCCAGAGACGCAGCGCGGGCGCAATCCGCGCCTCCACCAGGAGGAGGAGCGGAACCTATGGAGGTGGGAGGTGCAAGGGCTCAGTCAGCAACCAGAGCCCTAGCACCGGCAGCAGTGAAAGCGAAGCCTCCTAGAGGGAACAGGAAGTGTTACGTCTGTGAGGAGCCAGGGCACATGGCGAAAGAGTGTCCCCAGAGGCCCCACAAGCTCACTGCAGCCTCAGCAATGGTGACTGCAGCGACGCAGCAAGGTGGACCACAGCAGGGAAACGACGCAGTCTGGCTGGAGGAAGAGGCACTGGGGCCCAGCCAGACGTGTTAGTGACGCAGTCCCCAGAGATTTTACAGCCCGTGAACCCCCTCCCGCCCAAACCAGTAGTGAGGCTCACCGCATCTCTCCAGCTGCCCAATGGCATCACCATGGACGTGCCAATCACCGTGGACTCGGGCAGCAACGCGGACTTTATAGGGCAGGACTTTGTCGACAAACACGCCATACAGTTGCTGCCGGCCACACTGCCCCTGCAGGTTGTCACGGTGGATGGCAGGGAGCTGCTAGGGGGGCAAGTGGTGAAGCAGACGCCACCGATGGTGATGCGACTTGGGAATCACAGAGAAGTCATCAGCTTCAATGTCACTCAACTATCGGATACGCCCATTGTATTGGGAATGAGTTGGCTGGACAAGCACAGCCCAACGCTGGCTTGGTACCAGAGGCAGCTGATCTTCGGCTCTTCCTTTTGTGCTGAACACTGCATCGTGCCCCGGCAGGAAGGAGAGGAAGAGGAGTCACAGCTGCTGCTAGGCACGCTGCAAGCGATTCCCCACAAGTACGCAGAATTTTTGGAAGTTTTCTGCGAAAAGGAGGCGGACAGACTACCCCCTCACAGACCATATGACTGCAAAATTGACCTGCTGCCGGGGGCGGCGCTGCCTAAAGGGAAACTGTATTCCATGTCAGAGGACGAACTGCAAGAACTCAAGGAGTTCATAGATCATAATTTGGAGCGCGGTTTCATCCGAGAGTCCAAGGCAGCGGGGGGCAGTCCTGTATTCTTTGTTAAAAAGCGAGACACGCCCCAAAAAAGACTGGTCGTGGACTATCGCATTTTGAACAGTGGGACCAAGCCATCGGACTTCCCCATGCCCCGAATCGACGACCTCCTAGCGAAGGTGCGGAAGGGAAAAGTGTTCACCAAGTTGGACCTGCGAGGGGCGTACAACCTCATTCGCATGCGGGAAGGAGATGAGTGGAAGACGGCCATGTTCACGCCACTGGGGACCTACGAATACAGAGTTATGCCTTTTGGATTGCAAAATGGCTCCCACGTTTTTCAAGCTTTCATGCATCACGTGTTGGCGGGACTTCTCTACAAGACGTGCGTCTGTTTCTTAGATGACATCCTGATCTTTTCGGAATCGCAGCAGGAGCATGACGGGCACGTCAAAGAAGTGCTGAGCAGGCTAAAGCAACATAGGCTCTACGCCAAGCTGGAGAAGTGCCAATTTGACGTGACGGAGGTGGACTTTCTGGGCTACAAGCTGTCTGACAAGGGGCTCGCCATGGACAGCGCCAAGGTTCGAGCGGTGTTGGATTGGAAGAGTCCACGCAACCGGAAGGAGGTCCAACGGTTTGTCGGCTTCGCGAACTTCTATCGCAAGTTTATCAAAGGCTTCGCTATGCAGACAGCGGCCATCACTGACACGCTTAGCTCCAAGAAAAAGAAGTTCGTTTGGACAGAGCAGGCGGAGCAGTCCTTTCAGGCGCTCAAGCGTCTCTTCGCATTGGAAGAGCAGCTGCTTCATGTCAACCCCAGCAGGCCGATGAGGGTGGAGACAGACGCCTCGGACAGAGCCGTGGGGGCGGTCCTGCTGCAGAAGGACCAGCAGGGGGTGTGGCGACCGGGAGCGTTTTACTCCAGGAAGCTCAGCAAGTCCGAGCAGAACTACACCATCTGGGACAGGGAGTTGCTGGCCATTCATGCAGCGTTCAAAGCGTGGAGGCACTTCCTGATCGGCGCCAAGCACACGGTGCAGGTTTGCACGGACCACAAGAATCTGGAGCACTGGCGCACGGCACAGTTCCTAAACCAGAGGCAGATACGTTGGGCTGAGTTCTTTGCGAACTTCGACTTCCGCATAGAGTATGTCCCGGGGGACACTAACATCATGGCGGACGCCCTCTCCCGTAAGCCACAGTATCTGGAGGACGCAACGCCAGCGGCCGCCATGCACATCTTCGCACCAACAGTGTGGGCGTGCGCCGCGGCCACCGTGGACCTGGAGGCGGTGCGACGAGCGTTGCAGGATGACTCCTTCGCGCAAACAAAGATAGCAGAGGTGCAAAGGGGCAAGGCTGCGGCCGACGGTTTCCAGCTACGAAATGGATTGCTCATCCGTAAAGGGGCCATCTACGTGCCGGGAGACGACCTTCGCGCCAAGGTGCTGCAGCAGCTGCACGACGCGCCCACGGCCGGGCACTTTGGCAAGGAGAAGACGATGGAATTGGTAGCCAGGGATTTCTGGTGGCCTGGAATGAGAGGGGAGGTCGCGGACTACGTGGCGAGGTGCGACACCTGCCAGAGGGCCAAGCCAGTGCACAGACCGCCGGCCGGACTGTTGGAACCGCTGCAAACTCCGGTCGAACCTTGGGAGAGGGTGGCTCTGGACTTTGTCACAGATCTGCCCAGCTCGAGAGGCAAGACGGCAGTGCTGGTGGTGGTGGACCTGTTTTCCAAGATGGCACATTTCATTCCGTGTGCGAAGGTGGCCACGGCGGAGCAAACCGCCAAACTGTTCATAGACCACGTGTTCAAGGTTCACGGTCTGCCACGGTCTATTCTGTCCGACCGGGAGCGGCAGTTCATCTCGAATTTCTGGCAGAAGCTGATGGGCTTCCTGAACGTCAAGATCAACCTGGCGTCGGCGAGACACCCGCAGACCAACGGGCAAGCGGAGCGGGTCAATGCCATCATGCAGCAGTACCTGAGATGTTATGCAAATCAACAGCCTGCGACGTGGGTGGATTACCTGCCGCTTGCCGAGTTCGCTTACAACAACACGAAGCACGTGTCCACGGGGGTCACGCCGTTCTTCGCCAACAATGGGAGGCACCCCAGAACCTTCCCGGGACTGGAAAGAATGGGGGAGGGGGAGCCGCAGACAGCAGATGCGTTCGCGTCGGAGCTGCAGGAAGTCCACGATCAGCTGAGGCGCCACCTGGAGCTGGCCAAACACGCATACAAGGTACAAGCGGACAAGCACAGAAGGGTTGGCGAAGAGCTCCACGTGGGAGACTGGGTCTGGTTAGCAGCCCACGCAGTGCCGGCCAGGTCGTTGGCCAAGAAGAAACTAGGGCATAAACAACTGGGGCCCTACCAAGTCGAAGAGCAGGTCAACCCGGTAGCTTTCAGACTGGCACTTCCGGAGGGTTCCAGAATGCATCCGGTGTTCCACAGATCGGTGCTCACTCCCTACAAGGCACCGCACAGGTTCCAAGAACCCGGAACGGCGCCGAGTCCGGTCAGAGACAGAACAGGGCACGCGGGAGTGGCACAGAAGGAGCGCATCAACGAAGTCACAGAGATTTTGGACTCCAGATGGGGGGAGGAGGGGGTAGAATACTTTCTCGCCAAGGAGGGCACCCCGGCCAGTGCGAACAGCTGGGTGCCGGGCTACGCTTTGGACGAACCTCTACTCAAAGACGAGTTTCACGCCCTCTTCCCACATAGACCAATGCCAGCAGACTTTTTCGACGACTGGCTTTTCACGCCCACGCTTTCGGCCAGCACTTTCCGGGGGTTCGACTCGGACGAGGACCCGACACAAGACGTACGTTCCCCGGAGGGGTCACCCTCGGGATCTGCATCAGAACCCTCGTATTGGTGGGACGATCGACCAGAGGAGCAGTTCCGCAGAAAGTGGCTGGAATGCCCAGGACGAGCAACGCCGCCAGGAGGAAGTGAGGGAGAGACGGACATGGACGTTTTCGGGGACGACCCTGGTTTCGAGCACGGCGGCACAGAGATGGAAGCGGAGGTGACCGTCGTCGACGGGAGCAGGGAGGAAGACCCGGGAGCCTTCAGATGGAGGCCCGCCACGGGAAGCGAACGATATCCGACAT
The DNA here is from genome assembly GCF_964188305.1 of Podarcis bocagei. Lineage (NCBI taxonomy): Eukaryota > Metazoa > Chordata > Lepidosauria > Squamata > Lacertidae > Podarcis > Podarcis bocagei. Next base: position 36,323,753 of record NC_138133.1, on the reverse strand, counting down.
TCGTCCCTTTGCAACAGCAGCACCCAGTTCCAGCACCGGAAGGAGGGGAGGGGGGAATGGGGGGCTTCGAGGGGGGGATGGATGTCAGGGGTTTAGGAGCAGAGGCAAGGGCAAGGGAGGAAACAGAGAGCGAAGGGGAGGAGGCAGAAGAAAAGATGAGTGATGACGACGACCCGAGATCTCCGAGTCTTTCCAGTGAATCAGAGGATTCACAGAAAGGAGCACCAGTGGCCAGGGCAAGGGGGGAGTTTAGGGGGGCACCCCAGGAAGATAGAGCCAGAGGGGACTCAGAGGAGAGCAGTTGGAAATCGGGACCAGCGTCACCGCTAGGGAGCAGGGAGGAGGAAGGGAGCCAGGGGGCAAGCGCTGGCAGCTCACCACAGGAGGGAGGGCATGAGTCAGGAGTGGCCACACCTCCATCGGGGAGCGAAGAAACGGTTAAGCGGAAAGTGGAAGGTTGGGCGCGCGCGCCAAGTTCAAATGCAGAGGAAGGCGGCGCAGTAAGCAGCCCGGAAAGGGAGCCAGGTCCTAAAGCCCGGCGCAAGGAGGCAGGAGGGTCCGGGTCAGCGTCAGAAGAATCCCGGAAGGAAGAGACCCCGGGGGGCAGAGGGACTCAGAGGAGAACAGTCAGGCGGAAAAGGTGGAGCAGGGCTAGGATATTAAGTTGGTGCACAAGGGGCGGAGAATCAGACGGAGCTTCGCCGATCTAGCTACTAGACGTAGAGTTGCACGCAGCAGCTTGAAAATGGAAACTGTAATTCAATAAAGACTTTTACTTAATGATCGCTGGCTAGCGTGATCCTCTGTGAGCTAGGATCTTCGAGCAGCTCTGACAACATGACTAATGTTGAATGATCCACAACATTCAGCATTTGCAAGAGCAAAGTACATATACTTCAGGATGTGGGTAAGTCCAGGCTAGGTTTTGATGTGCCTTAATCCCCTCGTGCAGGGCTGGTGTCTCTGTCCCAGTGTGCACACACAACTATAGGCAAGCAGCAGCAGCCGCCACATTCACTTTAATAGTGGGGAATGCTCTGAGTGTAAAATGTGACCACCGTGGTATAGCAAGCCTCATATAACCAACATACTTAAGTCTAATTAATGCATGAAGAGGTTAATACCACAGAGTAAGCTGTCCTGCCAGGTTTAGCTAGGCCATTCCCCCTCACCTTAGGAGGATGATAATCAAGCCTATTGTTCTCTCCCAGTCTACCTGAGAGGCTCAGACTGCATGGCTCTAGCAAGTCTTTATCATGTCCATATACCTGCCCAACTAAAAGAGGCCACAAATACATGGCTGCCTTCACATTAAGGGCCAAAGACCTGGGTAAAAAAGGAAGTCTTTCATGGAGGGTATTCTACAAGTGTGGAGCCATCACCGAAAAGGCCCATTCTCATGTTGCGACCCTCTAGACCTCTTGTGGAAGGGACACACAGACAAGGGCATCAGATCTGAGGGTTCAGGTTGGTTCATGTGGGAAGAATGATCTTTGAGGTATTAGCAACCTGAGTTTTCTCTATAGGTTTAAAACTGAGACTTTGTTGCTTTATTGATTTTACTATGAAGTCCACAGAGATCCTAGGTTGTAGTGCTGGATACAAATAACCTAAATAAATAAGCTAATTTCTAAAGTCCCATTGGTTTGAATCCAGCTTGTAAGCACTAGCTTCTGCCATTCCATCTGCATTTCTGATGGCACTGGTTTCCACCATTTTGTTCGCATATCCCCATTGAACACAGTTTGAACAGCTATATAATTTGCTTAATGTGCATTGTGTACTAACTTAAAAAGTTATCTGTGGGTTAATATAGTGGCTTGAATAACATGACCTTCACCTTCCTACCTATTGGGAAATTTTACCTCTAAGGATGGATTCTAGCCGGGTCATTTCTCATCTAAAGTGACTGCAGATTTATTATCTAAACCCAGCCTGAACTCAGTTCTCTTCTTTTGATCACTATATTAATTTAACTGAAAAGCCTCTAAAACAAAGGCAACATTGACAGAATGGAAGCAGAGGATATAGTGATACAAGACCTCCTTGGAAAGGAAAGTTGCCCTGAAGAAGTAGCAATAGATCAAACGTTCTTCATCTCCAGGCATGTCTATGATAATAGAAGTTAGCATGAGTCCATTCTTTTCATTGACACATTGTTTGTTTAAGGAGGAAATTCAGCTTGACACAAAGGCTGCAATGATCATTTTGCAATATATGGCAGGAAACGCACAGAGAGAGTTTTAATATAAAGAATTTGTTTTTGTGTTTAGCGACGGCTTGTTTTGGAGGGCAGGGCAGAGACATACACTGTCTGCTCAGCGGAAAAAAACCATTGTGTTGGGTTAGAGAAATAACCTCCTTCCAACCTGATCTCCTTTCTATTCCATTCAGCAGCTGCTTCTGTGGGGAACCACATTCAACATGGTTGCTATGTGAGAAACACCATTCTGTCATGGATGCTGTAGTAAAAATCCCTGCATTGCAGGGGGTTGGACCAGCCAACCCTTGTTGAATACCGTCCAACTCTGAGATTCTATGATTCTACATGGTAGTTTCTTTGACTAGGATAGTATTCTGCACTTTCAGATGCATACTACAGCACAGAATCTGGAGTGTGAGAGCTTATTGTTCGGAAGTGGCCTTATATGGTTATATGGAAGAATCATTTCTGTTCTTGAAGACCGTGACTGCCTCAACCACCCTTTGTAGTGTGCAGACAATGTACACAACCGCTATTGTATATTGTGCAGATGTACACATCTGGCATTCCCAAGCATAGCGTTGCCTTATTTCAATTTGGTGGTTGTTTACCATCACTAAGGGATCAAGTTCATCTCCAGCAAACAAATCCCAGTTAAAATGTCATATTTCTTATTTCTGACATCACATGACTAATTAATTCAGTAAAGTAAAGACCAGTTTCAATTTGCCTACTCCAAGCAAGTGCAATGGACTCACTACTGCAATGGGGTTTCCCTTGTGTTGGGATCAGAAACTGCAGTTAGGGCAGAATGCAACAGCAGAATTGCCTACAGCAGTGATTGCCAGACTTGGCCCTCCAGCTATTTTGGAGCTACAACTCCCATCATCCCTAGCTATCAGGACCAGTGGTCAGGGATCATGGGAATTATAGTCCCCAAAAAGCTGGAGGGCCAAGTTTGGCCATCACTGGCCTACAGGAATGAGTCTGTCAGCATATTATACTTGTGCTCAAAGATCTGCATTAGCTGCCAGTTTGCCATCAGGCTGAGTTCAAGGTGGTGCTATTGGTATCTGAAGCCCTTAAACGGTGTGGGACCAGTTTACTTAAATGTGCCGACTCGATCACTCCCATCTGCAGAACTTTCATTTCTACAAGCATTATGCAATGCCTGCTGTATGTTCATAAGGAGTCATACTTTAGTGTGTTAGGAACTGTACTTTGGAACTCGCTGCCTACTGATATTAAGCATGCATCATCATTGTACTTTTTAAGATGATGGCTGAAGACTTTTCTGTTTCACCCAGCCTATTCAGAAACACGACTGGTTAGAAATTTCATTGTGTTTCATTGCTTTTAGATGTTTTAAACAATGTTTATAGGCTTTAAATGTGTTTTTATTTTATTTTTAATTGTGTTTTTATTACAGATATGTTTGCTGCCCATGCCTCCGTTGGGAGGAAGGGCAGAATATAAATTTGAAAAAAATAAACAATAAATCAACAAAGTGTTTTTAATGAAGTTCCTACAATTAGGTGAATAATTGAACTGATAAGAAACTTAGTAAAACCAGGATATTCTGTATATATAAAGTAGCAATTTATTTTCCTTTTCTGTTCTTCCATCTGTATCTTATATTTGTTGATTTTTAAATACATTTTTAAAGTTGCTTGGCTGATTGTTTTGATGCCTTCAATGCTTGAGGGATTAATTATAAAATGGCACACTTCATTCTGCCAGCTGAATAATCCAGAGCCTACCAATGAGCAATAAGGGAGATATTGACAACAACAGATCATCTGAGGATGCACCAGGTACACCCAAATCTCACATATGGGAGGCTTGGCAACAAGAGAATGGGCTGAATATGATAACAAGAAGCACTCTGGGAATAAGGAGAAAGTAACTGAAGGAACTACAAGGTACTGAGATGCGGAACAGAGGGATGGTATCGCGGGGGGAAACCAGTAAGCTTATATTGTTGCATAAAATAAATTGAAATAATAGCACAATCATATGCACATTTGTTCAGAAGTGAGTTCCTCTGTGTTGAATGGGGCTTCCTCCCTAGGAAGTGTGTCCAGGATGGCGGTTTAAATGAATTAGATCTTGTTCATATATCTTTTGGTAGAGAGACATTAATAGAGCACAAAGAAACATTGACTCAGGTTGGCTGCAGTTGCTGGCCATCAGAAAAGAAAGCTTGACTTCTGAAAAACACACATTTTAGTGTAACTTTGGAAGCTGTGCCAATATTGGGGCACATAGACACACCAAGGCAGTTATCTCTGCTACTGTTCAACGTCACTTTGTGCTAGGTACTGTGCAGATACTGTTCCTGCAAATAGAGGGTGGTATAACGATATTAATTTATGTGAAGTTCCATAGAAGCTGAAGGGTAAAGGATTAACATGGAACTATATGATTGAAAATATTTAATTCTCTGTGCAAATTTTAAAGGTGTGATGCAATTATTATGGTATAAATTCTCAGCTGTAATCTCCACTGCACCCAGACTCAGAGACATGAATGTACTGTTCACTGTGTGAAATCTCACTTATGGTGAAAAGGCATGTAGCAGTACATATATCAGATGGAGATATGCATTTGCATATTGAACCATCCTATCATTGGTGAGATGAGAAGGCAGCTCAACATTTCTATGGAGATAAGGTGCTCAGGCACACGTGGTGTGCATTGCAGTTCAGATTCCCAGGCATGCTACTCAACCCCAAGCTCCCCATCCCATATGTGCATGTTGGTTGCTCATTAGGGATGGATGAATGGGTCAGTTTTGGTTTCTCTCGGTTTCTCACTTATTTCCCAATCTTAAATTCACTTTTCCATGCTAGATTTAGGGCATCCAGCAATTTGGGGGTCTTTCTGATTTAGCACCCTCCTTCCACCTAGAAAACTGCCAGACTCCAATTTAAGCCTTACCAAGATCTAAAAGATGTCCACCCTTTGGTGGGATCAAGATGTGCATAAGGTGCAGGATTAACACATGATTTTGATATGGTATTACCGGTAAATGTACAACAGATTTTTACCTGATACGATATCAGACTAGGTTATCTTTAGGCCCCTTCAACCGCCATCGTTCTGTTGTGATTCTTTAAACTGGGGACTTTGCATTGCAATTGCAAAGTGATATTTGCTATTTAAAAAGAAACAAATCAGTGGCAGGATGTGTTTCTTTGCAATTCACAAAAATCTGTTACTTTCTTTGTATTTATGTAGAACCATCAGTGTATTTAACAGAATGACATAAGCAAAAAAAGATAGCCTCCTTCACCAAGGAAGTTACAATCTACCATTTGGCAGTACAAAAGACAAGATAATAATAATAATAATAATAATAATAATAATAATAATAATAATAATAATAATAATAATAATAATAATAATAATAAATGGACGATAGCTTGGAAGAGACAAGGGCAACTGTGGATTCCTGTGAACATCGTAATTAAATATTTGCAGAGACTAAGCAAATAAAGGCTTGTTCACCATTTTGGAACTAAACAGGCCACTTAGGCTTCAATTCAGTTGAATATGATGACTATTGGATTAAGTGATATATTAAAATGCACTTTCTTTGTAGGAGGCCTATAAGTAGCAAAACTTAGAGTGTATGCTCAGAATGATCCTAAGGACATTAATCACAATTTAATTCCACTGAACTCAATGGGACATACTTCTTGCCTCGGACTGCAGCCTTAGAACATTTCTGGCTCCTGAATCAAATTCTCTGTCCAATGTCTATCTCACTGTTCCATCTCTATATCAAATGGAAATGGAAAAATGTGATAGTGTTGAAGTTAAATAACACATTTTTTTATGGCTAGTGCCAATAAATCTGCTTAAAGATTCATTACTACTTTTCTTGAGGGATAATTTAGACTATGTATCAAAAGCAAAAAAATCAATAGTTTTTTCTATTACAAATAATTGCCTGTTTGACTCCATTCCACTTTTCTCCTTTATTTATTTTCGTCTTAAAAATTCTTCTACCAAGAGGGTCTTGCCTTTCAAGTGGGAAGCAGTAATAGCTCCTTGAAAGGGGGAGGAAAGAAAACAAAAAAAGCATCTGTACTTAACAGAATGTGCCCAGCTTTGCACCAGTAGGATTTGGAGGTTCTTTTTATGGTGGAAAAGGCAACAGAGAGATTTGTTTAACAGTACTTTATAGCACTTACATAATATGCAGATGAATGTCAGGAGATCACTGAATTAAAATCAAGATGGGACGTTGGAAAAAGCAAAAGCACAAACAAAATGATTGGCTTTTTTTACAGGAAGCGCTGCATAGTTATGCAGGCAAGAGCTTCAGCTGATGCTTTCTGAGTGGAAATAGCAGGTTTTACAGTCCCAGAAACAGGTGAGAAAGCTAAGCCAGTTGTCCAAGCCAGGGTGGGAAGCTTCTTTCAGTGCAAAGGCATATTCCCTTCTATGCACCACATGCCAGTGGGGGTGGACCAGAGGCAAAAGAGGACAGAGCAGTATGTGCGAATTTCACCTTTATACAGAAGGCCACTTTCATGACATTCGTATATCCCTTTTACCCTTTTTTGGCTGTTTCCCCCTCCTTTCTCTCCCATTGCAGTTACTGGGAGGGTATTAATGCATCAGCTTCAGGCCTGGTGTTGCTGAAGGCTTCTTTTGGGGGTTAGGAAAAGGAGAGCATTTAGGATCCTTCAAGTTATCAGCTGCCCACAAATCACCATTTTGACCTCCACTGCTGGAGGAATCTTGCCTTTTGGATATCCATGCTAGGGATGCACAAATCTGTCACCCCCCCCCCCAAAAAAATGAAGTTCAGATTTGCACATCAGTTTGCATTTTTTTTAAAGAAAAAGTTTTTGTGAAAATTCATCAGCATCTTAGAGCAAACTTTTCTTCATGTACAATTTTTTACACACAAATTCCAAAACAATTTGCCTTCAGGAGACACATTTTTATATATTGTTTTCAGTAACATATGGATTTCCAATCACACTTGATCCTTGGGATATATACATTACTTGAGAACTGCATTAGAAAAAATCAGAAAAGTGCAAAATTCGCATTGCAAAATTGAGAGGAGTGCAAAATATTAACTTTTCTGACTTTTGCAATGGCTGTGCAAGTCTCATTTTTTTTTTTTTGCCAGTGTGAATTAGGCATTTAACCTTTAAATGTGATTTGAATTAAATTTCTACTCCATCCCTAATGGTCAACCCACAGAGCTTCCCACCTCTGGTGCCTCTGGTGGCAGAAGGAACCCCCTCTCTACCAGTGGAGTGCCAGACATTGCTCCCTAAATCTCTGTCACAATGACCATAATAGCAATAAATCCTCAAGGATTTCCTTTTGACAGCACACCATTGCTGTTGCTTTTCCTATTGCAGCTTGTTCCTGTTTGAATAAGCAGTTCAATTCTCTGTGCCATGGAGCTGCTTGTAATGGTAAGGAGAAGTGGGCTTTATTTTTGTTGCCCTTAAAATGGTAAACGCTTAATATTGTGCCATAAACGAAGGGCAATGCTTATCTTTTCAATATCACATTGCTTTTAAGTTTGTCTTCAGAAGATTTGGAAACTAAATAGTTTTCCAAGTCACATACTTTTCTCCCCATCTCTGCTTCTCCTTTTCTGGGGGAAAGCAGAAGAGAACCCTACACATGTCACCAGAAGGGTGTTTGCAGATATGTACAAACGATGAAGAGGAGGCCTATTAAAGTAGCATCTTTGCCTCTTCACTTCCTTGAAGAAACTCTGCTTGATAACAGATATGTCACGAAACAGTTGGCAATGAATGGGAAAAGATACAGCAGTGAGCAGTGTGATTAAAAAAAGATGTTTTAAGACACACACACCCCCTCAAAAAAAAAAAAAGGAAAAAAAAGAATGGGTGTGAAAGGAGCTGACTGAGGTTTCTATCCTTTGCCCATTCAGATAAATGTCAGATTTAAAATGGCATCCATAGTAGAAAAATACCCAAACAAAACACAACCTTTCCCTTTTCTTCTCTACCTATGCTCTCAGAATAAGGCAGGAAAACAATTTATCTTGTTATTAAGGAAAGGAGATTATTATGACTTTGTGGGAAAGGAGGGACCATTTCTTATTCGGCATACAATAGAGTCATAATCTGACTTGGTGACCTTAACCTTCGGCATATTTCTAGTTTTTGAAAAGCACATTATACTCTTGGTGAAATTTTGTAATGAAAGAGGTGGAGCGCCTTGTTATGTGTTCAGATTCAAAAACTAAACAGGTTTCAGACTGAAAATAATAAGAGAGCAGAATCTTCTTAGAGCCAGCGATTGTTTTTCTTCTCCAGAGAATGACAAATAAAAGGATTGCTCAGACAAACACTTTTCCTAAATAAGTCCCATTCACTTCAATGGCACTTGAGCGGCAGGACTAAGTGGATTGCATCTGAAAAAGCAAGTCACATGTTTGCAAAGTTCTTAAGAACCTCATTAAATACCTGCTGTTTTTCTCCCTACCAAGTCATATATTCATGTACTTTAAACTTATGCTTAACAGGGTAGGTGCTAGAACTTGACACAGCTTGATACATTTATTTAAGTACAAAAAGGTTGGATCTAAGCGGAAAATTCTGAACAATGAAATGTATTTTGGGATCTAGCTTTTTCTGCTGACAAATGGACGCATCTAAACTAAGTTAGATGAACACAGTTGCTATTGATTTCCCTCCAGCTGATTTCACTGGGACCTCAGTTCAACTTACTAAGACAGGATCTCTCCAAAAAAGTTTAGCTTTGCCAATTAAACTTGTGTGTTGCCCTTCCAAGATATGTTTTTTAAAACATTGTATTAAATCACAGATTCTGAGTTTGGAAATCAAATGCCAAAATTTCAGTTTCAAATCTGCTTTTGGAGCTTGGGAATTTGTATTTAAATATATATGTGAGTGTGCAGTGAAGGTTGGTCTTTTAGGGTGAGTGGAGTGCTACTCCACCAATTTCAATCTACCATCAATCAATCCACACCTATCTGTCTGACATTAGTTCTGGCCCCACTTACTGTTGACCTCGCTGCCTTTTGCCATACCAATCCCAATGGGCACAAGCCACCACTGTGTTTCTGTGTGTTTTTCACATCCCTTCCAGTGCTACCTTTATATGTTTAAATCCTGTGACCAATCAGAAAATCAGAAATGTTATCTATCATCTATCATCTCTCTCTCTCTCTCTCTCTCTCTCTCTATATATATAATCTATATATCTAATCTCACCTGTGCATTGATGGTGGCTGGCAGACTTGCCATCCAGAAGAGATTGTGTGAACATGGATGAATGGGAGCACCCACAAGGATGAGGAAACACAGCTGCCGCAATTTGTGTGACGGCAGTGGCCCTTTTTATGAGCTGTGACAATCATGCAAATGTTAGCAGCTTCATGTCCGCTTGGCATGTAGAAGCTTCACCTCATGCAACCAGCAATCCACACCGTCCTAGTCAGGTATCAAGTCTACTGGAATCACCCTATCGACTGCCATGGCTGTGTGTGTGTGTGTGTGTGTGTGTGTGAATTGCTTGGTGCCCAGTTAGCATCTGAACCAAGACTAAATAAAGTACTGAGGAAATGACAGTGATAACAAAAGCCAGCCAAATATGTCCACATAGATCATATGATGGCTGTTTCTTCCTGTACCAAATAGACACCTACATATAAAAGGGAAACTGAAAGTCTGTTTTTAAAAACAAACAATTCTGAGTAGCTATATTATTTTGTTGTGCCCTACAGACTGTGGAAAAAGGTGCACATGAACATATAGGCTAGCCCAAATTTCTTTGTGTGTGCTAGGAAAGTTAAAATATCCTGCAACTCCCTGCTAGATCTTACTGTGTGGAGAAAATAGCAATTGTCTACTAATTGTCTGTGAGTTGACTAGTATATACTTTATCTTATTTCCATTTTCTACTTCCTCTCCTTTCCTGGGTCTATCCTCTAGGGTGGGCTGCATGCTGTGTCTCCCTCCGCTCTAGTTGGGCAGCTGAGACCAGAAACATCCTGGATGTGGGGATGGACAGGGATCATGCAGGGGTGGACAAGCTCAAGGACCACATTCTCTTCTGGGCAACCTTCTGAGAGGCACATGCCGGAGGTAGGCAGGGTCAGAGGGAAGAGTAGGTGGAGAAGATATATATATGCAAATATCACTTTTGTACAGTAAACTACTTTCTACCTCCTGTCCACCTCTCTACCCCCTATCTAAGCAAGTTAGAGATGTTATCGGAGTTCAAGGACATATTCCAGCCAGGCAAACTCTCAGAGAAATAGGGCTAGGGGTTGAGAGGGGTGGTGACCTAGGGAGGATCCCAAAGACCAGGGGTAGTGGTGGCATTTGGTCTTGAGGTTCCCCACCCATGGTCTAAGGAATATCCAGCCCACAAGCTGCTTGACTTTTTTGTGTGTCGTCTCCTCGTCCTCCATCCCCTCCTCGTCCTCCTCCTCTGTGCATCTCTACACAGCTGAAGCAGGTCCCTTAGATTTGGGCACCTCAGTTGCCTAGTTTGGCTGACCTTATGCAACCAGACTACTCCTGTTGACCTGAGGTGGAGTTAATTGGGACGTGTACAGTCAAGTGACTGTCATGGGCCAGGAGTCAGCTTTGCGTACTGAACAGCAGCCTGAAGGGGGAGAAGGCCGAGTGACTCCACCTGCAGCTGATCAGCCTTCAAGGACACAGAGGAGAAGGCACTGATGAGAACCAGCTGGCTCCAGCCTTCTTATGCAGAGCTTCCAGCAGTAGTCAGATGCTGGAAAAAATGGTTGTAGCTCTTGGCCCTACCTTGCTGCTGCCTGCTCATCTTGATCCTTGATTATCAGATTCCCTGACCCCTTGACTGTCTGACCATGTGGATTGCTGTTTGCCCTACCCTAGGACTGGACTGGACTTTGGATGCTGACTCTGCCTCCAGGCCAAGTACACATCAGAGACTCTTCTGGTTCCCTGGTCCTCCTGCTCTACTGAGCTCTGCGCATTGTTGCTCAGCAATGAGATTACCACAGTGACATACTCGAGGTGAAATTGTGTTTTAGGTTGTCTGTCAATGGCATTAAAGCCAAAAAATACTTGATTTACCCCAAGTGAAAGTAATATGATTTGTATTGCCAAGAATGTTCTAACTTCTTAGTCTGCCAAGACACGACCAGTCCTTTCTCAAGGGGGAGTAATAACCATATCAAACATGACAACTTTTTTTTAAAAGAAAGAACCCAATTAAAAAAAACAAAAACCAAGCATGTATGTAAGGTGTGTGTTGCTTTTATTCCTCCCCCCATCTTTCTTTTAAATTTTTTTTAATTGAAAGCTATTTCAGAAATGAGTAAGGGGGAAAAAAGAAGTGCTGTGATTTGCTTAGCAGAGAGTTCTGTCTGCCTCTTTGAAGTGTTCAGCCCAAACCATCAAAGGCAAGAGACCAATTACGTCCACCCAGCTATTGTTCTGGATGGCAGCAAACATAATGCAAAATGGAAATCAGATGGAAACAAATTATTACAAATTAGCACAAGGTTTGCAGATTTGATATATTAAAAAAACCCTTTTCAAGCACAATAAGCTTCTTGCTTCCACAGAACGAGAAATCCTAATCTGGCAGAAAATGCACATCTTTATGTTACAGAGATGTGTTTCCTGACATATTTCTAAGAACCCATGTCACACTAAAAACCTCCACAGGGCCTTTATGAACTAAATTTACACATTACAATATGACAATTTTACATTCCCAACAGGGATGGCATGACAGTGACCCACTTAACGGGTATAAGGCTGAAATATTGAGTTGGATGGATGTTTCTCCTTTTTGTAACAATGTTAACTTTACAAGACTCAGAACTGGGTTTCATGCTAGTCTCCAGGGCTGATCTAAGTCATTTTGCTGCCTGAGGCAGTGTTCGAGATGGTGCCCCCCACTGCCATACAAAAGCTGACCAGACTGGCAGCTGAATTTTACTTCAGCACTGGCAATGAAGGCAGCAAGCTAGCTTTGAGGCTGACTGTGTGACGCATACAGCTCTGTCCTCTGAAAACTTGCCACTACTGCCTGCCTCTAGCACCTGCTGCTGCCTCCCTCTGCCTAACATTAGGACTGGCCCTTCAGGTTTTCTAGTTCATATGAATTTTACCAGGTTGACCTAATTACTGTGTAACCACACCACTAACCAGCTTACAGGTTATCTAAATCCTTTGGACTTGTATCCAGATGGCAAAGTGATAATTATACGACCTACCGTATCTAATCTGATGTTTGGAGGGCATTCTATGTAGGGTGGAACACTGAATCATATAAGTCCACACCTATAATTCTAGGTTGTGCAGTTTAGACAAGTGTTCTTCAACCTTGGGTCCCAGGATGTTGCTGGACTAATACAACCATCATCCTCAGCAAGCTTAAACAATGGTCCGAGTAGTTCAACAACATATGGGGACCCAAGGCTCAAGAACTCTGGTTTAACCACCCGAATGAGAATTGGGCAGCTGACTGGGTTGAAGGAGGGAAATATATTCATTAATTTTCCTGAAAAGATACTCTCTGCCTTAACTGCATTCTCCCTGTATCACAACCTATGGCAAAACAGTCGGGATGCAACCTGGCCAAAAGTAAGCACTTCTAAGGCTTATTTGCAGCAGTTGAAGTTTAACTCTGGCTGGGTAGTGCCCAGAGTGCTACTGAAACTCTTCTGTAATTTGTTTGGTTACATATTGCTTCCTGCCCTCAGCCTTCTGGATTAGACTGGCTAGAAATGGAGATAAAGAATAAGAAATTGTTGTAACATGCACAAGCGGCATGGGTTATTTTAATGGACATATTGCTTTAAATTGAGTTTTCGCCATCTGTTCTGCCCTTAATTTTGAATGCAAAAAGAATATATTTCACAATTACATCTGTAAGTAATGATACAAGCAATTTAAATGCATGTATATTTTCTCTCGATGCAGCAGACATCTGGGATTTCTCCCCCATCCTATACATTTTTAGGCACAAATCGAAGGGACTTCCCCCCACCTTCCACCACCCTTTAGAACACAAAATTTCTCTGCAATCCAGGCAGCCATTTCCGAGCAAACCTGGTCTTTCCTATAAGCTGATTTTAGTATACCTAGAAGGAGTTCAAGGCTGGCTCAGTAAACTAAATCAGAAAGTCATTTTTACAATGCTTTCCTTGTCTTCATCCAAATCCCCCCTGGCTTGAATGACAGCTTGGCAGATGCAAGGCATTAGATCAATCAGTTTCAATTGATGTTCAGTAGGAGACAGGTCAGGCTGTGTGGGGCAGGCTGTGTTTTTTCTCTCCTCCTCAGTTCATCCTCTTTAGTTACAGTACCACAAAAGTAGGCTTTTCTAGCATAGAGCATGGATATTATGAAATGCCAACTGCATCCGAGCTCATTGTAGCAGCTAGCAAGCTATCTGATAAGACTTGCTGTGTTGGATCAGACCACTGGTCCATCTAGTCTGGCATTCTTTCTTCTGACAGTGGTCATAAAAATGTACCAGCAGTGCAATTTGGCAAGAAGGGCTTCATAAAATATATCCATTCCCTGTTGTTGATGCCCAGTATTCTGGTAACCAGAATTATAGGCTGTGTACATCCCACACATTTAAAGAACACAATTGCCCCCAAAGAATCCTGGGAACTCTAGTTTGTTAAGGGTGCTTATAGGGTATTAAGGGAATTGTAGCTCTGCAAGGGATAAACTGCAGTTCCCAGGCATCTTTTGGGGAAGCCATGTATAGTGTACATGCAGCCATACACTCTCTCACACCTAAGAGATAGACAGAACTTTTTCATGTCTGATTATTCAGAACAGATTGGATTGAGCTGGCTTGATTTGAAGCACAATAGCTAGAAATCCAAATTAATCTGATTTAAAATGGGATCCATTCAGAATCAACGCAGCCACATCTCAATTCTAATATCATAGTTAGGAGAACAAGCGGGGCCTAGAGGATTAACTCTTGCCAAGCCTGTCAACGGTATTGTAAGATGCCCCTTGCTTTTCTAAACCCTTTCAAGGTGTGTCTGTGTAGGAAGAGTGCTCAACAGGCATAAGACTGGCGGTTGCCACAAGTGTACACAGCAAGATGGAAGGATGCTGAGAAATATAAAAAATTAGTTGCTGAGAACCAAGGGGAAAATTTATTCCCCATAGTTCTGAGCATGGATAGCAAGAGTTCTACATGCTTGTAGTGTACAGTCCTATTGCCTGAAATCTAACATGGTGGTTTGCAAGAACTCTCCTTCCCCTTCTTCATTCTAAAGTTTCGATAAAGTATGAATTCCAGGATTCTCTGTGGACCATGATGGATTGGAGGGGGGGGGGGAGAGTCATGTATCCCACTATCAAACTCACATTTCTGGATTCTACCCTATCTTCACTTGAAATAGATGATGCACATTAGTGGATAGTAGCAGTGGTGGGTCTATCACTTCTTTTATATTAACTGTCATTAAAGTGGTATTCTGCAAGCAGCTCTTAATGCAACATAACCACATCACTTTAGACTGCAATCCTAAGCACACTTTCCAGGGAGTAAGATTTTGAGTAGACATGTCTAGGACTGAACTATAAGCAGATTTTGAGTCCTCATCATCATAGGACAGGATTTGGTTTTGCAAAGCAAAGCACAAACAGCAACATGGACAAATTAAGGCATTTGTACGCCTATGTAGCATGTCGTTTGACCCAAACCTCCAGTAAGGCCTTTGAGGGCACAGGTGGCTATATGGGACAATAGAAAATAAGAAACTTTCTTGTTTAAGTTCTCTTAGTATCAGAACAATTGTATCTTATCATTTAGATCATGTGTGGGGAGCCTTTGGCCTTCCAAATGTTGCTGAACTACAACTCCCACCATCGCTGGCCATTCACTAGGTTTGCTAGGGTTGATGGGAGTTGTAGTTCAGCAACTTTGGAGGGCCAAAGGTTCCCCAGGACTCATTTAGATGATAAAAGATTTTTGTTAAAACATAGGTTTGTTATGATTGAAATGTGTTGTTAACAAAGTCATCTTCAAACATAATCAAGATCGCTTTATTGTTCTGATTTCTCTCTCTCTCTGACTTTTGAAACTCAAAGGCTTACATTCTGTTTCATCAGCAAAAATAGCATTAACAGAAGTAGTAAAAGGCATCATGCCCCACTTTGAACCAAATACTGATTTGTTTATTATAAAGGCAGATGAAGGTTTCAAGGCAACTGTTTCTAAGAGCTGCCAGAGATTAAGATGGTTCAAAAAAAGTCTTCTTATTTATAATTTTTCCGTTAAATTAATGTGGAAGGTAAAGACAGACGGGGCAGCTTTAGGAAAGTCTGAAGCCATATGGACAATTGTAGATTGATACTTTCCTGTGGGTACAATCTATTTTGAAATAAGGTTCTGCTTAAGAAATTATGTTATTTGTGCCGTGTTGCAAACAGGGGATGGTTTTAGAATCAAACGCGTACAGCAGCCAGTCAAAATATAACTGTCTAGTTAGGTTATGTCATGAGAAGAAGTAGCTGAAGGCATTGTGTACTGGAACCGGTCTGTTTCAACAGTCTGCGGGACCAACGCAAGAGATCACTGTCAAGCCAGTAGGAATGCCAGTGGATGTATGTTCAAAGAAATGTAACCCTGCCAGACTTCTGTTGGCATTGCAGCTCTAACTGATTGATGGCTATGATAGTTGCCAGTCATTTTGTAGAGCATACGGAATGTGCCGAACATATCAGGAGCTCCAGCAAGTGCTGTCAGCAACATGAGCAACAATGTCGCAAAGAAGCAAGGGGCTCAAAATAATAGCTTGAAATAGGGGACCAACCCACCATGTTACAGGCAGGACCCGGATACGATTTAAAGCTGCTCCACATGGCTGCCATCATGTACAGAGGTTCTTATGAGGTGCATAGCGCTCAACAGTCCCGATTTAAGCAGGACGTTCTGGAATTACAGAAGCCAATCCTGGCTTCTACGTGGATCCTGGAATGTCATCTTTTTTTGGTCCAGCACTTTGGAGCAAGCCAGCTGACTCACGCTGGAGCGCCAGACTGAAAGGCACTTGTTTTGGGTCTTGTGAGACCAAAAAAGAGTGTCTTTTGGTCTAGCAAAAGGAGCATCCTGATTTTGGTCCCCATGATGTTGGCAGGTATGGAGGTCTACCCTTCCCACTGTATGGAGAGAGTCTCCACATCTCTGCCACCTGGTACCAGGAATTTCAGGTACTTGTTAGAGACAGTTCACACAACTCTGGACTGGGAGACTGGGCTTCGAATCCTAGCATAGCCCATGAATTATAGCACGGCCTTATACAAATTATATTTCAGAATCAGCTGACCTGTAAATGGGCATAATATTGGGCATAATAATTCTGTTATTGTCATCATTGTAGATGACTATGACTGAGATAAGGCATTCGGAACACAACCCTATGCACATTGACTTGGATTTAATCCTACTGTGTTCAAGGGGGTTTACTTTAAAGAGTGTGACCGCTTAACAGCACACCTTTCCCCTCTCAAAGATACATGTCGCTACCGGGTTGCACAAGTTGGCATGCTCTGTTAACACACTAGAATCACAAAGTGTGTCACTAGAATCACAAAGTGTGTTGCTTTTCTCTGCTACAGCTCATTCAGCCTAATTTAATTTCTTTGGGCAGCTCTGTCAAGCGTGCTTCAATTCCTGCTTTGCAAAGGTAGTGCATGAACATGAAAGGCATGGTTCTTGAATCCTGGATAGAAATAATTAAGTCAAGACTCAACCTGTTGTATATTGGCTATTCTTTGGATCCAGAACTCAACAGAGAGAGCGCAAATGGGGATTCCAATGTGCATATATTTACATGAAACCCAGTATAAATGACATCCCAGTGGGAAGGTGCCACGCAGCACATGCTACTCCACAGAACAACCAGCTTCGCCCACAGGTTCTGCAGTTCTGTGTTTGCAAGCCAATGAAGGCAGAGTGTTTCAAGGAGGTGATGAATTATTCTTCAGAGAGAGGACAGCAGCTGCCCTCTTGGTGAGAAGCCTTCTGGCATGTTGCCCACACCTATTTGCGGGGCTGAATCTAAGCTGGCATCCACTTTCTTCGGGAGGGGAAGGGAATAAAATAATGGCATCCATGACAAATTCAGGCAATAGAAAAGGGGGAAATGAATTAAAAAGGCAAAAGCAATTGCACTCAAAATAAATGGGAGTGACGTATTTAAATATATATGGGAAAGACAATAGACAGACAATTGGCAACATCACCTGGTGCAGTGCAGAATAATTCAATGCCGTATGCAGGTTTACTACCAGATGGGGAGTCACAAGCAGGCATGCAAGAGTCTAGAGTAATTGTCTGAGTTTACCAATTAAACACACATTCGGAAGACCTAATGTAAATACAGCACAATGGAATATAGTCAGAAATCTCGGTGGTAAAACAGGAATATATTTTTTGCTTTCAGATGAATTTCCACATCTGCATGGGTAGACATCAATGATATCTTACTAGTGGTCATAGTGTACGTATAACACATACACAGTGCCATGTAATGTAACTAGAATTGTCCTTAAGGCTTCCTCCAATGGTGATTAGAAGTTCACTCCCTCATGTGATAATATTAACACGAAGAGGAGTTAATACTGAAGGAGTTCCCAGAAGGGCTTCCATAAGTTAAATAATTATAAAGAATATAGTTGCTGTCTGGACACATACAATCTGAAATACATAACACGAGGAAAAGAGGATAAGAAGGGAGGAGGAGGAAAACAAACAAGGACTGTCACTGGTTTTTAAAGTTAGAGTTCTCCTAAGAGCCATCTTGAATGAAAACAACTCAAGGTGAGAAGAAACTAAATGGTGCCGAACTCTCAGTTGAGCCAATGGAGTGGCTTCTCCCCCTGTTGCAGCCAGATTAATATCTCTATTGAGTGTGGGTGTTCATGGAATACTTAAGAAAACCATTATTTTCTTAATAAAGACAGATCTATGGATCATCAATCTCAGCATGTTTAAAAATACATATGATTTGTAACGTGAATGCTTATATGGATCTGATGCTCAAAATCGAATTGGAAGTTGCAGTGGCTCTTAGAAAATCATTTGATAGCAACTGAGAAGGATTATAATTGAATCCACGCATAACAACTTATTACATTTTTATTTATATATCCCACGATGCAGCTCAAGATGCCGTGTCTAGGATTCCCAGATGGTTTCTCTTCCTGCCTCTAGGTATTCACAAGATTTAGACCTGCTTAGAGGCAACATGTCCTTAAAACACTTTGCAACGTCTGACAATAGAGAGGAAAATATGGGGATAGTGAAGTAGGGGAGGGTCAGCCCATGCAAGAGGTAAGGCAAAGTGACTGCTTAAGGTGGCAGGATCCACAGGGGAAGCGGATCCCAGGGTAGATCTTTATTTTCCCTTGTTCGTGTTGTAGATCTTCACTCACCCTTCTTCCTTAGTGGAGAGGGGGACACCATTTTGTGGTTTGCCTCTGACACCAAAATGCTTTGGGCTGGCCCTGGGGTCTACACTGGCTTGGCATTTCCCTGGAGGAAATGTGCTCAGCCGTCAAGAAACATATTGCCTGTTTGATAGAGTGCTGAGTATCTCCAGGATGACAAGGACTATGGGCTAGAACACAGCAACTCCATTAACGACACTTGCGACATTTACTTGCTCCTCATTTGCTTGGCTGCTACCATGTTTTACAACCTTAGATATGTAGCAGATATGTAACGTTCTTGTGCTCACGTCGATGAATTAATAATTATTCGGATACGTTTCTGTTTTATTTTGATAGTTTAAATCATTGCCATTTGTAGTTTGGCAGCTTCCCACAGAAGTGACATTGTGATAGGAATCTCACCGCCTTTGGAAGAGAGTTCTACTCATATACAAGACCACAGCTTTTAACTTCAGATTAATTCTATTCTGTAACACCATCTATGACACTCTGGCTGCCTGCTTGCAACCACTAGGATTATTAATGTCTTATACACACCAATTTGCTTTGGATCAGTGAATGTGGAACAACTGCCACCTGCTCAAAACTTGTCTGTTAGCAGGTCAGCAGAGGTGCTGCATCTGGGCTCGCATCTCACAGGCATCACCAAACACTTGATTCTTCTTGCGCTGAAAGACTGTTAAGTTTCTATTGCTTTCCAACAAAATATTACTGTTGCAAAAAGCCTACGCCACCCCCTACCCCACTCCAAAAAGTGAGTTGTGTGCTAATGGGAGAAAGAGTTATTAAGCTGAATGGCCTCACACGGAACTAGAATTTTGTATTTTTAGCTCCATGCCCTATGCACTGCCATTGACTTATTACTTTGATTTTTCCCTTGGCAGATAAGAACAGTGTTGTTTATATTTTTCCAAGTTTTGCAAACAGGTGGCAGAAGATAATTTCAGATATCAGTAATAATTTGGGGTCAGTGAATACGTATGTGCATTTCAAGTCTATTTTAAACATACACCATTGCTAGGAAAAGTTGGTGTGTGTGTGTGTGTGTGTGTGTGTGTGTATATATATATATATATATGCAGGTTTTGGTGTCTTCGGGTGTCTTCCCGTGTAATAGTTGGGGTGTCTAGGCGACGTTTCGACGAGGTCTCACTCGTCATCTTCAGGCTGGTGCTTTCGGCTTCTTGTTACTGGAACAGAGCAGGATCTCAGTGTTTGAGTTCCTATAAATACTGTTGAGGGGGTGTGGTGTATAGCCTCCAACGTTCTGGGCAGAGAGGAAGTTCCCAGGTTAGTGTGCCTTTTCTTCTTTTGTTCATTAATTACTTGAGGGATATCTTGAGTGATTTCTTGAGTGATATTCTGAGTACCACTTAGGAGGGTCATTAGGTGTGGATTAGTTGCTAAAGCTTTCGTGTCTTGACCTCTTGAGCTTGTGAAGAGTTTTTCTGAGAAGATGGCTGTACTGCACTTAGTTGTGCTCTGGCTTGGCTTCGTGTATAGGGGCGAGCTGTGGTTTTGTGCCCTGTGCCAGCCAGATCTGTGTAGGGATTGCAGGGGGGTGCAGCATCCGGAGGTGCCACTATGGTTTGGCTACTGGATGGTGTCTGTAATTTATCTGTGGAGAGGGTCTGGGTTTGGGTCTGGTGTGGTTGATTGGAGATGGCGTTCTGTGTGCCTCTGGTTCTGGTGTCGGTTTTTGTGGGGAGGGCTAATTTCCAGATGTCTGGCAGGCGGGACGTGTCGTCACGCTTGTTCATGTTGTGAGGGTGTTTCTCTATCTCGATGGCTTCCATGATTATTCTCTTGTGGTGATGTTCCATGTTAAAGAGCAATTTGGAATCTGCAAAATTAATTTCGTGTCCTGTTTCTTTCATGTGTTGGTAAAGAGAGGAAGTTTTTTCTTCTTTTTTGACGGCATTCTTGTGTTCTGCGATACGTGCATTTATTCGTCTGTTTGTTTGTCCAATGTACGTGGCTGGGCAGACTTTGCAGGGTATTTCATAGACCCCTTGGTTTTCTAACTGGATTTTATCTTTGGGGTTTCTGAGGATATTGGCTATTTTTTGGTTGGTGCAAAAGGCTGTTTTGATATTGTGTTTATGGAGGATTTTGCTAATTTTATCTGTAGTGCCCTTGATATAAGGAAGGAGGGCCATGCCATTGTTTTCTTCTGTGTCTTGGTTTTTGGGGGGTGTTTCTTTTTGGATTAGCTTCGTAACCCTGTTTTGCTGGTATCCGTTGGCGATTAACACATTTGAGAGATTCTGTAACTCAGTTGTCAAGTGGTCTTTGTCAGCCAGGCGTTTGGTTCTGGAGATGAGAGTCTTGGCTACGGAGTTTATTTGTGCAGGGTGGTGGTGTGATTGTGCATGTAAGTAGCGGTTGGTGTGTGTTTTTTTCCGGTAGATAGTGTGTCCTAGGGAGCCATCAGGTTTTTTGTAGATTAGGACGTCAAGGAAGGGAAGTTGGTTGTTGGCTTCTATTTCCATAGTGAATTGTATTTTGGGGTGTAGGCTGTTGAGATGTGTGAGGAAGCTATCTACATGCACTTACATGTACATACATGTAATACACTTACGCTACTTACATGCACAATCACACCACCACCCTGCACAAATAAACTCCGTAGCCAAGACTCTCATCTCCAGAACCAAACGCCTGGCTGACAAAGACCACTTGACAACTGAGTTACAGAATCTCTCAAATGTGTTAATCGCCAACGGATACCAGCAAAACAGGGTTACGAAGCTAATCCAAAAAGAAACACCCCCCAAAAACCAAGACACAGAAGAAAACAATGGCATGGCCCTCCTTCCTTATATCAAGGGCACTACAGATAAAATTAGCAAAATCCTCCATAAACACAATATCAAAACAGCCTTTTGCACCAACCAAAAAATAGCCAATATCCTCAGAAACCCCAAAGATAAAATCCAGTTAGAAAACCAAGGGGTCTATGAAATACCCTGCAAAGTCTGCCCAGCCACGTACATTGGACAAACAAACAGACGAATAAATGCACGTATCGCAGAACACAAGAATGCCGTCAAAAAAGAAGAAAAAACTTCCTCTCTTTACCAACACATGAAAGAAACAGGACACGAAATTAATTTTGCAGATTCCAAATTGCTCTTTAACATGGAACATCACCACAAGAGAATAATCATGGAAGCCATCGAGATAGAGAAACACCCTCACAACATGAACAAGCGTGACGACACGTCCCGCCTGCCAGACATCTGGAAATTAGCCCTCCCCACAAAAACCGACACCAGAACCAGAGGCACACAGAACGCCATCTCCAATCAACCACACCAGACCCAAACCCAGACCCTCTCCACAGATAAATTACAGACACCATCCAGTAGCCAAACCATAGTGGCACCTCCGGATGCTGCACCCCCCTGCAATCCCTACACAGATCTGGCTGGCACAGGGCACAAAACCACAGCTCGCCCCTATACACGAAGCCAAGCCAGAGCACAACTAAGTGCAGTACAGCCATCTTCTCAGAAAAACTCTTCACAAGCTCAAGAGGTCAAGACACGAAAGCTTTAGCAACTAATCCACACCTAATGACCCTCCTAAGTGGTACTCAGAATATCACTCAAGAAATCACTCAAGATATCCCTCAAGTAATTAATGAACAAAAGAAGAAAAGGCACACTAACCTGGGAACTTCCTCTCTGCCCAGAACGTTGGAGGCTATACACCACACCCCCTCAACAGTATTTATAGGAACTCAAACACTGAGATCCTGCTCTGTTCCAGTAACAAGAAGCCGAAAGCACCAGCCTGAAGATGACGAGTGAGACCTCGTCGAAACGTCGCCTAGACACCCCAACTATTACACGGGAAGACACCCGAAGACACCAAAACCTGCATTCCTGTACCTGTGAAAATCTACGAAAGCATATATATATATATATATATATATATATATATATATATATATATATATATATATATATATTCAAGTAACACATTTTTGTTAAAACATGCCATCAGCGTCAAACCTTAGAGAAAGAAGACTGCTTAGGCACTGCTTTGTTCCATACACAAAGTGAGTATGGATGACCAGCTTACAAGTGATTGATGTTTTGAAGGACACATTCTCTGGCCCTGCAGATTGTAATCTGTTGCATGGTTGTTTCTTGTCTATTTAAATAATCGTAGAATCACAGAATTGTAGAGTTGGAAGGGACCCTGAGGGTCATCTTGTCTAACCCTCTACACAAGTAAAGCCTGCCTAGTCCCACATCCTGTTCTCACAATAGCCAACTAAATGCCTATGGGAAGCAAGCAGGCAGGATCGGAGGGAAGGCCTCAGCTGGCCATCATGGCTAGTGGCCTTAAGCTCCATGAATTTGTCCAGTATCCTTTTAAAGCCATCTAAGTTGATTGTCAACAAGCAACACAGAATTACCCAATTGTAAAACAAAATAACCCCATGATATTTCTCATAATGTTAATAATGATCTATATACAGTGAAATTTCTGGAGAAATACTAATGTGTCCTTTCTCTTTTCCTCTCCGTCTCCTCATCATTTTCAAGCCTTCAATCAGTGAATGACTCATAGATAGTGAAAGAAAAAATGTTCAGCTATGCAGGGAAAGCATAAATATTATGTTTCGCTTAGTATCATAATTAACTGCATGCTTCAAATATTTCTTTCTTGTTTGCCTTCACAATAGGTAGTATAATTTACTGTTAATAGGATTAAGACGTTTCTTTAAAAAGGAGGGAGGAGTAAATACTTCACTGGTTTAAGAATGTTTTCTCTTGTTTCTTTCTTATATATATTACTACAGGCTCAGTTCAGTGCAGAAAATAATGAGGAATTTGTAGATAACTTGTGCAGTCCAGGAGCTAAATGCTTATTCCTACTCCCACCCACTGCTTTATTTTCCTGCTGGGGATTCAAATAAAGAAACAAACAGAAAAAAAACAAGAAAAAAGAGTTTCCTTTTACAGACTGAAAAAGAAAGAAAGAAAACCTTACACTTCCAGATCATGGACAATTTTGAGTTCAAAAAGAAGGAAGGGATTGCAGACTGAAAGCAAATCTTGTACTCTGAGGAGTTGATCCCAATAGTTTAGAAGCCTGGAAACACAAGGGTATCTCTTTGAGATGTCTTTTTGAAATGGAGAGTAAAAGGAGAGAGACAGAGAGATGGGAGGGGAAGTGCAGGGAGGGAGGGAGACAGAGAGATTTAACTAGCCCTTTAACTAAGGCAAATCAGTCTTAAATATTTCACCAAGTGCTCACTGCTGTGACACTGAGATGCGGCTACAAAATGCATCCAACTTCAGCAGCTCATTAAAAGCACTGAGCTCTTGAAACGTTCTAGCAGACAAAAGGTAGATTAAGCAATAAGGAGAGTGAAACTGCAACAAATCATAATCACCGGCCAAAGTTTCACTCCGTGCTAGAATGGCTATATGACCATTAAAAAAAACCAAGCAGATGTATGCAGAGGAGTATTCCGTGCTGCAGTGCTTCCCAAATGCTGGAGTTGGTTGGCAGCCAGGAATTTTTTTCCCGGAGTCTGCATCTGGCTAGGCTTTGGGATGGCTCCCTCAGCTACAGCCATATGTTCCCTTCTCTCTCTCTCTTTCTTTCTCTCTCTCCCTCATTGATGTCACAGGTTTGCTTCTGCTCTAGTAAGAGGCGCATGATATGTGGCTGTTATTTCCTGTGGCCATATAGGATTCCACCGGGTGGAACTTCTGTAAACCTCCTTTGATTCATTGTTAATAGAGCTTCAAGGTACACAGGGCTCGGTTTCACAACACTGCTACGGATATGTGTAATGGATGGATGAAACATTGCATGTGGGGGGGCTTTGCTTTCTCCTGCATAATTATCAGTGGCATCACCATCATTATTTCCCAGACAATGCACTGCTGGAACTTGTTCCCCACAGCTGGCATTTGTTTATACAGGTGCTCGTGACTGCGATCTTCTGTGGCATGGCAGTATAGGATCTACTCCACACTGGACCTTAAAGTCCTGCCTTCTCATATTCAGGTTCTTGTTCCACCCAGGCAAAGATCATTAGGATCACAAGGAGGTATTGGGAGGGATTGAGCTGTGGGCCTGGGTGGGAACACTTGGTGGTGTAGGATGTTGCTGTGTACCTAGTCTCCCGGTGGCAGTGGCATTGCTATGTACTGGGACAATGGAAAGGCAGTGGAAGAAGACAATGAGATTGGAGTGGGGTGGCTTTATTAGCAGAGCCAATCTGGCACTCCTGCCAGTGCACCCAAGCCCCCCCTCCCCTGCTACCACTTTGTCCCCCACACCGTCCTTATACATGGCAGTGATGCCGTTGTCAAAAAGCTAGGTATCCCCTTCTGTACCCACCACTGCTCTGTGTTTGTGTGTGTGTGGCAGGGGTTCTCTTTTATTCTCATGCAGCGAATTGCACAGTGCCAGCCCAAGACATTTTGCAGCTTGAAGGTGCCCCTTTTGCTACGGTCAACACTTGAAAAATTCTCGCCACACCATTCAGTCATGAATTCATAGCTCCTTCTGTTCCCTGAGTGCTGTCAGAACTCTTGCTGCAGTTGCAAGGCAGGGCCCAGGGTCACACTGGCTCATATCAAGAAGCAGGATAAATCTGTGATGTGATCAGTGCTATTTTTTATAGAAAAAGAGGTGCCAGAACTCACCATAAATGCCTCCCTTGATCTCTTGAAATGACAATGGCACCCAACTGAGAGGTGCCAGAGCTGAGTTTCGGTGTGTTTCAGCTGGGGGGGGGGGGAAACAGCCCTGAATGGGATCCTTTCTGGTCCTGAATGCCAGCTACAGGGAAACATAAGCAGGAAAATGCTATTGTGCTCATTGGGGACAGACTGCTTTGGTCCAATCCAGTGGGGCTGTTGGGCCATGAGTGTGTGTGCATATGTGAGCTTAAGATATTTTGTTTTATCACCAGTTGCTTGTAAGCCACCTTGAGAATCATTTGATTGAAAGGCGGGGTGTAAATAATTGAAGGAAGTAAATGAACTTGAAATGGAAAAGCTTCCCCTTTCTTAAAACTCACTTTGATTCCTAGGCTAGCTAAACAAACAAACAAACAAACAAACAAACAAACAAACAAACAAATATTAGGCCACTTGTAGAAGAGTTTGCCACTGGAAAAACACCACTACAGCTATAGAGCAGAAATGTATGCCTACATAGAGGCACGTCTTATGGTGAGTTTATGATTGCATTTGGGTTTTTTGTTTGTTTGCTTGCTTGTAGAAAGCTGCTTGAAAGCAATTTGGTCTTCCCTCCTTGCTGCAACAAATAGAATTTGGCATAAACATTTGGATGTACTCACTTAACTGCTTTCCCATCTACTGAAGTTTCATTAGGGAGCCATGCACATTTGCAAAGGATGAATGGTTTCATTAGCACTGAGACTAATAAACTTATAAAAGTTAATAATGTGAATATGTTTGATTTGTAATTATGCACACAGACATTAAGGACCACCAAAAAACCCACAAAAAACCACCCTTTAATAATACCCAGCTTTTGCTAGACTTATCCAGGTGGGATTGGAACAAAGAGGATGCACTAATTTCTCTTCTGTTTATACGTCAACATGCTGATGTTCAGTTAGGACTCTGAAAGTCAAAGACGGTTTAAGGCTTTTATCTGATCTAGTCAAAGTTGTTGAGGTTTGTACTTCCAGACTAGGAAATAGAAGTCTCCAGAGCCAGCAGCAGAAATTGTGACTGCCACTACAGGAAAGGTTGCCTCCGTTAATGTCCTGATTTGACCCCCCCCAAATTGTCAAAATGCCCCAACTGTAATAGGGTGGCGAGGGAGGAGGATTTAGCCTAAGCCGAAACATTTATTGTCTTTGCAGTGGGGTAAATTAACTTTATACCACACTAACAGCTCTGTTGGCAGAGAATGAGACTCAGTCTCAGGGTTGTGGGTTGGAGTTCCACATTGGGCAAAAGATTGCAGGGGCATTGCAGGGGTTTGGACTAGATGACTCTTGTGGTCCCTCCCAACTCCACAATTCTATGATTCTAATTGGCAAATATTTTCATGCTATTTGAATGACCTGTTTATCGAGCATTATCCTGATTTGCTTCCACAAAGCTTATGCAGAGATTAGACTGTGCTTGGCCTTCATTGAGTCTTTGTTCTGATTTGTGGGCCGCCTTCTTTATCCTGATTTGCTTGTATGGTAGTTATATATCTTCCTGTTAGTCATCAGTTCATTCTGTTTTGTTTTTGTTTTTAAAAAAATGTATATATGTGTTTATGTATCCAATGACTTCCCTCCTTCTCCTTCCATGGTTCATTCTACTTGTCCTTCATTTCTGCATATTTTACTATAACCATTTTATTCAGTTTTCCACTCCTACATCACTCAAACATCAAATTACACTGTTGTTTTTTATCTTAGTGCTGCTAGCATTTTCAGCTGTGTACAATTATTTTCCATATACTCAATAAACATTTCCCACTCTTCTTTGAATATATGTTCTTCTTGCTCTCTTATTCTGTGTATTAAACCTGCAAGTTCCGCATATTCTAACATCTTAAGTTGCCAGTCTTCTTTGCCTGGGAACTCCCTCACTTTCCATTTTTGGGCTAACAAAACTCGTGCTGCTGTTGTTGCATACTTAATTTTTTCTGACACCTAGGAATTTCTATCTGGGTTGTGCACTCTGGTCTTTAGGACTCTGGTCTTTAGGGGAAAGTTATTTTAAACATTTTTTTCAACTCATTATAGATCATTTCCCAATATTCTTTTACCTTTTTACATGTCTACCACATATGAAAGAAAGTTCCCTCCATTTCCTTACATTTCCAACACATATCTAACTCTGCTTTATACATCTTAGCTAACCTACTCAAAGTTAAATACCATCTGTGAATCATTTTCATATAATTCTCTTTCAATCAGTAAATTTCAAATAATTCTTCCAAAGTTTCTCCCAGAAGTTTATATATTGTGTCCTATATTTATTGCCCAGTGTGTCATTGAAACTTTAACTAGCTCGTCTTTTGTTTCCCATTACAAAAAAGTTATACACTTTAGACAATAGTTTATCCTCATTCTGCAATAATTCTCTGTCAAATTGTGAGCTTCTGTCCAAAAATCCATTTTTTAAATCTAAACATTCTAATGTAACTAGTGGTACTGTACCAGTACCACAGTACAGTGACAGTCATCAATTCATTGTGAACTTTTCTGTCCATTTTCACATCAGCTTCCTAACAACAAACATTAGTTTCCTCTCCTTTTCTTTTTGTTGTTGTTCCAGGACAAAAATCAACTTTTAACTGGGCAAACCTAAATTTCTGGCATGCACTTGAGTCACTCCTGCAAAGTACTGAAAGTCTGGAGGTCACCACAGTTGTTGTTTTTTAAAAAAATTCTGGGAAATCAAAGGCATATGGCTATATTTTGGAAGCTCATTTATTTTTGAAAAAAAGCTGCTAGATAACTTCTGCGTTGGAGTGTGGGAAAACTGCTCAATGTCATTTATGCGATACAGAACAATAGTGTATTTGCCACTCTGATGGAAATAACGGAGAATCACTATTCTCTGCATCGTGGGCAATTTATCAGTTGGACAAACAGAGCAAGACCACAAAGTAGTTCCCTTGCATGCTTCCAAAGGCGAAACTTGTCCCACCTTACAACGGGGATCAGGTTTCACGCTAACAATAGCAGTTGCTGCAGCTGCAGAAATTAGAAATACATTTGTTTCTTTGTCAGCTGCTGCAATGGTATATCAATTATGCTAATTTCACATAAATCACCCATCATGTACTGGCACTTCATCCCTGACAGTATCAGGTAACTAATGTTGTGAAGCCTGTCTATTCTAACATGTGTGCCAGAATGAAAGTGTGGCAACTGTGCAGAAGCATCTTCTTTAATAACAACAACTACCCCAGAACCAAATTAGCCTTCCACCATTCCCTTGAAGTGATGTGCAGGCATATTTTGTTTGCTTTTTCAAAAAAGAGAGAGGGAGATGCAAATCTCTCTCTCCTCATCCCTCGTTACCTCCCCCTTAGGCACCTGGGGAGATGGAAAGAGTGCTGGGATTTTTAACTGGTAGATTGGAAGAAACAAGGATTGTTTACTCCCCAGACACAAAGCATTAACGAGTAACTCCATAGGACACAAGGGTAACTGGATTGTAAGTGATATGATGAGGCAACACTATCAACGGACAAAGTCATCACTTCAGCAACAGATTCATTTAATGGACTCTGTTCTCCGTAGAAAAGGATTTCAAAATTAAGAAAAGCCACAGGGTAGAGGAGGTGCGTGACACGAGATATTTGACAAGTCTGCTTTTATCGGGTTCATGCTGTTCCAGTCACTAACGGTGTCCATGGCTCAGCATGCATCTAGGATGACCAGGGCCGCTCCCGCCCTTAAGCAAAGGCAACTGGCCTGAGGCAACTGGTGCTGGAAGGAAGGGAGATGTTTTGGACGACAGAGCTGTGTCTGCTATGTGGCCTACTCTGTGCCCTCCATGTTAGCCTGCTTCCCTCAAATATGGTGCAGGATACCAGTGTTGGAACAATATTCAACTGCTGGTCTGGTT
The DNA here is from genome assembly GCF_964188305.1 of Podarcis bocagei. Lineage (NCBI taxonomy): Eukaryota > Metazoa > Chordata > Lepidosauria > Squamata > Lacertidae > Podarcis > Podarcis bocagei. Next base: position 36,294,492 of record NC_138133.1, on the reverse strand, counting down.
GCCTTCTGTACATGGCATTGTGTGTGTGTGTGTGTGTGTGTGTGAGAGAGAGAGAGAGAGAGAGAGAGAGAGAGAGAACATCTTGTTCTTCTCTTCAGGTGGAAGAATGGAGCAGGCCCTAAGGACAACCAGCTAACTAATCACATGCAGCTTGTAAGTTCAAGTATGGCTCCTCTCTGAGCCCTCTTTTTTCCTATCTCTTGTCTCCAACATGGCATTGAGGGAGTTGCAAGGAGAAAATGTCAGGGGACAGGATGGTCTGTAGGTGTCCTGCCCACTGGGAATTGAGCCCAGACTCCTTAAGGTTTTTCCATTTTTTTTTAATAGAAAGAAAGCTTTGTTACATCAGCCCCTTAAGGCTTTCAGGAAATACATATAAATAAGCAAGCCCTAGGCTCTGTGGTTTAGACCACAGCGCCACACAGAGTGTAGGCTTTGCTAATTCCTTCTTTTCCTGCCCTGACTACTGAACTGTGCTCTAGCTTTCAGAAAACTGATGGACCACCATGTGTTCCTTTGTGTCCCCCTAAATGTGGAAGATGTGGGTGGCGCTGTGGTCTAAACCACAGAGCCTAGGGCTTGCCAATTGGAAGGTTGGCGATTTGAATCCCCGCGACAGGGTGAGCTCCTGTTGCTTGGTCCCAGCTCCTGCCAACCTAGCAGTTTGAAAGCATGTCAAAGTGCAAGTACATAAATAGGTACTGCTCTGGTGGGAAGGTAAACGGTGTTTCCGTGCACTGCTATGGTTCGCCAGAAGTGGCTTAGTCATGCTGGCCACATGACCTGGAAAAACTGTCTGCAGACAAATGTTGGCTCCCTCGGCCAGCAAAGCGAGATGAGCGCCACAACCCCAGAGTCGTTCGCGACTGGACTTAACTGTCAGGGGCCCGTTATCTTTTTTTAAATGTGGAATGGAACCCTCTCAGGCATTCACTCCTCCTTACTGGGTGTTGCCCCCTCTGCTGCCTGTGTTTCTCAAACTACTTCCACCACTAATTGCACAGAGACTGTCTCACTCTCATGTGCCTCCTTCTCCCCAGAAGGAGCTGGTGGTGGGAAGATGGGGTGAGCCTGGTGCTCTAGAGAGGGCATGGGCAGGGAATCAAGATGTACTTTCCTCTCCCCCTCCCCATTTGTAGTCTCTGATTCTCTCCCTTAGTGGAGGCTCCCACAGCCCGCTTGGCCTCTCTCTGGGATAGTCTCATTTTCATTTGCTGTTCCCCGAAAGCCTCCTCTTGGCTCTGCCAGCCTCTGACACTAGGGACACATGGAGAATGGTTACCATGAAGCAGGGGTTGGCCCTGCGCTTGGTGGCAATAGTGAATGACTAACTCTGAATTAGTCATTCATAAGAAAAGTGCAAAAATAGGAAGGGGTCTTGGGTTGATGATCTTATCAGGTCAAGAAGGCAACCCAAAATGACACAGGTGGCTGGCTGAGGACTTGTGGGTTTCAATCCAACATTTTAGATCCTGGAAGGTGGAAACAGAAGAAGATCTTTGCCATCTCTGTGATAGGAGTCGTCTCAAAGCTCACACCTTCAAATACAATCTGCATAATGATTGCCTTATTGTCCCATCCAGGTTGGGATGATTTGCTGAATTTATCTATCCCAAATGGAATATCTGTTATAATGGACAATATCATCATCCCCCGATTACTTGCACATTAACCTGTCCACCTAACCTCCTTTTTGATATGCTTTCTTTTCATTATATACAGGGAGGTAAATTATCAATGGGAATATAAAAAAACGGACGAGAGTAATAAGAGGTTAAGAATTGCTTTACCACATGTGTGGGGGACCCTTGGGATGCTGGCAGCTATTCCTGAACTGCAACTCCCATCATCCCTGACCATTGGCTATGCTTACTGGGACTGTTGGGAGCTGTGGTTCATCAACATCTGGTGGGCCAAAGGTTCTCAGCACTTGCTTTGCCACTTCCAGCTTCATTGAATGTCCCTGACTATCCTCTAATTGCTCCACCAACAGATTTATGCACATACTATGTGTCACAAGCATACAACAAAAGCCATCAGTCTGTGGCCTCTGTTGTTTAGCTTTTGAGTTCTTGGCTCAGCCTTATAAGACTTAACTTGCAAAGTAAAATGTGTCATCTGAACACACACACACACACACACACAGAGAGAGAGAGAGAGAGAGAGAGAGAGACTGGTCTGCATACCTACTAGGGGTCGAATGTTGCAGGCAATGCCCTTTCCACAGTGACTGCTTCTTAGTCAGGACTCCGACAGCAGTGGGAGAAGCACAATCTGAAACATTGCTAAGGAGACGCAAACTTCTCCCATTGCTCCTTGGGATGATGCCGAAAGGTTAGCCTGCCTGCTAGTAATCACTTACGTCTCTGAGTTAATTCCGCTCATCAATTGTTGTCTTTGTCTCCGATTGACACTAAACACTATTGCTGCATCCTTCACTATGACTTGTCCCCAAGGATACTTACCTGCATCTTTACTGCCTTTTAAATTGCAGCTCTTCCTTTTTCTGGGCTCCATTTCCATACGTCATTTTCCCTTTTTGCCATTCTGGGAGCTGCAGCACCAAGCTCCGTAAAGTATTACATTTCTGTCCCTGTGAACTATTTTGTGGCATTCTGTTTGAGGGATGGTATATAAAAAATCAACTGCACTGCACTGTATCTTCATAGACTGGCATATCCTTTTTACTTGGCTCGTTCAGACTAGCAATATCTCCAGGTGGGGGGATGTTGCTGGAGTTTAAGGACTCCACGGGTAATGAATCCCGATATTTGCCCCCAACGATATTACAGATTTTCTAATGTTCATGTCACCTCTTGCCCTGAACGAAAGACACTGGGTTCATGGGTAATTTGCAAAATAAGGACTTGTAAAGAAAATATCCTCACAACCTACCTTTCGTAACCTCTCTTCCACCTTCCCTCTGCATTTGACTTGCAAATGACCGCTATTATGCTACTTACAGTAAAGCATTGCAAAAATTCAGGGTAATATTGTACCACTGTGGTGACAGTGAAACAATCAAACAGCTTGCTTATGCACCTATTTGGCTTGGACTGGAAAATGAGAGCAGCTTTAATCTTTTAGCAGCATCAAAGATGAAATCTTTCCCTGGAGTGGAAGAGTTAGGAGCGTCCTAGTAAGAGCTGGCATGAAACAGCTTGCTGAAGTGTCACTGCAGGATACCTGTAGCCTTCACACATAAAAGCTTAGCTAGGGTGTGGGAGTGGACTAAGGGGGTAAAGCTGGAGAGCCCTATAGTGAATAAATAAGTATTCTGATCAAGCTCTTCCAGTATAATGAAAGCTACATGATGATTCTTCATCAATGTGAACCTCATTGTTACACAACTGAAGCCTTATTTTTATTTATTGTCGCTGGTACGCACAAGGGGCTTGGTCCTTCAAGTTATTCTGTACAGGCACATTGTTGTACACATACTAATATCTGTGAGGATGAAAAATGCTGTGAGCAGGAGTTTATAAAGGGTGGAGACCTGTGCATAGCAGCTTGGAGGTTTTGGAATCATTTGTATCTGGGATTTCTCATATTCCATTTTGCATTTTGTTTCACAGTGTGGCTGTTAAGTTCACTCATTGTGCCTTCCAGACAGGCCTAACAAGGCACTTTTACCATCAAACTAGGGGGTGGATTACTTGGCAAGTGGTCTAGTATATCTACCTTGAGGTTCAGACTACTTGTCCACATGCTTTGTTTTGCTGTGGACATGACGCTAAACCCGTAGGCCAAACCTGGCCTATTAGGAATCCCAGTTAAGCCCCTGAGGTTGTTTCCCCCAACCACACTTGATATCATGTGCAGTGTGAGGTGTGGAGACGGTACTGATGTGGCTTCAAGGGAACAACTGTGAACTTAAAGTGAGATTGTTGAATAGCCTGTTGCCAATGCATTTTTTCCTGCCTTCAAGATCTCTGAAGCTGCACGTTATGTGGAGTTCTGTAATTCTTTTCCCTTTATGTACACTCTTCACCAAAGAACTATTTGGCACAAGTTTCAGCCTAAGCAGAAGGAGGGGGTGGCAGGAAGGTGCCTGGTTCTTTCCCAGCTTGACATTATCCTTCACAAGCTACTGGTATTTTTAAAGCTTAGCATAAAATTGACAGGAAGGAAAAGGATTAAGCAATGTCTTTGTGCCCACCCTTCCCCTATTCAGACCCAGTCATTCATCAAGTATCTGGGTAGATCTGCTCAGCACTTTGAAAAGAGATTTTCAAGGGAAGAGATAAATTCTGAAGATATGAGGTTGCTGTTTCAGCAGATAGGTTACAAGTCCAAGGCCTGAAGCAATGGACAATTGAAGGTTTTCTCTGGCTGATGCTGTCCATTTATTTATGTGAACCCTTTAATACATTATTTAGTTACATTTATACTCAACCTTCCATCCATCATGGAACCATCATGTGGTTCCTATCCAGGCCAAACTCAAATCTTCAAGAAATGGTAGCCTTCAAGAAGATGGTATTGGGCCTTAAGATACGTTCAGTTAACATTTAAAACATTATGGTGCTTGTAAGAGTCCCAGGCTGAACTCCAAAGCGTTGAAGAAATGCTTTGTTTCCTTTATTGTGCAATTATTAGTGGGGGCTTGTACAGTGGATAGAGTATTGTTTTTTGGATATTGGAGTCGAAGGTCCCCACTCATCTACAAAGTCTCCGGAAAGCTTCTATTTCACCATAAGTCCAGCCTGAGCTAAACTGGAAACAAACATGGTAGAATGCCAAGATTCTTAGTAGGACAGAATGATGACATGGTAACACAGAGAATGGTAACAAAGTAAACACTAAGAAGATGGTTTAGCACCATCTGCTGGTTGGAGTTGTAATGTGTCCTATAATTACAGTATCCCTAATTGGTTAATTTTAAGGTATGAACTATTCAGGTGATTTGTAGTAATTTAAATATGCCTTTTTAGACAAGCTCCTTAGCCTATAATGTTTAAACAACTCTATTTAGTGCAGTGCAGTGCAATGCAATACATTTAACATAACAAAACCTGAGCTTTTTGGACACCATTGAATTATCATAGCTTGACTGAAACAGTCCATCTGTAAGTATAAAGTATATTTAAATTTTTAAAGTATTTATATAAAAAAGTCATGTTTTCAATGTTTTCTCCACTTTCAGGAACCAAGCCCTGTTGAATGAATCACTGACATTGCATAGTCAGGATAGTTATCTGGGTCTTAACCTACACAGGGGCTGTTGCATACGTGAAGAAAAACAATGTCTGGTTTCATTGATGACAATCTGCCCAAACCAGCATGACCAATGGCTAGGGATGATGAGACATCTATTCAGCAATATTGAGAGGGCACCGGGTTGGGGAATCCTGGTGCAGAAGGAATACTGCGCTAGATGGTCTGGCTCTGTATAAAGCAGCTCCCTAAATATTATTAATTTCTTTATCATCATAACTGCAAGAAATGTAAGTATTTACTTATTGTTAAAAAATCAAAACTATCCAGAAAGTAAAACTTGCAGAGACAATCAGACATCTGTGAAGGCCTGCTCATCTACTATGGCAAACAACAAGACTCCACTGCCTTATGCATTTTACCCCTTCCCCAAACATTACATGGATCTGCCATCCATTTTGTTTGTTTTATTAGCCCATCATATTGAAGTTCTTATTCTAAGGCAAGACTGAAACTGAATATCTATGTTTAACTTAACCAAAATGTGTGAGTGTGAATCCTCAGTCAGGCATCACCTCCATAATTGTTATTGAGTAATTAATCTATAATTCATTGTGCAACTGGCAAGCAAATAGGTTTAACAAAGGGATTTGTAGTAGCTGAGATGAATGTTGAAGAAGCAAGTCTAGAAAATGGTGAATGATTTATTATTTTACTTATAGCTGAAAGTAAATCACCCTAAAGCTGGCAATATGTTACACAGTTGGAACTGAGTCTGCTTTTAAATTAAAACAAAGCCTCATATCTTTCCTTTAAAAAAAATCCTTAAATTCTAACTATGAAGCAAAACAAGTGAAGATTTAATTTAGAAAGCTCTCATTTTGGATGAAATGCTATAGCTTGTTCATTTTAACGAAGTGTTGGACCAAAAAAGGATACCATTTATGTAAGCAGTTATAAGGGGATCCAAAATAACCAATATATAATATACTGTTATGGAGAGAGTGGTGAAAATGATGTAGTAAATAAGGTTGTATCATTTTTGTTGCAGAGAAAAATGTTGCAGTCTGACACTATGTATGTTTAGAAGAAGAAGAAGAAGAGTTTGGATTTGATATCCCGCCTTTCACTCCCCTTCAGGAGTCTCAAAGCGGCTAACATTCTCCTTTCCCTTCCTCCCCCACAACAAACACTCTGTGAGGTGAGTGGGGCTGAGAGACTTCAGAGAAGTGTGACTGGCCCAAGGTCACCCAGCAGCTGCATGTGGAGGAGCGGAGACGCGAACCCGGTTCTCCAGATTACGAGACTACCGCTCTTAACCACTACACCGTTTATTTATTTGGAAAGCAGTCCCACTGAATTCTGTTGGACTTGCTCCCAAATAATTTTGTGTTGAGATTCACCCATACTATTGAAAGTGCCTACATTTCCAGAAAACTCCCTAAATTATCTGCATTGGTTCATATTTTGCTTCTTGGAACATAGCATTGTGAGCATGGCTTGGCACACAGGTGTTATCATTGTGCCTATGAGGTGGCAGTGGTGGAAGTGAACAAGTCCTAGTTCACAGATACCACTGTGTCCTCATGCGGCTGTTCAGAAGGGATGGAGGAGAACGTCAGCTCGGTTAGCATTTTAATGTGAAACTCCTAACCCACAATAATACTACAACCAGACTTAACACGGACACTGGCACCAGAGCCTGCAATAAACCCAGATGCCAACTTTGCTGCCACATACACCTGGACAACACCATTACTGGCCCCAACAACATCACACATACCATCTCGGGACTATTTAATTGCTCATCGTCTAACATTGTGTATGCCATCAAATGCCAACAGTGTCCTTCAGCTCTCTATATTGGACAAACAGGCCAAACCTTACGCCAAAGAATAAACGGACATAAATCTGACATCAAGAATCACAAAACAGAGAAACCAGTAGGAGAACACTTCAATCTCCCAGGACATTCTATACAAGATCTCAAAGTAGCAGTTTTACTACAAAGGAATTTCAGAAATAGACTGGAAAGAGAAGCTGCTGAATTGCAACTCATTACCAAACTTAAAACAATGGAGAGACCTGGTCTGAACAGAGACATTGGATTCTTATCTCATTATACATGACTAAGCCATTTCTCACCTTCTCACCCCTTGCCTTTTCCTGTAAGACCTATTACAGTCGTTAAGAGTCGTCCACAGGCTCATCTCAGCTATCTGCCAATCTCCCATTCCCACCACCCTTCTGAGTTATACCCCACCCCTCCCCACCTTCTCACTATATAGAAGGATCTGGCAACTTCTGTTTCAGTGTATCTGAAGAAGTGTGCATGCACACGAAAGCTTATACCAAGAACTAACTTAGTTGGTCTTTAAGGTGCTACAGGAAGGAATTTTTTTATTTTGACTATGGCAGACCAACACGGCTACCTATCTGTAACTGGATCCATAATTTGCACTTCCTGAAATAAAGCCATTGAAAGCCCATTTTTTCCCTGAATTTTCTGATGCATTCTCTAATCTAAGAATGTAGAAAAAATACATTAGGGAAAATAACATAAAAAATAAGTCGTATTAGGGGAAAGCATTTGCAGAAATACACATATTTGGGGAAATGTACCTTAAAATGCTGGTTAACCCTTGCTTTGTCCTCCTGATCAAAATGCTCAGGGGGATCTTCAGATGGCAGAGCAAAGAGGCATCCCAAAGACGAAATGCTGTAATACTAAGTGACTTCAACGACCCTTGCATAAATTAGCTACAAGTATCTGACTCAGTCTAAGGTGGCTTCCAGTATTTTCTAACCTGGCTGAAAGCAACTCTGCAAGGCTTCCTGCAGAGGACATTCCCAGTCCTACTTGGAGATCCCAATGATTAAACTTGGAACCATCTTCATGCAGAGCTGGTGCTCTATGGCTCTTCTATTTTAAACTTAAACTTCAGAGTTTGCTTACTGACCCACTTGCAGTTCAAGATCAACTCTTGTTCCTAGGCAGCAAGAAGAGAGCTTTGTGTCATAAAACCTCTATTACAATTCAGTGGCCACCTTCAAACCAAAGCAAGCATCTCTCCTCCTGCTCAATCTCTTGATGTTTTGTTCCAGACATGTCAGGCAAAGGCTGTTTGATGTGTAATGAGGCTCTTATCTGACGTTTTGCTATTGTCCCCAGTGGTTGGGGGGAAAAATCATGACTCCCAGGAAAACAAAGTTTACCATGTTGATAAGTGGTATAGAAAGGAATAGCGTCGTGATGAGAAATGGCAGGCACACAGTCTTGAGCCTCACTGTCTTTAATAGGCATAATTCACATCCACATTTTCTGTGGAATGGGTTGAGGGCAGTTCTTAAATTTTCTTTCCTTCGAAGAAGCATGATATGTAGTGTCTCTGGCCTCTCCTTTTTTTTTTATGTTACGGGGTAGGTGGACTATGAAAAGGGGAACTGCAAAAAACAAACAAAGGTAGAAAGGAATGAATTTGTATCTCAAAGGTGTGTATATAATGGCTAAGGGAATAATCCTATGGCTGGTTCCACTGGGATATGTAATTTAGGATGCAACACATCTTTGGCTTAGTTGGCTGATTCCTGCAGACTCAGCCAGTGTTGTCTCAACCACAGCTCAGCTGAAGGTACACCAGTGTAACTTGCTCATCCTAGCCCAGCTGGTGCAAATTCATCCAGGAGCAGGACCAAAGAGTAAAGCTTGGTCATTTGAGCTGGCACCCTGGCTCAGAAAATTATTCTAAAGGCTTGTTTTCCTTACGCCAGGCTTATTCAGAGCAGCAGCAGCAGCAGCAGCCCTGCTGCTGAATGGGTTGTGGATCTGGTGTAACTTTACGCCAATTTAATTTACAGAGGCATGATTCATGTCAGCTTCTTGTGCACAGGATTGCTCCTTAAGAGTAATTTCCTGCTATTACAAAAGTAGTGAATATTTTATTTCTCATCCCAAAGATTATTTTAGGCCTTTAATTCCAGGAGGGCACCCCAGAAACAGCAGCAAACCCTTTGAGACTTATTGCTGAACAAAAGTTTGCAAACAGAGTAAATGGAAGCCAGTTGAAAATTCCAAGTCCCACCCCAAGGCTGGAGTAATTGGGCCCAAAGGAGCTTTGAGGAGGGACAATTGTGGGGTGTAGGCTTTTCAATGCATGGAATATAAACCTTCCTGTTAAAAACAAAGGTGCGGAGTCTTCTTTTTAGGTGATATTTTAGGTAGAGGAAGTTGTTTCAAAATGTATAATGTGGTTATAATGGTTGAGGGCAGACACATGCCTTCCTGCCCCCCTCCCTCTGCCTATTGGCCAATAAATTCCAGCTATAGTGAAGGAGTACAGCTTAGTTTCTTTAACTACGCTTTGCTAAAGAGGGAGCCTAGGGAAGCAAACAATCTATGAAGGTTGACATTGCTGACCCAGAAGAACAGAATGATGCAGAGCAGAGGGCACCTGTTAACAGGTCCCCTTGCATTTAAATCAGGAGCTATCGCTTTGAGCACCTCCTCAGTTGACCTTGGTTACCTTGGAATCAGAAAAATACACAAGAGTAATCCCACACAGGGATTTAGAGGTGAAAACCAATACCACTTGTGAAGGCTGCCCTCTGAAAACAGGGGATTTTGTTTTCAATAGTAATAATAAATAAAGTCTGTGCCCTAACAGGAAAAGTTTCTTCTATTCTGGCAGTGGTGCAAGACCCGTCAATTTCTCCCCCCCCCCTTTTTTGCAGTTTTCTATGCCTCATTTTGAGCTATTCCCTTTCACTTACTAAGACATTTCCCAGGCTACGTTTTCCAGGCTAAAAGATACCATGTTATGCAACAGCATTCTTAAAAAGCCCAATCCACAATGGGTGTAAATTGAAATGCTTAACAGTCTGGACAAGCAGCAGTGCAGATGCTATAGACATTTGCTTGAAATCAATAGGATGTATGTGAAATTGAATGTATTTTAGGACAGTGGGAAGCTAGGAATCAATATGGCTTGCTCTTTCATGAAGGGTTATGTTTGCCTTCTGTTTCAGCATACGGTTTGGCTCACTTACTTGAATAATCTGGAGCTCTTGTTTGATTGATTGGGGTGATTGTTTAATGGGTTCAGTCAATAAGAGAGAATTCTGGACATAAATAGGGTTCCCATTACTTTACTTATTAAGAAGGACGGCATATTTTGCAGGAAATTTAGGTGTGCTTATTTTCAAGTGTTTTTATTTTAGTATGTACCTTAGATTAACATCTGTCTGCTTCTCCATATCAAAAAGGCTGGAGCAGAGAGGTGGGCAGAGTGCTGTGAGGCAGTTCTGACTGAGGATTTATATAGGAGCTGGAGGCTCCACCCACTTCTGGGATCTCAGCCAGACCCAGACCCGAGCAGATGTCTCCATGTGCTTTCTGCTCTGCATAAGTAGCAGAGCTGTGCATAAGTAGGCACATGGATGGCTCTGAAGTTCTGCTGGGCTCATGATTTCCTCTGCTACCGTGGCCCTGGAGGAGAGGCGGTGGTGGTGTCTGAAAGCCAGCCAGTAACCCATGTAGCTTGTGTGGCATTACCCCGGAATAGCCAGATCAGATGGTTCCTTATGGTCATTTGCAGTGTAGAGAGCTACCTGCTCCCCTGGCTCATCTGAGGAGACTTCAGATTCAAGTCCTGCACAGTTGAATCCTGACTACAGGATAATTAGAGTCATGTTTTCCCAGAAGTAAGCCCAGGCTTGCAGCTGAAAGCAGTTAATGATGAAAGAAGCGCATTTATCCATGCAGGATGCTACTTCTCTGTGTCTACTCTTTGCATCTAGCTGTGATGGTTAGGTTCAGTTTACATGTGGATCTTGCTGACTCTGGGAACCTTCAGGTGTTGTTGGATTCCAAATCCCATCAGCCCCAGCCAGCACAGCCATGGTCAGGCATGATGGGAGCTGTAGTCTAACAACACCTGGGGGTGAGCACAGCTATAGATGTCGCTGTATAGAAGCAAAAACTCATATGTGTAAAGTAACCCTACCTAGACAACACTAAACAAAGTAACATTAGAAGGGCTGTGGGAACTTACAGTGGGAATCAATGGGTTTAGACCTTCCTAGCTTTGCAGAGTATGACTTTAGTTGGCATGTGACACACAAGCCTCTGCTTACGCCACAGAGGCACAAAATCCAGCTATTAGCCATTCAGAAAACATTGATTTAATACATTTATATTCCACCTTTTCTCCATGGAGCCAAAGGTGGCTTAAATGGTTCTCCCTTCACAAGGACCCTGTGAGTCACATTAAGCTTGCAAACAGTGACTGGCCTGATGACACTTCTTGGGCAAGTGGGGATTTGAACTCTTGCCTCTCAGGTCCTAGTCCTGGACTCTGAGCCCTCCAGCACACCAGCTTCTCGGTTCTGAGGTAGCATCTTGACCTTGCAGGCATATTTGGTGTTGACAGTGCAGGCTATTTGAAAAGGAGTTTTAGATTTCAGGTGAGTTTTAGACTGTTTCTTTTAAAAGAGTTTTTATTTGCTGCATTTTGTTAAATTTATTTCTTTTTGCCTTTCAGTTGGTATTTCCACACTGTGCAAATTTGTTTTATTTGCAGTTTTGTATGAATACGGTTTTTTGATGAAACGTGGCTCAGAAATATATCAAAGAGTGCCTGCCCTGCCCGTGAACTCCCCCTGCCCCAACATCACTGTCCAGGGCATTAGCTGGGAAAGTGCTAAGATTGAATCCCTTCACACATGCAAAGAAAGTGCTTGACCCTTACAGCACAGAGACTCTGCTCTCTGGTCCTTTCACTTGCTGCCTCTTACTCAGCCATTATGAGTTTCAGTGAAATATTTAGCAGAACCTTAAGATATAATCGTGTCCATACTTAGAGTGACTGCTCTGAAATCAATAAAGCAAAAGCCTGCCTAAGCACAACTGAACCCTGCGGTTTAAAAACACCTTTTGATTTAATACCAAATGCAACAAGTGTCGCCCTCCAAACAAATGGGACTTGGCAAATACATCCATGCTAGTGTCAGAATCAACATCCCCGGCATTTTAAGCCACTAGGACAATCCTCTTGGGGAAGAAGAAAATCCCAACACCACCTTAACTGTAAAAAAAAGAAGACCCACAGTGCTCCACATATGTAACTCTGGGCACCAAGAAGGGAGGAAACCTGCCAAAAACTTATCTCATTAGTGTGCTTTGCAGCCGTGGAACAACTGTTTGGCTGAAATGATGTCAACTGAATATAAAACCATGTCTTGAGGGGGTGAAAAACCCAGCATGGGGATTATGCTGGGAGAACCATGTACCAGAATGATGTTGTCGGAATTCCCCAAATGGGGGAGGAAAGGAAGATTTGTCTGCATGCATGTTTTGATAGCCAGCTTGACAGGAGAGGTATTTTCTCCCCAGTGAGATATTTCTTTGCAGCCAGTTCTGTTTTGGATATGGCAAGTGCAAGAGCAATATACCTCTCCTGCATTGGCTTGCACTTAATTCAAAATGGAAACTAAGACGGACGCCTTTTTCTCAGGAGCTCAAATTAAGTGTGTGGTGCCAGGGCAAGCGAGGGTTTGCATGCCCTCGCTACAAAATACAAATGTCACCAGACATTTGGGAGTCTTCGTTCTTTCCCCCCTCCCCTCCTTCCGTTTGGATTTGTTTCTTTATACACTGCGAGGATTTCATGTGTCATTCTTTCTAGTTAAAGAAAGCAGCTCCAGACTGACTTCTGACATGCCCTCTCCGATCACATCTATCAGTGCAGTGCGCCGAGTATTAAATGAATGTCACCACCGCAGAGTCTGTCGGCCCTCTTTCTCCCACCCTCTCTCAAGTTTTAAATTTCCCCTGCAAGTGTAAAACTTAATGAAAGCCCTGGAGTATACAATAGCATTTTTTGAAAACAGGAATTTGTGACTGCTGTGAATCATCACTCACAGCAGGGACCCAGAAATGTGAATTGTGGGAGGAACAAACTGAGCGCCCTTCTCTTTTTTACTGGGAATTTATTACAGGCGTGTCATTATTTACAATGCACCATTCACATCCTCTAAAGAGCCAATAAACTGGCTGCTGAATATGCATTCTGCTCTGTGGTTGAACACAGATGTTTCCAGCTAATATCCATTTCATTTAATTTCTTTTCTTCCCCCCTCCCCCCTCCTTTTTAACATAACATCTATCTTGCTATTTCTGTAGCAGCTGGGTAACTATTTGCCCGTCTTCTGTTTCAGAATCGCTCCTTTTGCTTATTATAGCTGGTGCCATTCATGTTGTGATGCTTAAAAGTCTGTTGGTATTTCACATTATTTAGCACAATTTTTTAATGGGTTCCAAATTCATCTGGTAAAACACACAGACAGACAGACAGACAGACAGACAGCCTCTTGGTCTTTAGTGAAAAGGGAGGGCAACAGAGGTCTTAGAACAGGCCTCACCTTTTTTTTGCTCTAACGGTGTGTGCAAAATAATATAAAATGTGGATATATTGTGCAAATATACAGTGTGATCAGAAATCAGCAGATTTCCCCCCAATAGCTGATATTATATGGAGTGCCATCAGTGGTGTAGCGTGGGTTGTCAGCACCCGGGGCAAGGCAAGTAATTTGCGCCCCCTAACCCGTGGATTTGCGCACCCTAACCCTAACCCCCAGATGTTGCGCCCGGTGCGGCCGGCCCCCCTGCACCCCCCACGCTACACCACTGAGTGCCATCTAGTTCTGTTAAAAATCTACGTGGGCTTTGTCATGGGTGGCAATGGGAGAAGATTGCTCCTACTAGGTGTTAGCTTGCTTCTCCATACAAATTGGAAGTCAGCAGAAGAGATGTGATCTTACAGAAGCGAATGATCTGCTTTTACACATAGTTCTGGAAAGCTTCAGATAATGAAGTGTTTGAGTAAGCTAGAACAATGATGTCCCAGCTGTATGAACATGCAGGGCGGGAGGATAAAGGTGAAATTACAAATCCTCGCTTTTTCTGCAACTATAAGCAAACCGAAGCACTGTTTTGCATGTTACAAAACAATACACAGAAGTACAAAAATGCATCTATTCAGATAAAATCTGCATAGAAATGAATATATTAGTGGGGAAAGCACCATACAAAATTCCATTATATTAGTGGAAATAATTTTGCAAAAGATGTGGATATTAGGATAATATTTATTAGGACCTATTTTGTAGAAATAAAATGGCAGACTGATGTGAAAATGTGAAGAACTGAATTTAAAACTGGGAAAAAAATTAGAAAGTGAGAAAAACCCAAACTGGCAACTTCACCCATTCCCATTAACTGGAACATGAAGCTATACAGCGGGTGTGCAATGGGTTGGTCCTGGGTAGAGCAGAACCTAGGAAATTTGAATAATCAGCAGTTTCAGATCAACATGCTTGGATTTGGGGAGGGGATATCACCCAGTGGCTGGGAGCTGCAGGAAGGCAGAGTGATGCTGATCTCATGTTCAGCTTGCTGGTTACCCACAGGCATCTGGTTGGTCACTATAGACCCTCCAGGTGTCCCTATTTTCCAGGGACAGTCCTGGGTTTACAGAAGCCGTCCCAGTTTCTGGTTTGATCTTGAATGTCCCACTTTTCCTTAGGATGGCCCTGTTTTCATCAGAGAAATGTTGGAGAGTATGGAGTTATGTGACCTCCAAGCCAGGGAGATAAGTAACTATACAACCTTTAGAAGACATCTGATGGCAGCGCTGTACAGGAAAGTTTTTTTAAAAATGTTTTATTATGTTTTTATATATGTTGGAAGTCACCCAGAGTGATGGATGGGGTATAAATAATAAAATTAGTACAGTTGTACCTTGCTTCCCAAACCAATTGGAAGCCACGCCTTGGTTTTTGAATGGTTTTGGGAGTCGAACAGATCCCCGGAACGGATTAAGTTCGAGAACCAAGGTACCACTGTATTATTATGGCATAGAACTTCCATATTTTCATTGGATAAGTGTTGGAGGATATGCCATTATGAAAACAGGATTCTGGACTAGATGGACCATTGGTGTGATCCAACAGGCTCGTCTTACGTGGAGAAAAAAGCTATTCCTGAGATGTTTATTTCTTCTGCTATACAAGGTTGGAATCAGAAAAGGGTAGGGGCTAAAAGGGGACCTCAAAGTAAAATGTAAATTGAAGCACATGAAATAAATAGCAAGCAATCCAACCTTCTAATTTAAGCTACAGCAGAGCAACAAGTTATTAAACAAATGTGTCCTTGTACCCATCCTTTACTATCATTGACCTCTCCCCCACTATGTTATCAACATTTTTGGTTATCCAAGTGTTTTGGGTACCCTACCTTAAGGAATAAATTCTGCATATATCCTGTGTTTTCTCCAGCAGGCATGGTTCTCCCATTCCTTTTCACCCTCACAACAACCCTGTGAGGTAGATTAGGCTGAGGGATAGTAACTGAACCATTGCCCTTCCCTCACTGTGTTTTGTTATTAACACTTTTGGTGATCCAGATGTTTTGGATACCCTACACTCCAGAATTAAAGAGGTATATATATTGCCACATTTATATCCCGCTTTTTCTCCAAGGTGTTCATGGTAGCAAACATGGTTCTCTCTCCTTTTTATCACCACAACAACCCTGCGATGCAGGTTAGGCTGAGCGACAGTGGCTGGGCAAAGGTGAGCTCCATGGCTGAGTAGAGATTTGGAGCCTAGTTTCCCAAGTCTTAGTCTGACCCTCTAACCACTACACTATAATATCCTAGATTGTCCTTCACTGATTTGTAGAATTGTTTTGTCTCAAACGTTTGCCCAAGACATTCCAATTGTAGCTTTAAAATGCATTTGCTCCACTTCAGTGGGTGTAAAGACAGCTTGATTCTTCCCCAAACAGCACGCCACAGAATGTATTCATTCTGTAAGAACTCCTGCTACGAACAAGATGTCCCTTCTTCTGCCCTACTCTGTCAGAGTACTGCTGCAAACCAATTTCCTGCTCCCTGGGTTGCCTAGAGTGGGCCCAGTTTAGATCTTCCTGCAGAAGTCAAAGTCATCAGAGCTCTCCTTGGATGCCAATCTCTTAATTCATGGAACTAATGATTTCAGAAGACATTATGCCGTAATGAACCAAGCAAATAATATAACACTTCTGATAATGCACTAAGATCTTTGTGTCGTTGATTCATATGTTCTATTATTACTAGGGAAGAAGAGAACTGAGCAGTTTTTGCATTTGCTGTTCGTGGTAATAATAATGTAGTGTCCAAATTAGTCTTAAGTCCCAATGAAATCAGGGACCTAATTGCCAAAGAATCTTGGCCTATCTTTGTTGAATCCACTCCATCAGCAAGACCTTAGGCTAGCACTCGGTGACATACTGAGGTGACAAAACTTTAACAGGCCTCCCTAACATATTAGTGTCCATTGGGTATTTCAGTGGAACTGCTTAGTTATAGATTTAAATAATGATAAATGGCCAGGTGTGTGGGGAAATTAAATAGCGCACTCCTAACAATCCCCAAGACATTATATACATGATAATAAAAGTTTTAAAAGTCTCTTGGTTCCTATCTTAATATATTGTAACAAGGTCTATGGGCTTGTGCAGCTCTGTCAAGACGACATGTTCCACATTTTCGGTGCTCTCTGAATTCTCCTCTTGGGGCATTATTTGTGCCTTTTTTTTACTAATGCCCCCTCCCCTCAAGAAATATCGGGGCTCAAAAATGAAAGTGGAGCTACACCCCCAAATATTGTAGTGTTCCATTTTAAGTCAACACAGTGGCAGATAGTAAAACTGTGGGAAGCTCCCAGTGACTTCATTATTGCTCACATATTGCATTGCACAATTAAAGGTTAGGTGGCAAAATGAGTTTCTAAATCATTCCAAGAAACACAAACAGGACAAGAGCGGGGGCATAGGTTTGCTGCAGCCATAATTAATTAGACTGTGCCAAAAAAGGGCGGGATATAAATGATGATATAAATAAACTCGTATCTCTGAGTTATTTCTGTTAACCGAGGTTCATATGCATTTTATATAATCCATAACTGGCATGCAGAAGTCTTCTAAAGTTTTCTAAGCAATCATTATAATATCCTTTCTTGGTTTGGCTGTGGGTCCCAGGGGTGAAGTACTTACTCAGGTTTCTGTGCCCCACTCAAGTCTCTTGGTTCCTCTCTTACTATATTGTAGCATGCAATATATTGTAATACTGTAATATGTCAGCAGGCCAAGTAGGTTTATTAGGAACAACTACCAGAAGTGGGAGGCACAACACAGGGATGGTAACTTCTCCAGCTTTACCGTTTTTCATGTGGGACTCAAGCTGAGCACTGACACTCATTTACCCTAACCAATATCTGAGCATGCCAGCCTGAACAGTGTATAACACACCAAACAACAGAAATTAACATGCTGTAACAAAAAAAAAGTCAGGGGCAGAGGAAGGGAGGTGACCAGAGCAGGGGACGGGGGAGGGAATAAGAGACTGTACTAATGCAAAAGCCTTGATAAACTATAGATAAAAAACTGTTAGAGAACACTGATGTCCTAGATCTGGAAGGGTTTAATAATGCTTTTGGATCGCATGCATATTTGTGGTACGACAAGGTTAAGGTTCATAAAGGGTTCAAAAACCATATTGTCAGAAAAGCAATATTTATTGTCTGGACAAAATACAAAGACTTATTAGAAAACAAGACCCCGAGATGGTTATCACCAATGGAGGCTAAGGCCCGAAAAAGACTCAATATGGAGGCCGGCTGGCCGAAATATTGGGAAATAATAGAAAAAATTGGAGACAATTGGAGGTTGCAGAGCTTAGAAAAATTAAAGAATAAGGTGCGAGATTGGTTACATTGGTTACATTACGCTCAAATTCAAGAGGTTTTTATTTTTTTTATCCCCCCCCCTATTCTTTCTTTTCTATATTGTTTGTTGGTGTATTTGTATCTGTTTTTCTGTTTGTTATCTTTTTGGTGAAGGGATTTTGTGTGTTTACTTTTTACTTTGTGTTTGAAAATTTAATAAAATATTTTAAAAAAAGATAAACTATAGATAAAAATAGGAGACAAGTTCAACCCTGCAGCCACTGAAATCTGAAAGAAATCCTAAAATTACCTGAGAATGAGGAAGAAAAGTGGAAGCCTCTTTCACAGAGGAAAGGAACTTTTGAGAAACTGGGGGATAGGTTTTGGCACAGCACAAGTAACAACCTGGTTTGTCCATTTTTGCTATAGAGCTTTTCTCTGTGCTGAAGTTTGAGCTTGGGCTCTTAGAATTAGAACTGGTTCCTTTCCTAAGCACAGGGATTCCACAAATTGTGCTCTCCCTAAAAGAGGGCATGTGTTGTGGTGAGACCTGGAGACCTACACCCTGTGTTGTGGGTGGGTGAGATTGGTTAGCCACAACGCCCGATTGGTAGGTCCCTCATTGTTGGGTTCAATCTGGCCAATGGGGCACAGTCCAAACGGATAGAGGGACCTATATATACCCATGCACGTTACCCAGAGCTTCCTCTTTTGGCTTGTGCATATGGAACGCTCGCCCACCTCTCCCTACTTTTAGGGCATTTTGCGACTGACCTTGCTATGCCATCGTGTGTCGTCTCTCGTTGGGACAGGGGCAGGAATTTCCCTACTTGGCTGATTGGCTGTTGCCATTTGGGTTTTGCCTGCTACGTAGCAAATTGTCACAACTTGTAAGGTTGTGGATAGGCACTGGCTCAGGTGATAGGGAGGGGAGAATGGTCTCGCCATCCCTATGTGAAGGATATTCCGGTAAAGGAATCCAGGGACTCAACTTGGTTTGGTCAACCCCTGAGAGGGGGTTGTGCCTGTGCCTGAGTCCAGGGTAGCATCTGGGGTGTGAACGGAGTCTGTTCCTGGGCTTTTCGCCTACCTCAGGTGTTCATCCTTGGCTGACCGATGCTGGTGCCCTGGGTCAGCGCTGCCTGAAAGGGTGCAGGGAGCTAGTCGAGCCAGAGCCTTTGCAACCACTCACCTTCTGTAATCAATAAAGTTGTGGCCTAAATTCTGCCAAAAACCAAAACTAAAATTTGAGTCAAATGTGTCTTTATTTAGGGAGGAGGTCTCTGGGTCTGAACACGCAATATTCGTGTTCCTTGTGGTCTGGATGATGCAGGAAATGCCTCTTGCGAGATCCTTGCCCTGTTTATTTTCCATCTCAAAGCTCACTTTATTGATGCTTTGGTGTTCGTGCTGGTACCTCTATGGATAAATCAAACGCAGCATAAACATATAAGTGTGAGCACAAAACATGCCTTCTTTAATATAAGAAACCACCCTTGTCACCAGATGAAGTGAAAATTAAACCACATAAAGGGGGGAAATGCTGGTTCACCCCCACCCCCACCTTCATAGATCTTCATTACATCACATTTGATTATATTCTTCCATAGAATTAGAGCGTCAACAACACTTCGTACGAATGAGCTCTCTCTCATTTCATTCCTTGGGGCCAATAATGTTTAATAATAACTCCAAAGCACGCAGTTTAACCAGTACCCTCCAGCTTGTAAATTGTATCATTGCTCATAATTTACGGAAGAACAGTGGTGGCCGGAAGGTGAGGGTGGGCTGGGAAGTGAATGTCTTTGCATCTGTAGCTCTGCCCTTTTTGTGTGCCATATACACCAAGGTCAATAGACTGGGATGCAGTTATCTTGCTGTCTCTTTGAAGCAGGACTGCCAGGAGGAAACCCTAATTAAACCCAGGGTGTGAATCCCTGGGGGTCCATGACAGAAGGCTGTGCTTGCTAATCCACTACCACAATCAGTGCCACGTGATGAGATTCTTCTGGCAGCTGTATACAAAGACCTGCCTTTGCAATTCCAAGCATTTGGGTTACACTGTTGTGGCACTTGTCGTTTAGCTGCAGGTAAGAGTGTCAGAACGCCCGTTAAGGGGCTCTTGTGGTTATTTGATGCACTGGCTCATTAAGAGCCTCTGCAGAAACAGACTATGGGGAGGGGGCATTGCTGAGAAAATAAGACATAGATTGGCATCAAATTTGAATATAAATATATCTGAATGAATTAATGAAATGATTTGCTATGCTTTAAATCAGCAGCGGGGCACCTCAGAGCAGGAGGCTGAATGCGGCCCTCCAAGCTTTTTTGCCTGGCCCTCAGATTTATTTCCAGGCATCACTCCTCCCCAGACATACCCGCTACGGGGCTTGCATCTCCAAAGTGGCTGGAATGTGTCCTTGAACTCTGGCTTCCCTGAGTAGAAAATACAGAGGAGTGTGCACAGGGCTGGCCCAAGGCATTTTGGTACCTGAGGTAAACCACAAAATGGCGCTGCCTTCCCCTCCTCATCCCTGGCCAGGAAAGAAGGAGTGAATGAAGATCTACATCAGGAACAAGGGGGAAATAAAGACCTACATCGGGAGCAAGGGTGGGGAGAGACCAGCAGCACCTTCTGTTCACAAAGAGGCCACTGTAGAGTGGCATGGAGGGGGGCTGCCAAGGAGGTGGCAGATCTTGCCTCCAAGCAGTGCACTGCAGCTGTTGCTACCACTGCAGCAACAGCAACAGCAGAAGCAGTCGGTGCTGCATTCCTTGGAGGCCAGATCTGCTGCCTCTGCAGATTCTGAGGTGGTTGCTTCACCTTGGCTCAAGGGTGGGCCTGTGTGTTGAAACTAGCTTACTGCACCAAGGTGAAATTTGCATAGCTGCTCCGCCCACCTTTCCTTCTAGCTCCGCCCAGCACTTGCATGTGGCCCCGGGAAGATTTCCCAGAAGTGAATGTGGCCCTTGGGCTGAAAAATGTCCCTCACACCTGCTTAAGAAAGACAATGCATATGGGGGGGGGGGGCTGTGACCAGGTGACAGGTGTGCCTGCTCAGCCCACTGTCCAGAGTTGAGGGGCAGATTCAAGGCTCTTGCTTTTCCTCCTTTTGTTCAAATGGAAGACTGTCCTGTAAAGGACACTAGACTAACTCTAGACTAACAGGAGCAAGAGAGAGAGAGAAGGGAATGCATAGATGCAGATTTTGAGTTGAAGAGTTAATGTTCAGTATCCCTAAACCAAGACATTGCCTCTTCTTCCTTCTTTTATTCACAAAGAGGGAGGCAAGCTGGAAGCAACAGCACAAATATAACAGGAATAGCTTGTGAAAAATCAGTTTTAATAAAGCCCCAGCGCTAACCTCAGAAACGTGAGTATTTATACTATTGACTTGTGTATGAGGTTATTTGTTAAGGAAAAAATTGTCTACTCTTGTCTTAAGACCTGAGGAAAAAAAATAACTGAAATTAGAGAAACCGGAGATATAAACGCAGTGAGTAGAATGGAGCAAAATACCTCTGGGGTGTTCATCTGCCATAGTAGTCATTTCATATCTCATCTGTTATATGAATGTGATAGCTCCTTCTCTTTTTGATAGTATCATTATGTAGACTCTGCAGATTCAATTCCATTTACAAGTCAATGGTGTGAGATTTTATGACAATTCTTTTTACTGAGTTGATTCTGTATGATCTTCTGCAGCACAAAAAGATAAAGATATACAGTATATGTGTGTGTGTGCGTGCACACACACGCACACACACCAAATAGGTTGGCAGCTTTTTAAGGGCTTTAGCAAGGTGTGTGCTGGATATAACTGACCTTTTTCTTTTTAGGCAAAGTCACCTACTCTTTTCTGGGACAAATACACACCCCAATAGTTATTGATTCTAGCCACTAAAAAAGCAATGTAACATACAGATTCGAACTCATCCCCTTGCCCAGGTCTAGTAACAATCCCTTTCAGACAAACAGCTTGCTAGATTGGCCTCTCAGCGTGATCTGTGGCACATAGGTATATGCTGCTAAAACAATGTTTGCATATTCAGTGTTAATGATGAGAAGGCTGTATTGTGAAAGAATTGTGCTGGGACATCAGAAAGTAAACATTTAAGAACAGGTGTGTTATTTACACAAAACTCTTTGTATAAGTGTGCATAGGAGCCAACTTCTAGGGGCTGTGGTATCTTTGTACCCCCCCCCTAAAATATTTGACAGGCATTGCCATTGAAATGGTGTACCTGCCTACCACGTCTTGTCATCAAGTAGGTAGGGTGAGGCTTACCTGGGCCCACCAATGTATTTAAATTGGCACGCCTGTTCTTTAAGTGCATAATTATTTTCACACAGAACAATCAACAATGTCTCATGGAAACAGATGAAGACGTTGTTTATTGCTTGCATTTGTCCATCCCTGACCATTTGTGAAGTTGTTGGGAGTTAGAGCTCACCCATAATTTTGTTTGTGCTGCAATTCCTAGGCAACGGTCCTTGATTTGTAGACATGGGCCCAATTGGAGTTTGTTCCAATTCAGCAGGAAACAGTGGATTTTCCCATTTCTCTCCTGCAGGTCAGGCTCGCTCTTCTTTTGGCACCTTCTGTCTTTATTTGAAGGAACAGCATCAAGGCACTACCAGAAAAGACAAAGGGAGATAAGTTAATGGAGAATTAGGAATAGGTTGCAAGTTGCGGTAGCCATGGGATAAGCGCAAACATCCACCCATCTTCCCAAGGCTCTGAAGGTACAGACTTGGAGTCTCTAAGTTGAAAGGGTATTTCCCAAAAAATTTGCACACACTCACCAGGGCTAGAAAGTTGTTGGCAAATGCCAAAGTTGCAGGCTACAGTGGTTGTGGTATTTTCTGCATAGCTAGCCTAATCATCACAGGTCATAAAATGCTGATTTATTATCATGTAGTTCTACACAGCACCTGCCTTTAAACAATACAACTACACCATTTCTTTTGACTTTGCGTATGGAATAATTCTTTTTGCTTTGGTTTATAGTATTGTTTTCTGGATTTCGTCTCCTTTTCAGAGGTCATTCCAACATGGATTATGTGCTGCAACACAACATTTTAAGTCATCAGCACTTTAGCTTAACTAATGCTTTAGAGTTACAGAGGGTTCCCTGGACCCGCTTAAGTAGATAAATGAATAGCAGCCGTAAAGTAATTTAATAAATGTAATGAGAAATGCTTGCTTGATTTTTTTCAAATCATGTGTCACTCTGATATACAGAGCTGGCTATTCTTCTTCCTTTGTGCATATATAATATATAGGGTCCGTGGCAGGCCAGCATTCCTACAGGGCAAGTGCCTGTTGGCTAGATTTCTGTGCTGTGCCTGAAGCGTTTGGAAACTTGAAGCTTTGCAGGAAAAAAATGGCCCTCTGAGCTGCAAGATTACCGTTGACAGGGAGAAACTGATGCATTTCTGTTTATTTGAGTTTGATTGTATTTAACACCAGAGTCTCCTGTCTACTCACTCATTCAGTACTGGCTCTTGGTCCCTGCTTTTGTTGTTGTTTAAGTCTTCTGGGATTTTATGATGCTCTTCATCACTGAGGTAGGATGGCTATCAGTGGAAAGAAAGAGGAAAGGATAACATGTCCTCCCTCCTGCTTAAAAAATGGAGATGTTGCAGCATGCACTATCATTATTTATCATCTGCTTAGATTTTTTTTCTCTCTAGGTGACCACTGCCTCCCTTTTCCTGATTCCCTCCATCCAAATAGGTTCCACAAGAATAGGGAGTTTAAGGGCTGCCACTGGAAAACACCTCCCTCCATGTGGAGATGGTCAAATCTTTTGATTCCAGTTTCTCTCAGGTTCTCGTTTTCTTGTCTCCCCATTTCCACATCAGTTCATGATCAATATTCTTTTAAAGCATCCCAATGAAAATGTATCAGCATTTTAGTGCAAATTTCTTCTTGATATAGACATGGTTGTTGGGAAACAAAGAAGTGGGGGAGCGCTGTAAGTATGCTCCCAATTCTTTCCTTTCTTCTTTTACAGACTGGTTGGAACTCAAGTCTTTTGCCACAAGGGACGGTCCCTGCCAAAAGCAGGGTTTGCAGCCACTGTTGATCAGCTGGCCAACAATGGCTGGAATTCCTGCTCCGGTGGGGATCAGCTCCCATGAGGAGTGCTCAAGTGGGACCAATTCCAGAGGGCTTCCATTTGCAATGCCAGATTTCAGGCGGTGCAGGCAGTTCCCCCGCACAGGGCACCAAGCTGAGGGGGTGCAACGTTGAGAAGATCCATAATTGAGAAGATCCATTTGGGGTCACCAAATTTGGGGCTCATTCGGGGTGCCATGCTACCAAAGATAACCAGAGTCTGCCCCTGCCATTTGTGAACTGCTTTGAGTTTGTTTGTTTTTACAATCAAGCAGTATATAAATTTTGTCTGTAGCTCAGCCCTTCATATGCCGTGCTACCCACTCTGGATGACAAAAGGGGGTGGTATAGCAAATCTGATTTGGCTGGCAGTCAAACCACCCAGATCAACTGTTGCGGCTGCTACAGTATTTACACAACACAAGACTGTCAATACATAAACTTGGCTAAGTATATGCCCTGTGTCTGAGGCTCAGCCAATCTGTGCTTATGGAAGGATGCTGTGTCCCATTTTGTGAAATATTACCCCTACCCCTCTCTCTGCTGGTGCATTCCAGAATACTTACTAATATAGTCAAGGAATAAAAGGAAGAAGTGCATGAGTCAGCTTTCACATTTTCAATGGATTGCACTCCATGTCCCTCTCAGGTTAATGACAGATAACAAACCTTGGCCCGAGGGCAGTAGGACTCTTATTGCTTCTGGCAGTAGTGGTAACTAAGGCTGGAAATTCTCTTGTCACTTCCAATCTGACCTGAACATTAAGACAGAATGAGGAACGTAGGCTAGGATGATAGATAGAGACTCAAAAGATCAGGAGAAATTTCTTGGCAACACTATAGGTTCCTAGTCAGGAAAATGGTAGTCATTTACCCCCTTAAACAAACTCCTTATTTGGGATCAAACTGATATAGGTTTCAATTCGGAGCAAACCTACTGGAATCAGCGAGATCTCTCTGCACTTTTGGGCTGAATTATCATGACCACATATGGAGAAGATCTTATATTGGAGACTTCAGACAGCTGCTGCCAGTCTGAGTGAACTGTTCTAGGCTCGATTGACTAATGGCCTGACGTGGTATAAGGCAGCCACATAATTATACCAGGTTAGGTTTCAAGCCCTGAGCAGACATCTCCACTACAGAATGCATGAATATTACAGAGAACTTATATATGATAAAATTTAATAGCAAGCTTCTCTTTTAGAACTATAAAATCTCCAGTCATTGTGGGCACCAAAATCGTTTTCGGATTGCATTTAAATCAACATTCTTATGACACTTTAAAGATGAACAGATTTATTATGGCATAAGCTTTTGTGGACTACAGTCTACTTTGTCAGATGCATGTCACTGTGGGTGCTAGTCCATACAAGCTTATGCCACAATAAATCTGTTTGTCTTTCAGCTACAACGAGATTCTTTATTGTTTATGCTGGAACAGATTAAAATGGCTATCTGCCTGCGGGTTGTATTTTGAATCTCACAAATGCAGTCAAAATCCTATATACTAATAGTAAACTCATTATCCAAGTGTGGATCTTTATGTAGCCATAATGGTACCATCCATGCACAAGAGGAAGATGTCAGCAGACTTGGGAGAATCTGAAGGTTGTTAACAACCACCACCACCACCTTTGGGGGGAAATGCCAATGTGGATTGAGTATGCTTAGTGTTTGAAGTGTGAAAACCTGTAGGTGTTTACTGTTACATGTGAGTAATTCTAGGCGTGTACAGCTCAACTACTTTTATATGCAAGTAAACAGATTGAACACTTATTGAGCGTAACATTTGAAACCCTTATGGAGAAGCGTACAGATCTTTGCTGAACACACATGTCAGAGGGCCAGAATCTGGTGCATGTGCATATTGTTGGGGCCAGTGCCAACTTATTCACACATTAGCTTTATACAATACATGGAAGGGACTGGTGTTTTCCACCACATCACAGGGCAGGCAACATTCCAGTCTCTAGCTTTTGTCCATGGCTACCTATGATGAGGGGACGTGGGTGGCGCTGTGGGTTAAACCACAGAGCCTAGGGCTTGCTGATCAGAAGGTTGGCAGTTCGAATCCCCATGACAGGATGAGCTCCTGTTACTCGGTCGCAGCTCCTGCCAACCTAGCAGTTCGAAAGCACGAAGCGCAAGTAGATAAATAGGTACCGCTCCGGCGGGAAGGTAAAAGGTGTTTCCGTGTGCTGCTCTGGTTTGCCAGAAGTGGCTTAGTCATGCTGGCCACATGACCCAGAAGCTGTACGCCGGCTCCCTCGGCCAGTAAAGCGAGATGAGCGCCGCAACCCCAGAGTCGGCCACGACTGGACCTAATGGTCAGGGGTCCCTTTACCTTTACCTTACCTATGATAAGTACATAGAAACATAGGATTCTGCCTTAAACTAAGTTAGTGTGAATCCATCTAGCTCAGTATTGTGTATACTTGGAGGCAACCAGCTGGGCCATGTGGCTGCATTGTTCTTTCGCTTTCCAAATGTGGCACATCGCTGCCACTTAACCAAGAAGGGGGCAGGACAAAGCAGCAGGAACTTGATGTGGTGTGGGCACTGCAGCAGAGCGAATGTGATATAATAATAATAATAATAATAATAATAATAATAATAATAATAATATATTATTTATACCCCGCCCATCTGGCTGGGCCTCCCCAGCCACTCTGGGCGGCTTCCAAAAGAATATTAAAATACTATAATACATCAAACATTAAAAGCTTCCCGAAACAGGGCTGCCTTCAGATGTCTTCTAAAAGCCTGGTAGTTGTTGTTCTCTTTGACATCTGGTAGGAGGGTGTTCCACAGGGAAGGCGCCACTACCGAGAAGGCCCTCTGCCCGGTTCCCTGTAACTTGGCTTCTCGCAGTGAGGGAACCGCCAGAAGGCCCTCGGTGCTGGACCCCAGTGTCCGGGAGAACGATGGGGGTGGAGACGCTCCTTCAGATACTCCTGGGACTACATCCACACTGCGCCTGTGTCAGGCCTCCTGCTGCCTTCCCTCTTCCCCTCTCTGTCTTGGTCTACCGTAGCATTCAGGAGACAAGAGAGCAATACAGCCTCACCTGCACAGGCACCTTGCCACTATTTGTTGTTGGCACCTATCTCTCTTGGGAGACAATGAAGGAATGCGCCTCTGGGGGTGAAGTCAAACTGCCGGAAGATTGCTGTGGCTGTAAAAGCCGATATGGGAGAGACCTGTTTTGCTGCAACTGGGACAGATGAAGGCGCTTGGTTATGCCGCTGCAGATGTACCATGGCGTTTCTTCTCTCTGCGCTCCTCCCAGTGGTCATTCCTCCTCTGGTCACTGCTATAGATACATGACCAGACCATTTGTCTCCAGGCACTGCAGTCATCTGCAAGGGATTTCCACAGAGCAGGGCTGATGTTGCCTTACCACTATTTCAATAAATACCGGTACATTACACTGTAGGCCTTCACAGATGTGTGGTATAGCCTCACTGCTGCCACATTCCTGACAACTTCTGTTCCTCCAGAGCCCAATCCCCTTCTTTTGCTCTGAGACCTCCATCCTCTCTCTCTCTCTCCCGCCCTCTCTCCATCTCTCCATTCTCCAGCAACCTAAACATATAAAACTCCTCTGCAAGCGCCACACTTGCAGTTTTACAAGCAACGTCTCCAGGTACATCCACATGAGAACATCCAGCTGCTGGGTGGAATTTGTATACAGGGGCAAGATCAAAGGTTGGGGAAAGCCCCCAAGCGATGCTGCAAATGGTTTGAAAAACAGCACTTTCCCCAAATCCATCCTGCTCCCACTGTCAACGGGCTGCATGTTTTCAGTCATCCGATGGCCCTTCCATCCCTCCCGGCACTGACCTCGCTAAGTCTGCCAGAAGGAAGGCAGAGAATTAAAGGGAGCAGAGGGAGATGAGCAGCAAGTGGTATATATTAGAGAGAGGTACAGCAGGCATCTTGTATTTTGACAGCACAGTGACATTATGTATATATAGCCTCATCTCTGCGCAGGTGTCTGCTAGAGCAGCTACTGTAACCATGATGTAAAATATTCAGTGACTCACTGCGGATAACCTTTTAATTTAGAGTAATAATCTGGTGACAAGACAAACAATGTTAAGTTGTGTCAACTTGCGAGGAAAAACATAAAACAAAAATACCTCTGGCATCCTAGAGCTGGAGGCGATACACATGGGATGGGGGGGGGTGTTTGTGGATAGACAGGGGCTGGAAAGAACCTAGTAGGGTCCCAGACAGTCCTTGCAGAGAGTTCTAGTAGTAAATTGGAGCATGCAGTCATTAACAACGACACTTGGCAGTATTCTAAAATGGCCAAAACTGGAATGAGAATACTTTGTCCAACATATTTTGCTTGGACTACAGTGACAACTTAGATGGGGAGGTTAACAGAGACTGGACAGCTTTGTTGTCCCTGCCAAAAGTTGTTCTGGAGGAATGTAGTAGATGATAATAAAGTACACTCTTTTTAAAAGTGGGGGTTTGTTGACAGTGTGTGGTAGTCAGTGCTAATCCTACTGTTAATAGACTCGCTGAAGTTAATAAACATGGCTAACTTAGATTCAGGTAGGTAGCCGTGTTGGTCTGACGCAGTTGAAATAAAATAAAAATAAAAATTGTCCAGTAGCACCTTAGAGACCATCTAAGTGTTTTCTTGGTATAAGCTTCCGTGTGCATCTGAAGAAGTGTGCATGCACACGAAAGCTTATACCAAGAACAAACTTAGTTGGTCTCTAAGGTGCTACTGGACAGTTTTTTAATATTTTTTTATATATTTCAATGGCTAACTTTGTGTTCAAGTAAGACCTATACAAATTAATGAACCTGTCAATAGTTACCATAAGCAACTTAAAAACAAAAAAATAAAGTAAGTCTGATGCAGTTGTTCACCTCTTGCCAGGAAAAAGAAGTCTGGTTCAAGACTTCTACTGGATGCCCCATTCCTGATCAAAACAATATTGGTACAAGGAAATGCACAAAGAAACAGACTAGGGTCTACTTAATACATTCATTTCTTGATGTCTGAAATAACGGCTACTCTGAGTGATGTCAGAGTCAGGCCTGGTAAGTTTGGTGCCTGGGGCAATGGAGAAGAAAACACACACATCTGCTCTCAGACATTTCATGTTTTCCATTTCTTAACATTTATATACCGTTTGATTGTAAAAAGAACCCAACAACCTCAAAGCTGTTTTCAGAAGCTGACTCTTACCACTTTTTCATATATATTGAATATTTTATTAATATCATTACTATGCAAATGTCACAAAATAGCAAAATAATAATATACAGAACTACAGTTTGATTACATCGCTCCTTAAATTCCATTTCTTTTCTAAACTTGGCATAAATAAATATACTAATCATTTCTAAAGCTCATTAACTCTCATATATACTTCAATGATCACATCATTCTTTGTTAATTTAATCAAATTCATAGCCCGTAAAACAGGATCCTGACTATGATATCTAAAACATTTCTCAAAATAGTTCAATCAAACTCCTTTCCCTCCTCTGTCTCTATTTTAATCCAGTGCATTGATTTTGAGGATTTAACCAAAATTCAACATTTTATTTCCTAGTCCTCTGTTCTTGGTATTTCTGCTTAAAAAATAAAATAAAAAATCCAGTGCTGGGCAACTGATAATTAACTAATTCTTTTTCTATTTCTTATCCAATTCCCTCCATGTACCTCAGTAAAATCATGATAGGGTCCTAGCTGAACATCTGTTTTCTTAATCGTCTTTTATAACTGTATCCAAAAAAATTTCTTACTATAATTCTGACCATGGT
This sequence comes from Podarcis bocagei, assembly GCF_964188305.1. NCBI lineage: Eukaryota > Metazoa > Chordata > Lepidosauria > Squamata > Lacertidae > Podarcis > Podarcis bocagei. The sequence continues at coordinate 36,264,653 of NC_138133.1, read as the reverse complement.
TCAGCATCCCACACAGACCCAGAGAGCACCAGGCTAGCTTTGGCCCCAAGTGCAGACAGTTCTGGCCCCAAATTCCTTTCCAAGGCATGTTCACCACTCAAGTTTGCTTAACAATGCAGTTCAACAGAAAATCTCCTCCATCCATGCATGGTAACTGCACAAATCTTTATAACAATATGCCTATGGTATTAAAAGCTCCAGAGAAAGCAACTACAAAGAGGGGGGGCACCATTCTTTCCAGGCTCCTCTTTGTAGTGTACCAGCAACAGGAAGATGGCTGCATCCCAGTTTATATGGACCGCTATCAAACACATAACAGCACAGCTGAACCTGGAGGGGTGGGGCTCAAGAGAAATTAGATAAAAGCTCTCAAAAGCATATGCACTTTGGAAATTATTACTCTTCCATTATAACCTCAGAGGCTGATAAATAACTTTGGCATCTAGGATTCCTCTCACTCCATTCTGATTTGTCTCTTTGGTCTAGTAGTTAGACGTTACTTTTATTGGGTTCAGCAGACAGAAGAATCACTTTATCAGATTTGTGCAGCGAATTGAATTCCAGATATTCTGAATTTGAGAATTGTGTGTCAGATATTTGAATGTAACATTATTAATGAATATTCAGAGGTGTGAGTGATGCTTCCATCTGCTGTGCTGGATGAAAAAGTAACTTCTAAACTGTTCCTCCAGTTAATCCTTAGAGGAAGCAGTTACTGCACCCCCACTATTATTTCCCACTTTGTCTTACATTATTAAGTAATTGGCTGGTGTGAGATAGGATTATCTATGATAACTGATTGATGATGTCGGCTTTGCATGTCTTACCCTCCAACATTTCTTCAATGAAAATAGGGACATCCTAAGGAAAAACGGGACAATCTAAGTTCAAATCAGAAACTGGGATGGCTTTTCTAAATCAGGGATTTCCCTGGATTTCCCTGGAGGGTCTGGCATGTTGAAACAGCCAAGTTATAACATGTGTTGAACCTATGAACTAGCTGTTCCTGGTTCCAGAAATCTTTGAACTGTGTGTGTGTGTGTATTGCAATGCAAATCCATGTGAAGTTTCCTTTGTAATCAATATAGGACTTTCTTGGATGCTGTTGGATGTGCAGGTGTTTGGAGAATGTTGTGGTAGCACAAAGCTAGACCCAGTGAAGTCACCCTCTGCAAGCAGGGGAAGATTTAGGGGAACGCTACTGGCTTCCTTGCAATGAGTGCTGAGCCAAGAGGGCACCAAAGGGGACACTGCAGCAGTGACTTAGAATAGAGTGAGAGAGGCGGGGAGCATTGAATTTTGGTGATGCACATGGTGACACTGAAATTTGAGATACCTAAGTCCACCACAAGTTCTTTCAATGAGTGCTGGATTTCTCAATTCCCTTATATTGTTTTTTATAGTGGTCTGATTGTTGAAACCAAGTACCCCATGCACTGTATATTGATGATAGTGCTGCAAATTCCGTTGCAGATTTGTAACCCGTGCCCTGAAATTGGGTAGAAGGAATGGCTCTTAGTTTAAGTTGAGTCTATAGTAGACATACATCTTTATTGTCGATAATGGAATGCCTTGCACTTCCAAGCCTTTATTTTCATATAGCCAGCAACGACAGTTGTGCAAACATTTGGAAGATTTTAGTGTTAAGACGGAAATAAAAGCCACTGTAATCAGTGGAGGATTTCAATGCCAGAAGAGGAAATTATACCATAGTTTGATGTGTGCATGTGTCAGGGAGCAGGGAAGAGGGAGAATGTGTGCACAATGGCCAAGACCAGAACATTAGTGTTGCAAGCTGAATGGCAGTGTGTCTGATTTGATTTGAACTAATTGATGGTGGTGGCTCAGGACTTGCCCCTGACACCATTGGGACACAGCTCTGCAATCTGCTTCTGCCTGATGCAAGCTGATTTTTCTTTCTTTGGCTGATGTTTTGGCTGCTGGCGGGCCGGCCAGTTTATATACCTCAGTGGCACCGTGTGATTAACGGGCCTGGGCACAAAGGTTTCTGGTACACTGTCCAAGCTTCTGCAGCCTATAAGCCACTGCGCTCCTGTGGCCCTCCACGAAAGATGCTGAGCAGACTCCTAAGCACAACAGCATAGAGACAGTACCCCAAATACGAAGTCTGAAGAGGAAGGCATTATAAATATAAGGAAAGACATTCTAGATCAGACCAAAGGCCAATATAGTCCAATACAGTATCCTGTTTGGCATACTTGCCAGGCAGATGCCAATGGGAATCTCACAAGCAGGTCATGAGCACAGTAGCCCTTTCCTGCTGGCAGAGGGCCGTGTCCTGTGAGAGAGATTTTGGGCCCTGGCAAAGGTGCTACTCACTCATGGAACCGACTGCTCACTTCTTGACACGATCACTCCCTGTCATCTCTTTTCATAGCCATCTTGAAATCCATAACATACTGAGGTGGGAGGATTATTGCTTTTGTTAGTTACTATGGTAAGAATTTTTGTGTTTTTATATTGTAAACTGCCCTGCGATCCTTGGATAAAGCACGGTATATAAATTTGAATGATGATGATGATGATGATTTCTCCTGGGCCTTTTCAGTGATGACTCCTTACATGTACGACTTCCTCTCTACCGAGGTATGTTTGGCCCCAACTCTTTTTAGCTTTAGGGATTTGGTTAAGACACACTTTTTCCATGGGCATTTGGGGGAAAAGGGACATGACAAGACATGACAGCTGTGTCATAATAGGTTGTGAGTTGCTGTGTTGTTATTTTTAAGGACTGTGTTATTTTATGGATTTTATGTATTCTTCATATCTTATTTTATTTTGTTTCCCACCACCCTGTGGCTACTGCAAAGGGTGGGAATAATTATATACTATTTCTCTGCCTTTAGCCTTTGAAAATACAGAAAGGGTGGCATGAAAACAGCCAAGCCACCAGGCATCACGGTGGCAAGATTAACTGTGAGAAGAAATTTGAGAATCTTTCACGTACCCTTTCAAAGCTCTGACCAGGAGTTTGTGGCATGTGGCGCCCCTGGAATCAGGTTATGTAAAGTGTGTCTGGCTTGAGATGGTTAGGCATGCTTGTGACATGTAAAGAAAATGTGGATTTCACACGTGCTTTTAAATGTGTGGGTTGTTAAGTGCTGAGGACCTTGTTGGTTTTTATATAATGGCAGACAGACAGTTTGAGGGGACCTGGCTAGCCATGGGAGACCTGAAACAGAAAATGGCTTCAAATCCTTGCAATGTATGACCAATAGGTTTCACAGAAGTTCAGCCAATGCTCTGGACATAAATGGAAACATTCAAGCTGTCCCTAGGAGACAGTAAATGCCTACGATGAAAACAACTAGCCATCAAACAATTTATCTAACTGAGCTTTAACGGCCATAATTCAGCAAACTTATTAAGACACCTATCCAGTCGTCCACTTAATAGAACTACTCTAGAAAATTCCCATCCACTGAAGTTGAATGAGAATGAGTGCATTATAACTTACATTACTGCCAGCCTAGCAGATGAAGCAAGCGAAGATGAAACTGGGACCATTATAATATAGTGATCTTGTTGCAATTTTTTTTTCGCCTATCAGAAACCGCACATAACTTTTGGAGATGCAAATTTGTAAAATGTCGTGGCTTTATGTATTTCATTTTTGACGTCTACTTTCCTTTTTTAAGAATGGATGTTGCCTAATTATGCAGTGCAGCTTTGCATGAGGAAAATATACTAAGTGTGCATTAAACAGACAACTTGAAATAATGGCACTTGTGCTAAGAAGTGTATTTTCTGGCAAGCCACTAATTTATAATAGCCATAGATATATGCATTAGTGTATGAAATACTTGTCTTTATTTATTGATTTGGAGGCGCAGGGTTATATTTTTGAATATGTCTTCTTTATTAGGTCTTGTTTCTATCTCCAATGGGCCTGGTTATATTTCATGTGTTAGGGGATTCACAGCACCTAAATGATGGTCAGCGAGAGTAATTATATTCTATATAAGATCACAGAAAATGGTGTCAATTTTTTTAAAAAAAGGTTAAATGAGTAGAACTCTTAAAGCCCATACATTCCCTTTCCCCATACAATTTCCTGCATGAGTTTCAAGGGTTTTTCTCCTTCTCTAAGCGTGCACATTGAAGGTAAAAAGAATGATATTAAATGACCAAATTTACTGTGTTCTTACTGCATAAACCACTACGCTGGATCTTCCTGAGCCAATTTAATTTTTAGCTTTATTCGTGGCTTAATGCAATGTTTTAGTTCATTGCGCTTTTTGGATGTGCAGAAGCAAAGATAATGTGTTACACTACATTCATTTAATGTTTCATCAGACTTTTCTGGTGTATCTACCTTTTGGTTATTTTAAAATGTTTCATCCTTATCACTTCAGTCATGAAATGTAGATTCATTAAATTACTGTGCTGGGCTAAGCTCAGTGCAGAAGCCTTGTTTAAAATGAAGCACTGATTCATTCATGAAGACAATGATATATATATATATATATATATATATATATATATATATATGCGCATGCGCGCGCGCACACACACGCATTCCTTGAAAATTAGGCCTTTCCTTTTAACTGTAGTTCTCAAACCACATGCACAAATGCACACATGGACTTTTTACTAAACATGCATAACACACGCAGTAATGTGTTTCAGCTGAAAATAGCACCAATATTTTTTTTAATGATTTTTTTCTTTAAACTTCATTTATTATAAGTAAATGGAATGGATATCCTTTTCCTGTTTTGTTCAGGTTCAGCTTCTTCCATTCCTGATGTTGCTCACTGATGGTTCTAGGAAAAGAACAAATAATCATAATTTTGGCATTGAATATATATATTTTCATATATGTCACAGGATGGCACACCTTTAGCTTGTTGACTTGAAAACAGTGTCTAGGAAGAGTCAGTAACTAGGATGTCCACTGAGACAGTGACCTGTTCCTGCTTGAAGCAAAATGATTGCATGTCACTGTCAGAATAAGTGAAGCACATGCTCTGATCTTCTGTTGGCTTAGAAAATGCAATAGATCTGGCTGAATAGTGCTAAGGCTGAAGTGGTTTAAGACAGCGGGGATCATTCATATTTAGTTATTTGTTTCATGTGGCATTTTGCAAAATGTCAGAAAAGAACTGGCATAGAGAGGCACCTGAGATTGTGCATTGTGTTTTGCGGCAGCCTTTGGTAAACCACTATCACTTGGTGTCACCTGATATATGGAGGGCATTTGGAAAGCATCGAGTCCTGGCCCAGTCACTCAAGCTGTGGAAACTATTGCAAATGGCTCACTTTTATTAATTAAGCTGGGAGTATTAAAAAAAGCAACTAGGTAAAAGCTAGTTAGTTCCTTATTAAAAATGATTAAATGGCTATCTTTCTATTAAAGGTAAAGGGTAAAGGGACCCCTGACCATTAGGTCCAGTCATGGGCGACTCTGGGGTTGCGGCGCTCATCTCACTTTTTTTTTAAAAAAATAATTTTTATTGGTTTTTCACCTTTTATAAAGACAAAATACACACAGAAAGAACAAAAGACGAAAACATGTATAATTTCAGAAAATCATACTTTCCTAACCTTGTTCCCTGACTTCCCCCCACCCCCCTTCATGCATCCCAGTTTCCAGAATTGTGTCAGCAAATTGGTATTTCTCCTCTTAACCATCTTAATATTACCTCTTTTATAAAGAAAAATAGATTTTTTCTAAGTTGGACTCAAATTCCCTTCCATCGATTTCCCATTTTGTCTTAAATAAAGGTCATATTAACTAAACCCAAAGGTCCTGAGTGTTTTTAAGATTCTATTCTTCCCTCCCTCCCATCCCCAGTTTTCGTCCCTTCCCCAGTACGTGTCCACAAGCAGTTCTTAGCCTGGGTTCCTCACGTCCGAGGCTTTCAAGTCTCTTTCAGTCCCTCTCCGCCGGTCTTGTTGGTAATCCTTTATGTTGGTCATCGAATCTCGAAAGAGTTCTATCCCCATCAAACCATATTCTCTTCCCACAAGGACATTCAGAAACAGCTGCTGCAAAAGTTCCACAAGACCTGCATCTTCAGAGTCAAAGTCAGAATGGAGGCCCCATTCATATTTCTTTATTTTAAGTTCCTGTATTCCATAAACTCCCGGGGCCTCCTCCTTCGTCTTTTGCATCTTTCGCAGATTTGTGGTAGATGTAATCCAAAAGTCTCCTTGCTTATATTCCACAGGTGTCAGCTTCTGGTTGGTACTTTCCAACTTTACTTTCTCTTTTTCTTGTTTAGTCTCTTCCACTTCTTGAGATATCATTTCCGATTCAGCTGTGGATTCTTTCTCATTCAGGTTCTCAATACATTCAGCAGAGCTGCTTTTTCCAGAGGTCAAGGTCATGAGTTGTTTATTCATAGCCAGACTCTGCTCTTGTAAGATTCCCACCAAATGAAACATTCTTTCGATTTCCACCAGTAACTTTCCATCCACAGCCATTGTAATTTCACAGAGTTCCCCCTAGAGGGAATCTGGTTACTTAGTAATCTTTCTCCAACAATCCTCTAATTTATTGTCACTTTGTTTCCAACAATTTTAGTTCAGTTGTAACTCCTTTTAATCCAGAGGGATCTTAGATAACAGTTTTTCCGCTTTAAACTGTCCGTTTGACAGCTTTGACAGCTGTCAAACTCACCTCTTCCACAAGCTCAAAAACAGGACGCTCCCGGACCCGGGAGGGGGGGTTGTTTACAACAGAAAGAAAGCTTCCAAAACTCCACTCTTTCACTCCAGCTCAAAGTTTCTTTTTGCCAAATCTTGGAAGTTAATGTCTTTTTTAACTCACCCCACAAAGGGTAGGCTCTCCAGCTTAGTTCTTATATCGTTGCTTTAAATCGTCTGCAAGAGGGGGGGGGTGCGGACTTCCTTTTAGCACACACCCCGGTCGTCTCAAATTCACAAGAAAATATTCTTAAAATCCAATTCCGTCTTACTCATGGGTTATTCTTTTTCAGTCCGAATTTCAAGGAAGGAAGTCAGCGCTCTCCAGTCATGGCTCGCGGCTCCGCTCAACTGAGGTAGCGATCGACTCTCAGCGCCACGCCACCCTCCGTACCCTCTCCGCAGCCTTTAAAAAGGCTCTTCGTGGGTCGGGGGGCGCTTAAGGCGCCCACCGAGTCTTCGGTCCGCAGGCTTCAGCGCCTGCGGTTTTTAAGGGTCCCCGCGTCGCCGACGCGGCAAGACCCGTCCTCAGCTGAGCCGATTCCCTCCGCAGCTCAGAGGGAATCCGCCATTTCCAGATCGCGCCAACCCGGAAGTCTCATCTCGCTTTATTGGCCAAGGGAGCCGGCGTACAGCTTCCAGGTCATGTGGCCAGCATGACTAAGCTGCTTCTGGCGAACTAAAGCAACGCACAGAAACGCCGTTTACCTTCCCGCTGGAGCAGTACCTATTTATCTACTTGCACTTTGATGTGCTTTCGAACTGCTAGGTGGGCAGGAGCAGGGACCGAGCAACGGGAGCTCATCCCGTCGCGGGGATTTGAACTGCCAACCTTCTGATCGGCAAGTCCTAGGCTCTGTGGTTTAACCCACAGTGCCACCCGCGTCCCTTATCTTTCTATTAAATTATATTAATTAGTATCTCTCAGCTTAATAAATAAATAAATACGAAGAACACACTTTTAAAAAGTGCAGTGTTCCCTGTAGTTTCCAGTGGTTCCTTGCACACTCACTTTGATGAGCAAGACTACAGCTAGACTGGTGACTGGGAGCGGCCGCCGAGACCATATAACACCGGTCTTGAAAGACCTGCATTGGCTTCCAGTACGTTTCCGAGCACAATTCAAAGTGTTGGTGCTGACCTTTAAAGCCCTAAACGGCCTCGGTCCAGTATACCTGAAGGAGCGTCTCCACCCCCATCAGTCTGCCCGGACGCTGAGGTCCAGCGCCGAGGGCCTTCTGGCGGTTCCCTCACTGCGAGAAGCAAAGCTACAGAGAACCAGGCAGAGGGCCTTCTCGGTAGTGGCGCCCGCCCTGTGGAACGCCCTTCCAGCAGATGTCAAAGCGATAAACAACTACCTGACATTCAGGAGACATCTTAAGGCAGCCCTGTTCAGGGAAGTTTTTAACGTGTGATATTTTACTGTATTTTTGGTTTTTATGGAAGCCGCCCAGAGTGGCTGGGGAGGCCCAGCCAGATGGGCGGGGTATAAATAATAAATTATTATTATTATTATTATTACAAAGCAGAATCATCCACCATCAGTCTATCTATTTGCCCACAGCACCTTAAGCAATGCTTTCAGGAACCTCTGTTTACACAAATTTGCTTTGCCTCAGTACTTTTGCATTCTTGCTTTCCTTTCAAGCTCAATGCCTGGTTTTCTTCTGCCCACATCCAGTTTCTCCCTAATCTGGGTCCCAGATTTATCTCCGCTCTAGATCACCTTTCACCCCACACAGGATGCATTATTCCAGGATATTTATTTCTGGTCCTGATCATCAAAATGCTGCTCCTGTGGTGAGCTGAAGAGTAGTGTGCTAATTTTGTGGGCAGTGAATATTAATAGGACTTCAAAAGCAATCTATAGGCATAGTCAAATATTTTGGGAGTTTCCACACAAGCATGGCTATTTATGCATCACCAGAAGACAGGACAGAGCAGGACGCAGGTTTGCATATAATTTAATAATGCTAATTTATATGTGCTAGTGCACGTTCATAAGCAATTTGCCATAATTTAATGAGGAATACAATACTTGTCCCCCATCATGGATCACTGTCTTGTTATGGCGAAGGGGCTTGAATAACTCCAAGAAGTGATGATCTATGCCATGCAGGGCCACCCAAGATGGATAGGTCATAGCCAAGAGTTTAGACTAAATGTGATCTACCTGGAGAAGGAAATGGCAAATCACTCCAGTATTTTGCCAAGAAAACTCCATGGACATGAAAAGGAAAAGCTTTGAGAAGGAAGTGAGTTTCCAAGGTATGCTCTGGTTCATGGGGTCATGGAGAGTCAAACACGACTAAGACGACTAAACAACAACAGTGCTTGTCACCATAGCGGGGAAGACTATGACCAGGTGTCTTTATGCCCCTGCTCAGTCTGCAGTGGTAACTGTCCATGGAACAACTTCATTTCCCCCTTCTTAAGGTTCTCTATCTTTAAACTAGACTTAGGCTGGACAGCTCTGCAAACAGATGGCACCTTCAAACAGAAGGCACCTTCAAACTGCCTTCTTTAATGTGAGACGCACAGGCACCCTGTTTTACATGTCACCGGAGAGAACGCTTAGAATGGTCTCACATTATTTTCACCCCTAGTGAATACTTTTAATGCGGGACAGGAAGCAGCAGAAAGCATAGAGCTGAATTCTGGCCACTATTTGTTGTGCATATATTGAAGGCTGGTTCAGTGTAGTGACTAAGAGGCCAACATCGCAATCCAAACCCAAAGCCGAGGAGGAGCAGAGTGATGCAAAGCCCTATCTGCTTTGGCCAGCCAGGGTGGAAGGTGGGTGAGGGCTCTGAGCAATGGATAAAGAAGTTCACCGTTTGTATCTTAGTCCACATGAAGATAAGACCCTTTTGTTTGAGGGGCTGTCAGAGAAGTCCTCTGTTTGAAAGTCTGCACAGTCCAAGTCTGGTTTAAAGATTAAAAAAAAATAAGTATAAGGAGGAAGAGCTTGAGGTCTGAAGGTGCCCATTATGAGTGGATAGCAAACTGAGCATGCACATCTGGTCACAATTGTCCCCTTTATGGTGTGATGGTTTGTTTTTGTATTTCTATTTGAACAATAGTAATTATTTCCAGATTTACAGCTATATACATAAATCAGAATATGCAGTTTCAGTAGACCTGGGTCTTCTGTTTTGGCAATGCCTGAAACCCAGCCAAGCTACTGCCGGTCAGAATAGACTAAGCTGAGCTAGATGGACCAACAGTCTGACTGC